>NC_044032.1:41364624-41705651 GCF_901765095.1 Microcaecilia unicolor | reverse complement strand
TCCAAGTCTTAGGAACGCCCAAGTCCTGCCTCGAACACACTTCCGATACGCCCCCTTGAGATTTGGACGTCCTTGCGAAGGACTTCTGACAAAGACCTCCAAAATGCAGTTTCGATTATACCGATTTGGACGTTTCTGTGAGAAGCAAACAAAAGAGCAGATCGCTAGGTGGTATTAATCAGACTTTATTGGAGAAATAATCGCCCGACACAGACTGTGTTTCGCCCACAAGGGCTGCGTCAGGGGCTTTCAGTTGCTGTGATATTAAACAAAGCAAAAGCATATAAACAGCAGGTCAGCTTCTTCCCAAGCAATATTGCGCTCAAAATCAGGACATCATATGATCGAAAAGATCTTCTATGCCCCTGACGCAGCCCTTGTGGGTGAAACACAGTCTGTGTCGGGCGATTATTTCTCCAATAAAGTCTGATTAATAACACCTAGCAATCTGCTCTTTTGTTTGCTTCCACATTGGATTTTGCGGATCATCTGCCTTCTTGTTTTCTTGGACCGTTTCTGTGAGAAGGACATCCAAGTGCCGATTTATGTCACTTTTGGACGGCCATCTCTTTCGAAAATGAGCCTGCTGGTGTAAGAGCAATATAAATTCTGGAGAAAACAAAGCTGAATGCTCTATTGGGTCCTGAGGTTGTAAACTGGTGACTGTGCTTCGCATGTGACCAGACAGAGGTTGTTCCTCTCTGCCAGTCAGCCCTAACAAAATGGCACCAGTTTTTGCACTCTCTTGCATCAAACTTCACACTGGCCCTTCCAGAGAGCCTGAAGTCCCGAGCATATTTGGATGCTGCATCGATTGGAAGACCACTGACTGTTTCCTCCACGTCCTACAGGATTCCAGGTTTGCAAGCACTGCAATGCCCTGACACTGGCTGGTGGGTCCCACAGCAGGAAAACCCCTTAACTGCCTCTGTGGGAGTTGCCATTCACCCCGACTGGCACAAATGCATTACAACATGTCCTATGCAGTGAGTCAGGATCTCTCCACTGCACCAGCAACCCTCCAAGTGGTTCTGAGTCAAAGTTTAGTCAGGCTGCCAACTGTTCCCCTCAAGCTCACAGTCTCCACACATTTTTACCCCAGATGAGAAAGAATCAGGATGGATACTCTGCACCAAGCTCTCCAGTTAGCCTGTCCCCCCACCCAATAAACAAGTCTGTCAATGCAAAAGGACATTTAACTCAACGCTGCTGGGTAGTGGAGCATAACTAAGGAACTCACTACCTCTAAAGATCAGAACAAAGATTACATGAGCTTTTGTCGACTCCTGAAAACATGGCTTTTTCAAAAATAATATGGGATGCCAATAAATACCAGCCAAGTAACACAATTACATAAGATGACAAATAGGAGAGGCCAAAATGATAAGCCTATAGGGTAGATATAATGAGGCACCTAACTTTAAGTGTCCTTTCTTGAATGTACCCCACAGTGTAGTGTTCTCTTGACGCAAATTACCTTTGGGTTAAAAATATAAGAGCAAGAATTGGCTCGTGCACTGACAGAGAAGAAGACATTTTTAAAAAGGCAGAATGGACTTTCTGACCCATCTGCAAAATTTTACAGACCCCCCCCCCCCGATCCCTTCCCCCTATCCCCACAAACAGACAGACTCCATGCAGCTGGATTCCCCAAGATCAATAATACTTACCAGGTCCGGGTAGACTTCTAACAGTGCCCTCTCTGACCACCACCATCTTGTAAAATGGTAGCACCTTACCCCTAGCAGAAAGTAGTCCACCAAATAAGGCAATGGCCTCCCTTGGATTTGGCATTTAGAATTCCTGTCTAGATGATCCCAACTGCATGCAAACCTTAATGCTTTCCATACTCTTAATGCAACTTCCCCAGGTTTCTAATGAATCCTCACCTTTAAAACCAACCAACAAAATGAAATGAAAAAATAGCATCACATTCAGGCTTCATTTGCTACCACCAAGATTGCCCCACCCTTATATCCCCCTCCACAGGAGCACAGCAAGCCAGGAATTCACCCTGTGTGGCACACCTCTAAGTGTTCCTGCCTTGCCCAATTGTATCACACCAGCAAGGGAAGCCAATGGAAAGGGCACAATTTCCATGCCCCAGCCTCCATTGTGCCCTGTGCAGCTGCACTGGCCGTGCATAGCTAATTATGGCCCTGCCCCTCCAGCTCAGCCCAGCTACTGCAGTGATAATCCGTCACAGAATGCACCTCCAGAGATGCCAAGTTACCCAGTTTCAGGTTGGAGATTTTGGAGCAATCCTAGATTTCTGACCACCCCATCCAGGTGCATCATTTGTTTACTCTTTCAAAAAATACTAGGACTAGGGGGTATGCGATGAAGCTAAAAAGTAGTAAATTTAAAATAAATCAGAGAAACTTTTTCTTCACTCAATATGTAGTTAAACTTTGGAATTCATTGCCAGAGAATGTGGTAAAGGCGGTTAGCTTAGCGGGGGTTTAAAAAAGATTTGGGTGGCTTCTTAAAGGAAAAGTCCATAGACCATTATTAAAATGACTTTGGGAAAATCCACTGCTTATTTCTGGGATAAGCAGCATAAAATGTATTGAACTTTTTTGGGGTATGTTGTCAGGTATTTGTGACCTGGATTGGCCACTGTTGGAAACAAGATGCTGGGCTTGATGGACCTTTGGTCTGTCCTAGTGTGGCAATACTTAAGTACATATGTGCATTATGGGATTTCCAGCGCTGAGTTTCATGGGCAGGGTCAGGCTCTACAAATGGAGGAGTAGCCTAGTGGTTAGTGGGTTTGATTCCCACTGCAGCTCCTTGTGACTCTGGGCAAGTTAATTCACCTTCCATTGACCCAGGTACAAATAAGTACCTATATATATTATATAAACCGTTTTGAATGTAGTTGCAAAAACCACAGAGAGGTGGTAAAACAAGTCTCATTCCCTTTCCCAAACTGCTTTGAAATATAAGCTGAAAAACAGGACTGGTAAAAAAAATAACTAGCCTGGAACTGGGTAACTTGGAATCTCTGTACCTCTTTCTGGAACTCAGCTAAGGTGGTCTCTAAGCTGGGCCTCTGAGTGTTACTGATAAAATTCCTTCTCCAACTAGCTTAGGAATGAAACCCACATTTCCTGAACAGCGGCACATAACACTTGCCACCGGTCCATGCCAAGCCTCTGTTATTTAAAGAGAACCAGGAACAAAGATAAAATGTAATTAAAGACCAGTTATAAATCATAGAGAAATCTCCTCCCTCACTGAATAGCATCCATTGTTACAGTAGCTTTGTTTCTACATGCTCACTTGCAGTCTTTAGTATAACAGCTTTGTTTTGCCAACTTAAAAAAAAAAAAAACAACCCATCAATTATAAAAGAAAGCTATCCTTAAGGTATCTTAAGATGATGCAGTAGGATGAAAGAGGCAGGTCTCAAAGAATTCTGGGTTCAAGTTCTCTTGACTGCTAAAAGGTTTGGCGTACACACAGAGTGTGACTCTCCGTGACAGACTGCTAAATTCTTGTCAAACATAGATTTTTCGTTCCTCTCCTAGACAGCACCAGTGTGAGTATGACACACTAGTGCTGGCTGCCAAGGCAACCACAACCATATACTTATTGCGCCCTGTGATTTGTCCATGATAGCCTAAATACTAGGCCTGAGATACCATATTCAGCTTTTCTTTGGATTCTGGCTCCCCCCCCCCCCCCCCCCCCGACATTCACATGGTCGTTCAAAGAATATTTCTGCTTTTGATTCACGACAACCTCAATTTCCAGTCTCGGATCAGAAATATAGTTAACGGATACAAGAAGAACCTCATGAAAAGTCCACAGGAGACCACGTTTCCACATAGGAAAGTGAGAATTTCTCCAAAAAGTGTTAGCAGCCCCAAGACAGATTTGAGAGATTGCATATGATTTGTTAAGGATCAACTTTTTAAAAGCATAAGGCTTTATTCAACAGAGAATTTTGTGTGTGTGATTTCTTGGAATCTGTATAGGTCGCCCAAATTTGAATACCTAGAAATGGGCCCGGATATCGTAGATCCACACATAAACTAATTAGTCAGTTAGGCGCCCGCCAACAATCAATTACTGAAGTCAGCAAGCACTTAATTGGCAGTAACTAGGGAGTTACAGATGGACCTGCCCTACACCCTATTCCACAGAATGCAAGTCCAAAGGGGGAATGGCCATGGGAGGAGCATGGGTGGGTCAAAGGCATTCCCAGAAATTAGGCTTGATGTTATAGAATACCTGCATTTGCATGCCTGACATCAGATAGGCCCCAGCTTTTACATCAGTGTAAAAGCTCGCACCCAAAGTTAAGTGCAAAGGGCCAGATTCTAAATGCGGTGCCTGAAAAATCCGCGAAGTAAACATTTCCGCCCAAGCATATTCTAAAAGTGGCACCTGGATTTAGGTGCAGTGTATAGAATATGCTTACTTGATATCACAGTGCCTAAAACTAGGTGCATCCATTTACACCAACGAAAATGTGGCGTACATCCCTGCACGTATAACAGTGTGCATCAATTTTGGAATGCCCACAAAATGCCCATTTGCACACTCATAACCATGCTCCTTTTTGCCTGCGTGCATTACAATTTAGACGTAGTGCATTACAGAATAAGCTTAGGGATGTGTGCGTAAATTCTAATTATTGCCAATTAGTGCTCATCATCGCTTAAGTGCAGTTAACAATGCTGATTGGCTTGTTAAGCCAGTTAAGTTACGTGCGTTGTTACAAATTATGCTTGGATTTTGTAGCAGAACGCTAAGCGTGCTATATAGAATTAAGTGGAAAATGTGTACTAAGCTAGGATTCTATATAGGAGACCACGCAAAGCGCCCTTTATAGAATACTAGTAAAACAGGCCTGTTTCTGACACAAACTAAACGGGCACTAGCAAGGTTTTCCTCGGAGTGTGTATGTTTGAGAGAGAGAGAGAGAGAGAGAGTGTGAGTGAGAGAATGAGTGAGAGAGAGACAGTGTGTGTGTTTGTGTCATAGAGAGAGAGAGAGTGTGTGAGAGACAGAGTGTATGTGTGTGTGAGAGTGTATGTGAGAGAGAGTGAGTGTGTGTGTGTGTGGGGCTCCGAGTTCCATGACCCCCTCCTTCCCTCCCTCCCTCTCCTCCCCTCCGAGTTCCAGGCCCCCCTTCCGTCCGAGGTGCAGGCCCCCTCCCTCCCTCCCTCTCCTCCCCAGCGTGTTCCATGCCCCCCTTTCCTCGGAGTGTGTATGTTTGAGAGAGAGTGTGTGGGTGAGAGATAGAGTGTGTATGTGAAAGAGAATGAGTGAAAGAGAGACAGACAGTGTGTGTGTTTGTGTCATAGAGAGAGAGAGAGTGTGTGAGAGACAGAGTGTATGTGTGTGTGAGAGTGTATGTGAGAGAGAGTGAGTGTGTGTGTGTGTGGGGCTCCGAGTTCCATGACCCCCTCCTTCCCTCCCTCCCTCTCCTCCCCTCCGAGTTCCAGGCCCCCCTTCCGTCCGAGGTGCAGGCCCCCCTCCCTCCCTCCCTCTCCTCCCCAGCGTGTTCCATGCCCCCCTTTCCTCGGAGTGTGTATGTTTGAGAGAGAGTGTGTGGGTGAGAGATAGAGTGTGTATGTGAAAGAGAATGAGTGAAAGAGAGACAGAGAGTGTGTGTGTGTGTTTGTGTCAGAGAGTGAGAGAGTGTGTGAGAGACAGAGTGTGTGTGTGAGTCTGTGTGTGAGAGAGAGAGTGTGTGAGAGAGAGTGTATGTGTGAGAAAGTGAAGCCTTCAAGCCTTGACGCATTCATGTGCTCTGTAAGGCTCCATCTCCTCAACTGACGACACGTAGTTCCGGAACGTTGCAGGAATGCTTGAAGGCTTCACTTTCTCAGCTTCAGAATGTTGGAGGTGCATTTTATTATATAGGACTAGCTTAGCATGGATCGGGCGTCACCATTTGCATCAACAAAAACATGGTGCAAATGCTCACGCCTAAATTTGCATGTGGAGCACTGATATTCTATAATTACGAGTGTAACTTAAAACCATGCCCCTGATCCGCCCCAAAATGCCCATGACCCTCCCATTTCTGCGCAACCTTTTTAGGCCACGCCTAAATTTACATATGTAAGTTCCAATTAGATCTAATTAGTGCCAAAAAGCCAATTATTTTCACTAATTGGCTTGCTATTTTATTAAATTGTGCATGCAAACTGGGGCCACACCTAAATTTGTGTGCACAATTTTTGGCGACTTTTATACAGTCAGGAGGATAATCCTTTAAAGAAACTCAAAACAAATTTTAAATGCTAAGTTTCAGGCTCTACTCTACCTAAAGACCTATGGGCAATCGCTGATATTAATAGTGAGAACATTAATGAAATGCCATGATATAATTCAGCAGTAAGCATGAAGTTGCTATGGACACAGGCAGCCTTGTGTAGTAATTAAATAAAGAAAAAAAGCCCACAGCTAATCAGATCGCTGACAGCTGTTTATTGAGAATAAGGTGTTGATGGTTCACTTGCTCTGATGGATTTATAATGTAGTAAGCACACTGTTTTAAAATACCTAATCCTACTTTCTTTTTAGAATAAAAAAGGGAGTGAAATTATAGCAAGTGAAGCTATTATAGTACTGACACGCTGTTGACACAGCTTCATGTATGAAAGAGAATGAATTGTAAAGACAGTGTTTTGAAAACTCAAGAAGTATTTCTCAACTGGCGGGGTGGGGGAGTAGGAATGTATCCAGATTCCTCAACTTGGATTATAGATGTGAGAGGGACCGAATCTTGACTTTTGGAATGATGATTTAAAATAAGTGCCTAAGCCGCATTGAACCTGCCATGAGTGGGAAGGCGCGGGATACAAATGTAACAAAAAATAAAATAAAATTGACCTATGGCCCTCCCCCCCCCCAAGGTTCCACAGCTGGTTTGGAAGCCATATCTTCAAAAATGTGGGTTGTCATTGGGATCCGGATTTGCCTGACAGGGTTGATCCTATGCTAGATTTAACCCACTCCATACAGGGTCTTTTAGTTGTGACTTCCACACTGTATTCCGTAAGAAAGACAAGACTACAAGTCACTACGGTTGGATCAACCCTGCTGGGTGAATCTGTGTTAGATATGCAATTGTAAATTCTCCTACAGAATGACTTATTGTTTGTAATTCGCTTAGGGTGGGGGGATGAGAGAGAGAGAGATGCTTGGGGCGGCTGGGGAGGCTTAGCCTCCCCAAGCCTCTTATACCGGGCACCTATGAGAGAGAGAGAAAAAGAGGTAGAGAAGGTGGGCCATATTAGGGTAGGGGAGAGAGGGGAAAGATGCCAGACTATATTGGGGGAAGGGAGAGAGGAGAAAGATACTAGACCATTTTTAGAGGAGGGGAAGGGGGAGCATGGATGAGAGAGGGGGTTGCTGGATTTGAGGAGGCAAAAGGAGTGGAGGAGTGGCCTAGTGGTTAGGGTGGTGGACTTTGGTCCTGGGGAACTCAGGAACTGAGTTTGATTCCCACTTCAGGCACAGGCAGCTCCTTGTGACTCTGGGTAAGTCACTTAACCCTCCATTGCCCCATGTAAGCCGCATTGAGCCTGCCATGAGTGGGAAAGTGCGGGGTACAAATGTAACAAAAATAAAATAGATACTATTGGAGATTCTACATGGAATGTTGCTATTCCACTAGCAACATTCCATGTAGAAGGCTGCGCAGGCTTCTGTTTCTGTGAGTCTGACGTCCTGCACGTACGTGCAGGACGTCAGACTCACAGAAGCAGAAGCCTGCGCGGCCACATTGGTGATCTGCTGATCTGCAAGGGCCGACTTGTACATGGAATGTTGCTAGTGGAATACGTGGATTCGTGGATACCCTGAGAATTGCATACGACAAGCATATAAACGAGCGTGGTTTGCTCAGAGATCGCTCTTGCTTATCGATAAGCCTAAGGAACCTTTAAACAGGATGGTATGCGTGTTGGGCTTTTCTACTATGGCCCCTCAAATTGCCCAAATTATTAATAAACATTGGCAGGTGTTAACTTTCCATAACATTTTTTTGGAACAGCCATGTATTGCTTATACGCGAGGGAAAAACCTCAGGGACCGATTAGTGCATACTTCCATTGGATACAATAATCCCAATAGAGAGGAGGGTATGCACCAACCCTGCGGTTCTTGTCAATTCTGCAGTCAAACTTATTCTATGACACAGTGGACTCACCAACAAACGTCTAGAACATTCCAACTGAGACATAACACGACATGCACTACATCTTTTGTAGTATACATCATTGAATGCCCCTGTCATTTGTTTTATGTAGGGCGCACTATTAGGCATATGAGGGTAAGGTTGATAGAACACAAAAGCAGATTATCCACAAAAACAACGACAGCTCCATTGGTTCCTCATTGCCAACAATTTAAACACACATTTGCAGACCTACGGTGGTTTATTATTGACCATATTCCTGTTTGGACAAATAATACGGATCGGATCATGGCATTAGCCAGACGTGAACAGTGGTGGATTTTTACTTTAAAGACAATGAACCCTTTGGGGCTTAATGAAAATGTGGAATGGAACACTATAATCTGATCTGAAAAGCTTTTTTAGACCTGTTAGCTATTTGTCTTTCTGTCAGTTTTAGAATTGTTTGCATAAAGTTAGTTGAAAAAAGTGACGTCACTTCCGACCTTACATGGATGCGGATGCCTCATAAGTCACGGGGCAACAAGCTGGCTTTGCCTTGATCTGTGGATTGTGCGAGACAGAATGAAAGAGGAAGAAGTGATTTATGCAGCCTTAACCCTTTGTCCCTGAGGAAAGTGATTTGAAACCCCGCGGAGTCGGGCGGTTCCAGGGGAAGGCAATTGCTTATTGTGTCAGCAAGGCAACATAGTTCTGCCAGGGAGGCAAGAACTCACAAGATAAGTGCACAGTTTTTTCACCTAGTATATATTTTAAAAGAAATAAATGATTTTATAGCACTGTGGTGATTGGGAAGCATGAAAAAATGTGAGCAGAGATTGCTCTCTCCCAAAAAACAGAGTGAGAGTTACCTAATGAAAGAGGTGCTATGCCACGTTTTAGCAGCATTATTGACTGCAGTTACAGTGGTTTATATCTGAGGGTACTCTACACATAAAAATTACATATTATATTGGTGGAATATTGGTGAAATACTGGTGAAACAACTGTTGGTTAAAGCACTTTTTTGAAGTAGGTGGCTTTTAAGTCCTGGTTTGTGTATACAAGCAGTTGAATGTTACCAGAGACATTGATATTGTGAATTCGTTTGCTAGTGGAATAGCAACATTCCATGTAGAATCTCAAATAGTAGCAACAGTGGAGGAGTGGCCTAGTGGTTAGGGTGGTGGACTTTGGTCCTGAGGAACTGAGTTTGATTCCCACTTCAGGCACAGGCAGCTCCTTGTGACGCTGGGCAAGTCACTTAACCCTCCATTGCCCCATGTAAGCCGCATTGAGCCTGCCATGAGTGGGAAAGCGCAGGGTACAAATGTAACAAAAAAATAAAATAAAATTTGAACTTAGCGGAATATAAGAATCATCCAGCCGGCAACCTTATCAACAGTGTTATTTGTTATTTAAATCCCACTTAAAATCCCAGCACATTACAGTTTTAACCCTCACTTGTGAGTTGCTGGTTGGTTAAGATCTGAAGTATTAAGCACCCTGCTTAAATTTCAGCCTTTAGCGATGACTGTTTTAGCATTTTATTTTTATTTTTTGCCAACAACAAAACTAATAAGGAAATTAGAAGAAGAAAATGAACTTGACCAACAGGCTAAAACAATATCAGTATGAGATAATCAACACAAATCAAACAAAATAAAACATAGAAAAGAAAATAAGATGATGCCTTTTTTATTGGACATAACTTAATACATTTCTTGATTAGCTTTCGAAGGTTGCCCTTCTTCGTCAGATCGGAAATAAGCAAATGTGGTAGCAGATAGTATATATAAGAGAAACATGAAAGCATTACTTTGACAATCTGACAGAGTGGGAGGGTGGGGGTATGCATGGGGATATCAAAGCATTTCATTGATATTCTAACAGGATGGGTGTGGATAGGTGAGAGGAGGGTGATAAAGTATGAGATAATAAAGCAGAGAAAATCAAATCTGTGAGTATACCAAATTATCTCCTGCTATGTAACTAGATCCAGGGTTACAGAAATGATGTCAGCTCAACGTCAGTCCATCGGCAGGTCCAATGCTGCAACCTAGTCCATTATCACTAATTAGGATCCACAGTGCATTCCTTGGGGGTGCCCTTCTTTACCTGTCTCCTTCTCTTCCAGCTTCTCTCTAAAGTCGGAACTGTACAGACCAAGCAGGTCTCACAACCCCAATGACCCCGTGGTTATGATTTCAGACTGAGGTTAGCAGAGGATGAGGAAGCAGCAGCAGCAGCTAAGGCAATGATTCTATGGGGTGGTTGGGTTGAGGCAGGAGGGAAGGGAAGGTGACAATGCTGGAGACATGAAGGGAAGGTGACAATGCTAGAGACATGGGGCAGTAAAGGTGATAGTGCTCCACAACAAAGTGAACCTCGAGCTGAGTGTGCTGCACAGTATGTTGGGAATCGCAGCTTTCAACTGTATTCAGAATGCCTCTTGTTGAGATTGTCCAAAAGCAAGAAGATCTGAGGTTCAACATCAGAAGAGGAACAAACCAGAGGATCCCCTCACTACTAAAAATGTGATAGTGAAACAGCACCCCTCCCCCCCCCCCCCCCCCCCCACTGGCAGGACTTGTAGGTAGGAGAATCCAGCTCAGCTTAGACAGAACAGTGATCCAGTATCCTACTGCAGGCTGCAATGACAACAAGCTGGATGACAGCCCTGTTCTTAGGTATATACATTGTTATAAAACCAATTAAAATGCCCAAAGCATTGCCCCTGGGGCTCACTTTTGTTTTTAATTTTACACAGATTAACCCATGTTTTCACTTATGTGATAGCACAGGTTAACTACTGTGAAAACTGCAAATGCAGAAATGTTTCTCAGTCTGTGTAAATATTTAAACAATGCACACAGAAATGGAACCACATGACTCTGGCATTCAAGTTAAGCATTTTTTAAAGAGCATAAGAACATAAGAGTAGCCATACTGGGTCAGGCCAACGGTCTATCTAGCCCACTATCCTGTTTCCAACCAGGTCACAAGTACCTGGCAGAAATCCAAATCGTCACAAGATTCCATACTACAAATCCCAGGGCAAGCAGATGCTTTCCCATGTCTGTCTCAATAGTAGTCTATGGACTTTTCCTCCAGGAACTTGTCCAAACCTTTTTTAAACCCAGAAACGCTAACCACTATTACCACATCCTCCGGCAGAGAGTTCCAGAGCTTAACTATTCATTGAGTGAAAAAATATTTCCTCCTATTTGTTTTTCAAGGAAGTTATAAGGAAATACTGTAAAAACAAATGGAGTGGTGTAGAATGAATAGAAGTAAATCAATGTTTTTACTCATTTCAAAAGTACAAAGACCAGGGGACACTACAGTAGTTCCATATAACTTTCCTTGAGTGTCTCCTAGTCTTTGTACTTCTGGAATGAGTAAAAACATTGATTTACTTCTATTCGTACTACACCACTCAGGATTTTGTACCCTCTTCATGGATGCCTCAGTAGTAACGAATAAGAAAAACCTGCAACTCTCTTAGGACAAGAGAATTTGGATTTGGACCCCCCCCCCCCCCCCCAACAAAAGATCATACTTTGTTAGAAGGATGATCAGATTAGCTTTTGATTCAGATAGCCTAACAAAATTATCTTTGTAGTCATGTAATAAATGACATTGAAAGAAGCATTTTAATCAGGTGCAGCTGAACACATCTAGAGTACAGAAGCTGGAAGATCTTGAGACAGTGTCTATCTCAGAGATTGCAAAGATGATGATTCAGGTAAAACATCTCACAGAGAAAATAGATTATGAGGACAGATATCCCTCCAATGGCATACCTGAAAACTCTGAGAGATAAAAATATATATATTGTCCTTTTCATGCAAACTTTGCTAAAGGCTTCGCCATAGGGAGCATACTCAGGCAAAAGCATGAGGAAATATGTTTTCAAGTCAAGAATGGTCAATGCACGGAAAGTGCAGAGAGTGGGAGAGCGACCAAGGATGCCAGAAACTGGAGGATGTTCGTTAATAAGGAATTTTATTAAAAGTTTTGAAGACTTGACACAACGTCGTGTTTCGGCCGTCAGGTCTGCATCAGGAGTCTGCCGTGCAGAATGTTGCAGAACAATGATGATGGAGGTCCTTTGAAGATCTCCCAGCAGTCTCTTGTGCAGAGTATTGCTGAATAACATTGAGGATGGTTCTTCAAAAGAAACGTAGGTAGTCTTTAAGAAGACTATTGAGGAAAAATCCGTCAAAAGCACTGCACGCACTGCAGTTGAGGTGGTGTAGACAAAAACAATAATGGAAATCAGGAAAACATGGAATCAGCAAAGAGAAACCTTAGCTGAGATCACTCATCAGGTGTTCATTTTTATCATGCTAGCAAGTTATTGAAACCGAAAAGTTGAAAGTCATATGCCGGAGATGACAGTGCCAAAGTTTATCTGCATTTTGAAGTGCAGATCGTACACTGCTTCTTTCTTTGGGAAATTAAGATCAACACACATTTTGGAGGCTTCCAGCACAAATACCCTTTATTAGTACAATAAAAATGTCACCTCAAACAAAATGAGTGATAAAATCAAGCATTAGTGAACATCTCATGATGTAAAAGATAGCAGTGTTTTGAAAGTGTGTCATAAAAGCCCAGTCCTCTAGTAAATTGCAAAGTTGTTGTTTTTTTTAAATACCAAACAGCATATTTACTACTTCACCAAACCGTGTTCCCAATCGGAATCGATTTCTATTTCAATCCAATCAATAATGGAAGGAAAAGCCTCAGCAGTTCAATGGGGCACTGTATTAAAAGCTTGACATGCTCTCTAACATAAGTACATAAGTATTGCCATACTGGGAAAGACCAAAGGTCCATCAAGCCCAGCATCCTGTTTCCAACAGTGGCCAATCCAGGTCATAAATACCTGGCAAGATCCCAAAAAAGTACAAAACATTTTATACTGCTTATCCCAGAAATAGAGGATTTTCCCCAAGTCCATTTAATAATGGTCTATGGACTTTTCCTTTAGGAAGCAGTCCAAACCTTTTTTAAACTCCGCTAACCTAACCACCTTTACCACATTCTCTGACAACGAATTCCAGAGTTTAATTACACATTGAGTGAAGAAACATTTTCTCCAATTCGTTTTAAATTTACTATATTGTAGCTTCATTGCATACCACCTAGTCCTAGTATTTTTGGAAAGCATAAACAGACGCTTCACATCTACCCGTTCAACTCCACTCATTATTTCATCGGCATAAAAATCTTCCATTGTTGTTATATCTTATTATGATACATTCAAAAAGATTTTTGTAATCACATCTGCTCAACACATGTGACATATTATCGGCAGTGATATACTGAACGGTTTCAAAAAACTCAACTTAGTTTTAGTGTCCAGCTTCAGGGGTGAATTCTGTAAATCGTGCCTAAAAAAATTGGCACTGAAAAAAACCCCTGCTAAATCCCTATTCTATAAGCCATGCCTAAAGTTAGGTGTGGTTTATAGAATAGCACATGAGAGCAGGGGTCGTGAATAAAGTGGCGCAAATGCCACCACCGAAACTTACGCACAGAACCCTTATTCTATAATTGTGCGTGCAACTCAAATCTACGCCCATGACCCTCCCATTTCTGCCCTCCCTTTTCAAAGACACATGTAAAATTTAGGCGTGGATCATGCATGCAAATGTTAGTTGTTTTCAATTTGCATCAATAATTGCTAGTTAAAATGTCAATTATTGGTGCTAATTTGCTCATTATTCAATTAACTGTGCACGTGCCCAAATTTGCACACACAATTTTTGGCAACTTTTTATAGAATCAGGGGGATACTATACACTGAAGTGAAAAGCCTCTTGGTTGGTACAACAGGCTAAGAACCAGGGGTGCCTTGCTGAAATCCCACTGCGATACAAAAGAACAAAAAACCCTGCAGAAAAAAATACCACAAAGAAAACAGCGATGGTGACTCAATAAAACGACGATGCTGTATCTAGTCTAGATTTGTTGGTCAACAACAACGATTCTATGGTCTACACAATGACTCGACACGGCCGTGTTTCAGCCCATCAGCCTGCCTCAGGAGTCTTCCTGTATTGTGTAGATGAGCGTGTGGATGACGCTTGTTGTATATATATTCTTCACTTATTCGCTAAAGAAATACTCAACCCTTGTAGATTCTGATGCAAAGTACAAACAGTAGCATTGAAGAATATACACTCCAGCCCATCCCTATCAATTCAGTCACGATCAGGGCGTAGACTGTAGAAGTCTGCCCAGCTCCCGTTTTGTTTCCCCAATTACCGGCATCGCCGCCCAATCTCCGCTAATATTCCGCGGAACTATTTTGCAATAAACACAGTTCTTGTACGCATGTGCCAGGCGAAGTCGGAAGCACAGCACACATCGACACCGTTCTTTTGTGCCTTTAAAATATAAGGGCCCTATTTGCTAAGCTGCGCTGTAGGCAGGCATGCTAGCGCATTTAGCACACTAACACTGGAGACACCCAAGGAATATATGGATGTCTGTAGCGTTTAGCACATGCTAAAAATGCTAGCACAACTTAGTAAACAGGGCTCTAAGCTTTTCAAATTCTTTTCACCTGAAAAGCTTATATTTAAGCACAGAAAGCAGACACCAATGTGTGCTTTCGCTTTCCCGTTTGCTTTGACTTGCATACATTCCTCTCTCACTATCAGTGCTTAGAGCAGCCATTCTCAACCCACTCCTTGGGGCACACTTAGTCCCACTGGGTTTTCAGGATATCCACAATGAATATTCATGAATTAGATTTGCATGCAATTGAGGCAGTGCATGCAAATCTATCTCATGCATATTCATTCTGGATATCCCAAAACCCCGAAGGGACTGTGTGCCCTGAGGACTGAGTTGGGAATGGCTGGCTTAGAGTCTTGCATGGGCTTCCTTCTTCTTTCAAATTAAATAAAAACCGGCAGCTTCTAAAGAAAGAAATCATAGGAAATCTTCTCTTCTAACACCCCAATGGATGTTGCAGCGTGCTGAGAGCTGGCATTAGGTTTTCAGAAGTAAGGGCGGCTTTGTTTTGTGCACTGTTCTCTGAGCATTGGGAGGGAATAGGAAAAGACTTCATTAACATCTGTTTGATTACATTTGTGCTGATCTTTGGTGTGCACATTTTCTCCTACTCTAGAGTCCTGTGAGCATTCTGCACTCACTAATGCTGGCGCTAATTGCCTCTAGCATTTGGGTTTGATGATCGGTCTATTGGTGCGCAGACTGGATAAGACATTTTGGTCTTTATTTGCTGCTGTTTACTATGGGGTCGTTTTACAAAGCGGAAGTAAGCCCAACGCGGACTTACCATTCGCTAAAATGGAAGTACTGCCAGGCTACCGCAGCAGCCCAGTGGTAATCGGGCAGTGCCACATGCTGCCCAGTTCCTGCTGAGTTAGCGCGAATGCCCTTACCGCCACCTCCATGAGTAGCGGTAACTGCTCCGCTCCCGAAATGGCCATGTGGCAACATGGCCATTTCTTTAAAAAAAAGAAAGAACTGCCTTTTTAGGAAGAAGGTGAAAACATTTTTATTTCCTAAAAATGTTAATGATTAGTAGAATTTTATTTTTTGTTACGTTTGTAATTTTAACTAATTTTGTATTCCATCATCTACTTTGTACACCACATTGAACCCCCAAAGTGGGGATACTAGCAGTCAACAAGTTAGTATTTGATTTGATACTGTGTGGTACAGCTTTGATGTGCAACTGCATTATCAGTTTTGGGGCTCTGTTTACTAAGGTACATAAGTGTTTTTAGTGCGCCTATACTTAGCACACGTGCTAACCATGTAGGCGCCTATAGGGATATTGTAGGTTGGGAATTACAGACCTGTTAGTCTGACCTCGGTGGTGAGTAAGCTAATGGAAACGCTTCTAAAAAGGAGGATTGTGACATTTCTTGAACTACATGGAATGCGAGACCCGAGGCAGCATGGTTTCACTGGTGGCAGGTTGTGTCAGACGAATCTGACTGTCTTCTTCGACTGGGTGACCAAACAGTTGGATGTGGGAGGGGCACTTGATGTGGTATACTTGGATTTCAGCAAAACCTTTGGCACAGTTCCGCACAGGTGACTGATAAATAAATTGAGTGCCCTCGGTGTGGGACCTAGAGTAACTGACTGGGTAAAAAATTGGTTGAATGGTAGGAGACAGAGGGCGGTGGTAAATGGAGCCTGCTCTGAAGAAAAGGAGGTCGTCAATGGAGTACCGCAGGGATCGGTCCTAGGGCCGGCTCTTTTTAACGTCTTTGTGAGCGATATTGCGGAAGGGCTGTCTGGTAAGGTTTGTCTCTTTGCGGATGATACTAAACTCTGCAACAGGGTGGACACCCTGGAGGGTGTGAATGACATGAGGAAGGACCTAGCAAAGCTAGATGAATGGACTGATATTTGGCAACTAAGGTTTAATCCCCAAAAATGCAGGGTCATGCACTTGGGTCGCAAAAATCCGAGGGAACAGTACAGTATAGGGGGTGTAGTGCTTCAGTGTGCAAAGAAAGAGCGGGACTTGGGGGTGATTGTGTCTGACGACCTTAAAGCTTTCAAACAGAAAAACGACGGGCAAAGCCAGAAGGATGCTTGGGTGCAAAAAGAGAAGCATGACCAGCAGGAAAAAGGAGGTGATAGTGCCGTTGTATAAGTCTCTGGTGAGGCCTCATTTGGAGTACTGCGTGCAGTTCTGGACACCGAACATATGGAAAGATATAAACAGGATGGAGTAGGTCCAGAGGGCAGCTACGAAATTAGTAAGCGGTCTTGAATGCAAAAATTATAGGGACAGGCTTATGAACCTCAACATGTATACGCTGGAAGAGAGGAGACATGATAGAGATGTTTACATAAGTACATAAGTAATGCCACACTGGGAAAAGACCAAGGGTCCATCAAGCCCAGCATCCTGTCCACGACAGCGGCCAATCCAGGCCAAGGGCATCTGGCAAGCTTCCCAAACGTACAAATATTCTATACATGTTATTCCCGGAATTGTGGATTTTTCCGAAGTCCATTTAGTAGCGGTTTATGGGCTTGTCCTTTAGGAAACCGTCTAACCCTCTTTTAAACTCTGCCAAGCTAACCGCCTTCACCACTTTCTCCGGCAACGAATTTAAATATCTCAAGCTCTGGAATGAGTGGGCATATGACAAAGTTAAGAGGGACTAGGCTAAGGAGTAACCTAAGGAAGTACTATTTCACAGTAAGGGTGGTAGAGGCGTGGAATGGACTTCCGGTGGAGGTGGTGGAGTCGAGGACTGTTCCAGACTGTTTAAAAAGGAATGGGAGAAGCATGTGGGATCGCTTAGGAACAGGATGAATTATGGGTTACAGAGGATGGGCAGACTGGATGGGTCATATGGCCTTTATCTGCCGTCATGTTTCTATGTTTCTACGTACATGGTTAATGCGCGTACATTGTTAACGAGCGTTAAAAATGTTAACGTGCCTCTAACGCTGCTTAGTAAACAGGGCCCTTGATACATTATGCCACTAATTGACTTACCTCATCAAAACATTTGGACAAAACGGGTGCAGCCTACTTAGGGGTCCTTTTACAAAGGCGTGCTAGTGTTTTTAGCGCAAGCTAAACACTAGAGATGCCCATAGGAATATATGGGCGTCTCTACTGTTTACCTTATACTTATTTTTAGTACGTGCTAAAAGCATTAACGCTTTGTAAAAGGACCCCTTACTAAATTACAAGGGGAAAAATGAAAAAAAAAAAAGCTCAAAGCCTAGCTGCAACATTGACTTCTAAGGGGATTCCCGTTCATCATAAAGGAAGCTTTGAACTGACAACTTTCTCTGTGTTTCTGCAAGTAGCACCTTGTTCTGAAAGTGTGCAGAGAAGACAAGGCGGAGGGGGGAGGATGTGGGAAGGGGTAACAACAACATACAGAAGAGCGCCAACTTTTCTGAAACTAACAACTGCGATGAAAGGCTGGATAGTCAGCTTCAGAAGAGGTGAGAACGGAAACTGATCTGTTGTGAAAGCAAAGAGTGGTTAAATGTAAGTTGCAGCCATCCCAGCTGACAGCGTGCTATCAGAGAACATTTTGTCACAAGCACTAAGCATGTTATTATTTCCAGCTCTTGCGTTAATGACATGTCAAACCACAAAGTTTTAGACGCTGCCATTTGGCATCAAAATGCCTAATACTCTAGAGAGTCCTTATGAACAAAATTCATTCATGCATGACTAAGAAGCAGGCTAGAAGTTGAGGGTGAGCTCAAGAAACAGATGAGCAGTTCACAAACGTACCAGGCATTTCAAATTCAGCCCTTGTGGATGAATATATATCTTGGACTTACACACAATCATGCCAATGACCTATTTGCTTTTGCTATAACTAATGTAATTTATTTCAGTTAGATATGCAAATTTCAAGTTAGGCATACACAAAAAAATATCAGATGATCAGTAAACACAATACAAAAACAGGATGATTGTAATACAAACTTCACTCACCATAAATGATCAGCCAAATGCAAGGTTCACATTAACCCCCAAATTCTGTAATTGTCACCTAAACTAAGGCACACGTAATTGTGCGTCCTGTTATTGAATAGGGTCAGTGATGCATGTAACATAATTAATTGGCGCTAAATTAGCACTTCATTGGAGATAAGTAGCAATAATTGGCATTAGCAAGTACTAATTGACACTTTTCTGTAAATTGATGGGCCCTTTTACTAAGGCGTGTAGGTGCCTACGCACATCCAATGCGTGTCAATTTGGAATTACCGCCTGGCTACCGCGAGCCCCGGGCAGTAATTCCACTTTTTATGCACGTTCGAAATGTGCATCTGAAAATATTTTCTACTGCATGGCGCTAAGCGGGCGGTAATCGGCAGTGTACACTCACTGATGATTACCGCCCGGTTAACACGTGAGACCTTACTGCTAAGTCAATGGGTGGTGGTAAGGTCTCAGGCCCAAAATAGACACGCGCTAATTTTAATTTTGCCACACGTTCATTTTCAGCCACAAATAAAGGTCTTTTCTGCAGGCGCGCTGAAAAATGGACCTGCACGCGTCCAATACACGCGCCTACAACAGCGCAGGCCATTTCTTGGCGCACCTTAGTAAAAGGACCCCCTGAGTGCTTAATCTGCTCTCACACATAACTGCAAACGGGGCGTTAAGGTGGGAGGGGAATGTTCTGACCAACCTTAGCATTCATGCGCCCAACCGCAGGCATTTTGGCGCCACCATTTATGCCAGCCGTAGACATGGCATAAGTGGTTCTGCCTAAAGTCTGGCACGTAACTGCAGACTTAGGCTACTGTTCTATAACAAAATTTGGTGCAGCTCTGCTATTACAGAATATTAGCTTAGTGACCAGTTTTTTGGCATCTAACTTTTAAGGCCCTTTTTCTAAGCTGTGGTGAAAGGGGACCTGCACTAGTATCAGCTTGTGTTTTTGACTTGTGCTGAGGCCCACTTTTACCACAGCAGGTAAAAGGCTGTCCATTTTTGACAAAAAAAGAAATGGCCGTGTGGTAAGTGAACCACTTACCATACGGCCATTTTGGTGGGAAGCCCTTACTGCCACCCACTGAGATGGCGGTAGAGGCTCCCGTGCTAACCTGGTGGTAACTGACCGATTACAGCCAGTTAAGTTCCGGCGCTGCAAAAACTGAAACAAATTCCTGTATTGAAGGGGGTGGGGACTACAGTTGGACTCCTGTAAAAGGGCCCTTTTGAATATACCCCCTACTTAGGGTTACCATATTTTGTCCTCTGAAAAAGAGGACACATGTCCCGCCCCTTGCCCCGCCAACGCCCCTGTCACATATTCCCCTCCCCTGCCCCCCCCTGTCACTTCCACTTCCTCCATCACCTTCCCTCCCCTTACTTACTTACTATCTACTGCCCTGGTGGTCTAGTGACCTCTTCAGGGCAGGAAACAGCCCCCTCTTTCCTGTCCGGAGCTCTGTCCTTGCCCTGCACCCTGTTGCTGTGACAGTCTCAGGATTCAAAATGGCCGCCGAGAGTTGAAGTCTCGCGAGGCCGCTTCAACTCTCGGCGGCCATTTTGAATCCCGAGACCGTCACAGCAACAGAATGCAGGGCAAAGCACTGCTCCGGGCAGGAAAGAGGGGGCTCTTTCCTGCCTCGAAGAGGTCACTAGACCACCAGGGCAGTAGATAGTAAGGGGAGGGCAGGCTAGGATAGGCCTGCCACCGCCCGCCCATCCGCCCGTTTGTCCAGAAATCCGGACAAACGGGCGGACTGGCAAAACCTGTCCGGACGCCCGGACATGTCCTCAAAAAGAGGACATGTCCGGGTAAATCCGGACATATGGTAACCCTACCCCTACTGATGAATAAAATAAAAAAGATGAAAATGAAATAGGGCCACGAACCTTTATGTAAGGAAAGTAAATAAAAGCAATAGAAAAAGGAAACCGATATGGTTCTCCAAGCAAGTGGCTCAGAAAATAAAGGCTAAAGAGTTGGCGTTCCAGAAATACAAAAAAACTCATGAAAAGGGACACGAGGAGGAATACCGGATGAAACTGAAAGAAGCCAAGAGAGAGATACGTCTGGCGAAAGCGCAAACGGAAGAACAAATGGCTAGAAATGTAAGGAGGGGTGGCAAAATTTTCTTCAGGTATATTAGTGAAAGGAAAATGACTAAAAAGGGAATTGTGAGACTAAAAGATACTGCGAACCGCTATGTGGATAATGATGAAGAAAAAGCAAATTTGCTAAATAGATACTTCTGTTCTGTTTTCACAGAAGAAAATCCTGGAGAAGGACCGCGATGGACTGAAAAAAGTACAAATGAGATTGAAGTGGATAGAGCACCGTTCACGGAAGAGAGTGTGTATGAACATCTTGAAAAGCTAAAGGTGGACAAAGCCATGGGGCCGGATGGGATCCACCCTAGGATATTGAGGGAGCTCAGAGAGGTTCTGGCGGGTCCTCTTAAAGATTTGTTTAATAAATCCTTGGAGACGGGAGAGGTTCCGAGGGATTGGAGATCGGCGGATGTGGTCCCACTTCACAAAAGTGGTGATAGGGAAGAAGCTGCAAACTACAGGCCGGTAAGCCTCACTTCAGTTATTGGAAAAGTAATGGAAGCGATGCTGAAGGAAAGGATAGTGAATTTCCTGGAAGCCAATAAGTTGCAAGATCCAAGACAGCATGGATTTACCAAAGGGAAATCGTGCCAAACGAACCTCATTGAGTTCTTTGATTGGGGTGACAGGAGAACTGAATCAGGGACGAGCTATGGACGTAATCTACTTAGATTTCAGCAAAGCTTTTGACACGGTTCCCCACAGGAGGCTCTTAAATAAACTGGAGGGACTGAAGATAGGACCCGAAGTGGTGAACTGGATTAGGAACTGGTTGACGGACAGACGCCAGAGGGTGGTGGTGAATGGAATTCGCTCGGAGGAGCAAAAGGTAAGTAGTGGAGTGCCTCAAGGATCGGTGCTGGGGCCGATTCTGTTCAATATATTTGTGAGTGACATTGCCGAAGGGTTAGAAGGTAAAGTTTGCCTATTTGCGGATGATACTAAGATCTGTAACAGAGTGGACACCCCGGAGGGAGTGGAAAACATGAAAAAGGACATACGGAAGCTAGAAGAATGGTCTAAGGTTTGGCAATAAAAATTCAATGCAAAGAAATGCAAAGTGATGCACTTAGGAAGTAGAAATCCACGGGAGACGTATGTGTTAGGTGGAGAGAGTCTGATAGGTATGGGCGGAGAGAGGGATCTTGGGGTGATAGTATCTGAGGATTTGAAGGCGACGAAACAGTGTGACAAGGTGGTGGCAGTAGCTAGAATGTTGTTAGGCTGTATAAAGAGAGGTGTGACCAGCAGAAAAAAGGGGGTGTTGATGCCCCTGTATAAGTCGTTGGTGAGACCCCACCTGGAGTATTGTGTTCAGTTTTGGAGGCTGTATCTTGTTAAGGATGTAAAAAGAATTGAAGCGGTGCAAAGAAAAGCTACGAGAATGGTATGGGATTTGCGTTACAAGACGTATGAGGAGAGACTTGCTGAACTAAACATGTATACTCTGGAGGAAAGGAGAAACAGGGGTGATATGATACAGACGTTCAAATATTTGAAAGGTATTAATCCACAAACGAATCTTTTCCGGAGATGGGAAGGTGGTAGAACGAGAGGACATGAAATGAGATTGAAGGGGGGCAGACTCAAGAAAAATGTCAGGAAGTATTTTTTCACGGAGAGAGTAGTGGATGCTTGGAATGCCCTCCCGCGGGAGATGGTGGAAATGAAAACGGTAACGGAATTCAAACATGCGTGGGATAAGCATAAAGGAATCCTGTGCCGAAGGAATGGATCCTCAGGAGCTTAGTCAAGATCGGTAGGCGGGGCTGGAGGTTGGGAGGCGGGGATAGTGCTGGACAGACTTGTACGGTCTGTGCCAGAGCCGGGGTTGGGAGGCAGGGCTGGGGAGGTGAGGATAGTGCTGGGCAGACTTATACGGTCTGTGCCTGTGCCAGAGCCGGTGGTTGGGAGGTGGGGCTGGTGGTTGGGAGGCAGGGATAGTGCTGGGCAGACTTATACGGTCTGTGCCAGAACCGGTGGTGGGAGGCGGGGATAGTGCTGGGAAGACTTATACGGTCTGTGCCCTGAAGAGCATAGGTACAAATCAAAGTAGGGTATACACAAAAAGCAGCAAATATGAGTTATCTTGTTGGGCAGACTGGATGGACCATGCAGGTCTTTTTCTGCCGTCATCTACTATGTTACTATGAAATTTACATGGCAAAATATACATCCAGATTAACAGGACCACTCATACCAAACAATGAAATGTGTTTTCACTCTTTTCAAGGACTACCTCAAGTGAAACAATTGACAAGAAAAAAAAAACAAGTTCATCAAAAATTTCAGGTGTCATCACCGGAGTACCTACCTTATTTGGCACCCCGGCAAAGCACACACCCCCTCCCTAGGCAGCATACATCCCCCTCCTCCAAGCAAGGGGGTACGTGGAGTAGGCAAATGCTGTGGGCTCTGCCGGCCCCCTGCCCCCTCAGACATCAACTTCCTGTTCCGAGGCAGGAGACTGGCAGCACCCACAGCGCACGCCTGCTCCACGCACCCCCTTGCTGCCTGCACCCGAGGCAGACAGCCCCCATCTCCCCACCCTAGGTACGCTAGAGGGTGTCATCTTCCTTCCTCTACAGCTGAAATGAGCATCCGCTCACAGTACAGAGGAACTAGAATTTTTGCAGGTTGTAGTGAAGGGAACTCGGTTGTCTTGAAACAGCATTTTTTGTGGTTTTGTTGGTCCTTTGCACAACCTGCAAAGACTCATTTGTCTCCAAGACCAGTACGCCTCTAGAAATGAAGAATTACTGTCCAACACATGTGGTTATTCACAGTTACTCAGGTGAAAACAACAAACTCAAAAATGCTAGTCTCATTATTTTTTTATTTTTATTACATTTGTACCCTGCGCTTTCCCACTCATGGCAGGCTCAATGTGGCTTACATGGGGCAATGGAGGGTTAAGTGACTTGCCCAGAGTCACAAGGAGCTGCCTGTGCCTGAAGTGGGAATTAAACCCAGTTCCCCAGGACCAAAGTCCACCACCCTAACCACTAGGCCACTCCTCCACTAGCAACATTCCATGTAGAAGTCGGCCCTTGCAGATCACCAATGTGGCCGCGCATTCTGCTTCTGTGAGTCTGACGTCCTGCACGTACGTGCAGGACGTCAAACTCACAGAAACAGAAGCCTGCGCAGCCTTCTACATGGAATGTTGCTAGTGGAATAGCAACATTCCATGTAGAATCTCCAATAGTATCTATTTTATTTTTGTTACATTTGTACCCCGCGCTTTCCCACTCTTGGCAGGCTCAATGTGGCTTACATGGGGCAATGGAGGGTTAAGTGACTTGCCCAGAGTCACAAGGAGCTGCCTGTGCCGGGAATCAAACTCAGTTCCTCAGTTCCCCAGGACCAAAGTCCACCACCCTAACCACTAGGCCACTCCTCCACTCTCATCAAGAAACACCCCACAATCATGAAACTAGTAAAATATTTTGAAGCAATGTCCTTTGTTCTATGCCAAATTTCTGAGAATTCCTATTTCAGTAAATTGATGGCTGTATAAATGTTTTTGAAAATCTGAGCTAAACTGTTCAAATTTCCCTCAGATTTGATGGGAAAACTTCCAATGGATTTCTCTCACGGTGTAACTCTTGGAGGGAAATAGTTAACAGCATATTAAATTACTTATGACTAGATTACAGAAGGTCAATATCCAGATTAAAGGAGCAGAAAATAACAATTTTGTACGTAATGGCCAGATTCACAGGGAGGTGGAAAATGAGGAGGATCTATGCTCAGCTATTTTAATTAAGTTTGCAGATATGCAGTAATATCCAGCTGTTAATATTACTTACGAAAAATAATCAGCCACAAATTACTGATTAGGTTTACTATCACATCACCTATTACTTATGACTAATTCCTTTGATTACTTTAATTCTAAAACACAGTTTAATCATGAGACAGATAAATAGAAATGTATGTTCACATTAAAAATTTCCACTGTCGCATTTAACTTGGTTTCAAAATAGACTTTAGCCATAAGTAAAAAAAAAATAGAGGGGAAACGCCTTTAAACAGCCATAAATACTGAAGGGTCCTTTACTAAGGTGTGCTAAAAAATGGCCTGCGCTGTTGTAGGCGGGTGTATTAGACGTGCGCAGGTCCATTTTTCAGCAGGCCTGCAAAAAAGGCCCTTTTTGGGGCTGAAAATGGACGTGCGGCAAAATAAAAACTGGCGTGTGTCCATTTTGGGCCTGAGACCTTACCGCCACCTATCTGACTTAGCGGTAAGGTCTCACGCGTTAACCGGATGGTAATCGTCATTGCACATACACGGCCGATTACCGCCCGGTTAGCACAACGTGATAGAAAATAAAAAAATATTTTATGCTGCGCATATTGGATGCGTGTAAAAAATGGAATTACCGCCAAGGGCAAACGGTAGCTGGGTGGTAGTTCCAAATTGACACGCGTTGGACGTGCATAGGTGCCTATGTGCCTTAGTAAAAGGGCCCCAAGAATTATTTTGCACAGAGCTCTAAAAATCAAAATACAAAAAAAAAAAAAAACCCAAACCAAAACAACTCTTAGAAATACAAGAAAATGAAAGAATGGGATGAAGAAAATGATTACCAAGCCTGTTACATCTGCCCACTCATTGTTGCAACTTCCATACCTCAGACCCTATTTTAACTCTGGCCTTTACCCTTTCTTCCCTGCCACTGAGGGTCTTCACATGTCCAGTGGCGTTCCTAGGGTGGCTGACACCCGGGGCGGATCGCCAATGCCCCCCCCCCCCCCCCCGTGTGCAGCGCGACCCTCCCACCCCCGGCAAAAGGACACTTCCCCCGGGCAAAAGGACCCCCCCCCCCCCCGGGGTGCATTTTTACCTGCTGAGGGGGTGCCGCGCGCCTGTCGGCTTCGCTCGTTCTCTGCTCCCTCTGCCCCGGAACAGGAAGTAACCTGTTCCGGGGTAGAGGGAGCAGAGAACGAGCAGAGCCGACAGGCGCGTGGCACCCCTCCCCCAGCGGTGTGCACCCGGGGCGCACCGCCTCCACCGCCCCCCCCTCCTTGGTACGCCACTCTATTATTTTGCAGTCACCACTTCCACAGGGAGGTTTTTCCATGGATCCAACAATCCTTCTGTGATGGTATAATTCCTCATGCTGACCCTTAGTCTACACTATCCAGGAGTTAGACTTAATCTCAATAACTTTAGTTCCTAGGAAATTAAACTGGCCCCATGTCTGAGAACATCAACACAATGCGATCTCCTAGCTTAGGGGTCCTTTTACTAAGGTGTGCTGAAAAATGGCCTGCATTGGTGTAAATGCGTATATTGGACATACGCAGGTCCATTTTTCAGTGCACCTGCATAAAAGGCCTTTTTTTGCCGAAAATGGACATGCGGCAAAATTTAAAAATCAGCGTACGTCCATTTTGGGCCTGAGACCTTACCGCCACTCATTGACTTAGCGGTAAGGTGTACTGGTCTCCGTATCTCAAAAAAGATATAGTAGAATTGGAAAAGGTACAGCGAAGGGCGACGAAAATGATAGTGGGGATGGGACGACTTTCCTATGAAGAGAGGCTGAGAAGGCTAGGGCTTTTCAGCTTGGAGAAGAGACGGCTGAGGGGAGATATGATAGAAGTGTATAAAATAATGAGTGGAATGGATCGGGTGGATGTGAAGCGACTGTTCACGCTATCCAAAAATACTAGGACTAGAGGGCATGAGTTGAAGCTACAGTGTGGTAAATTTAAAACGAATCAGAGAAAATTTTTCTTCACCCAACGTGTAATTAGACTCTGGAATTCGTTGCCGGAGAACGTGGTACGGGCGGTTAGCTTGACGGAGTTTAAAAAGGGGTTAGATAGATTCCTAAAGGACAAGTCCATAGACCGCTATTAAATGGACTTGGAAAAATTCCGCATTTTTAGGTATAACTTGTCTGGAATGTTTTTACGTTTGGGGAGCGTGCCAGGTGCCCTTGACCTGGATTGGCCACTGTCGGTGACAGGATGCTGGGCTAGATGGACCTTTGGTCTTTCCCAGTATGGCACTACTTATGTACTTATGTACTTATGTGTCACGCGTTAACCGGGCAGTAATCATCAGCATGCATACACTGCCGATTACAGTCTGGTTAGCACCACGCAGTAGAAAATAGAACTTATTTTCCGCCACACGTATTGGACACATGTAGAAAATTTAGAATTACCGCCAGGGGCACACGGTAGCCGGCCGGTAGTTCTGGTTTGACACGCTTTGTATGCGTCTTAGTAAAAGGGCCCCTTAATGTGTGAAATGGTAAAAATAAGTAGTTTACAAACTATTAAGAGGCAGTTAATATACGACTCCGCCTTGTAAACCAGTGGGTCTGATACTGGCATGAGATGTGACCTCTATGTTAAGAGCATTTTTCTGAAGCTCAGAGTGTAAGAGAAACATTCACTTCGATTTCTGAAACTGACATTCCAGCAGTGATAACCACAAACCAGATTTAACGAGTGACTGAAACAAGTAAATAAATATGAAGGCAATTATCAGAAGTGGCAACAGTGCTACAGAAGCCGCAGGGGCTTTTACTTGAGGGCTTTGCACCAAAGCCAAACGATGTGGGTAGTTTTCCTTTACCTTATTACCTCCTGAAAGCTTATGCACAGAGATTTGCACCTGGAACTTTTCAGAGCGAAATAACACTCGCAGTTTTGCATATTCAAAACTATCCCTCTCATTTAACAAGTTGCATTAATATTTTACTGCATGTTGATTCGGGTGAACGAGCATTAAAGTGAATTAAACACCCAATATTCAAAATAATTTAATCATGCAGGACAGTTTTTTGTCTGCTTAATTCCACTCTGGCCACCTTAGCACTGATATTCAGCAGCAACTAACCGAGACTGCCACTAAGGATCATGGCGGCCATTTTGTGGCCAGACTCGCAATTGGGAGGAGCAGTAGGCATCGCTCCTGTTTGTAGGATTTCAACTGTACCACAAGTGCATTGCCATTTTCAAGGTGGCGCTGGAAGAGGAGGGAGTGTACTACTCCCTCCTCTACCACTCAGGTACGGGGGGCTGCTAGACCACCAGGTTGGGGGGCTTGTGATTGTGGCCCGCTGGGCCGCCAGGGCTTTTTTGGGGTGTGAGGGGGTTGGAGATCCACCAGATTAAATGACTGGGCGTACAACAGGACCTGTGGTTAGCAGCCTAATACTGCTGCTGCTGTTGGTAATCTTTTCTCAGGACATGATATCTATTTCTATATATATCGTCCTATATCTATATCTATCTATCTATATATTGGTAAATCAGTATTAATCAGTATCATTATTTGGTAGTGTACATAGATCTGTAACGTGCTTTGCATTTTGCCATTTTGTTATTTTTATATGTATAATAAATAATATATTTCCATTTTGTCATTATTCCTTTCATTGGTACAGCTTGTCAGCAGAGCCTAAGGGCCACATGAGGTACTGGTTATATCCTTAGCAAACAAGTCCAGAATAATTGCTATTTTGTGATTATCGTACCTTATCTTACAGTACTCACTTACATAGTAACATAGTAGATGACGGCAGAAAAAGACCTGCACGGTCCATCCAGTCTGCCCAAGAAACGTGACACTTTTTTGTGTATACCTTACCTTGATTTGTACCTGTCTTTTTCAGGGCACAGACTGTACAAATCTTCCCAGCACTATCCCCGCCTCCCACCATCGGCTCTGGCACAGACCGTGTAAGTCTGTCCAGCACTATCCCCGCCTCCCAACCACCAGCCCCGCCTCCCACTACTGGCTCTGTTATCCAATCTCGGCTAAGCTCCTGAGGATCCATTTCTTCTGAACAGGATTCCTTTATGTTTATCCCACGCATGTTTGAATTCCGTTACCGTTTTCATCTTCACCACCTCCCACGGGAGGGCATTCCAAACATCCACCACTCTCCGTGAAAAAATACTTCCTGACATTTTTCTTGAGTCTGCCCCCCTTCAATCTCATTTCATGTCACTTAGGACAACCTTTTTTTTCTGAAAATCACCACTATCCAGATACGTTTTGGCTCCTCCCCAGCTCCACTCATGGACTCCATCGCTATCTGGAGAGTGCTGTGGTGGTGAAAGGAAATATTTAGCAGTGTTTTGCTAATATTTACTCAGTGCATTTTTTTCTAGCGAAAAAGGTGCTGGTACTCAAATGCCAGGCCATCCTTCAGGGATGGGGTGATCACTGAGAGACCTACCCCACAATAGCCAGGCCCCCTGCAACCAGTCACAGAATCTATGACAAAGGCAGAATTAGTGTGTAGAGACTGAAATCTTTCATTAAAACATGGGGACCGTGGGTCAATTTTAGTAGACAATGGAAAAGGTGCTGGTACTCAGTACCCCCCCCAAGTACCCCCTCAAAAAAAGCCCTGTATTTACTAGTATCAAACACTTACAAAACTACATTTCCTATGGGTAGCCTAAAATATGTTTTGAATGATATTTAAAAATACCTTAGATCAAGATTAATTTCAATCACTCTACCTCACAAATCTCATGCTGTGATCTAATGCACCTAAAACATAAGTAACATGTCAACAATCAGAAGTATATACATACAAAAAACAAAAGTACATATATTTAAAAGTACATATATGAGATCACCTTTTCACATCATGCTACATTGATATGGTTTTGCTCGTTATACTTCTAATCCTATATAATAAAACTCACCCTCAACGTTCTGAGGACACTGACGTCACTGTCAGGTCCTCCAGGCACTTCCTTCCGGTTCGAAGCCTTCGTGGTGGTGAAGCCACCGAAAACACTGTGTTGGGGCCCCGCCCTCGCGTCAAACGTGATGATGTCGAGGGCGGAACAATGGCGTCAGTGGCTTCACAACCAACGACTCAGGAGATCGAAGGTGGCGTGCCGAGGTCCGCAACAATGGCGGTCAGTGCCTTCAGAACGCTGAAGGGGTGAGCAGGGAGGGGGGGAGGTTCGGAAGGAAACCGTGCTAGCGCCCGTTTCATTTGCGCAAGAAACGGGCATGTTTTACTAGTACTATAATGAAGCTGTCGCTTGTATTGGATGTATACTCCATTCATTTCCCATATAGAGTGTCCTCTGTTACTTTAAATATATGTACTTTTAAAACACATACCGTATTTTTCGGACTATAAGACGCACTTTTTCCCCCCAAAATTTGGGAGGAAAATGGGGGGGTGTGTCTTATAGTCCGAAGGTAGCGAATTCCCTCCCTCCCGCCCTCCCCCCGAGTTCGGGATCGCCCTGCCCCCGGCCCTGTCACCACTTCTCCCCTACTCACGTCACGCGATGTTCCCTGGTGGTCTAGTGACGTCGGGGCAAGAAAGAGCCCCCTCTTTCCTGCCCAGCGCGCTGCTCTCCGTCCTCCTGTATGCTGCCTGACGGTCTCGGCGAGATTCAAAATGGCCGCCGAGACTTCAATTCTCGGCGGCCATTTTGAATCTCGCCGAGACCGTCAGGCAGCATACAGGAGGACGGAGAGCAGCGCGCTGGGCAGGAAAGAGGGGGCTCTTTCCTGCCCCGACGTCACTAGACCACCAGGGAACATCGCGTGACGTGAGTAGGGGAGAAGTGGTGACAGGGCCGGGGGCAGGGCGATCCCGAACTCGGACAAGACGCACCGGAGCACCTAGGTTTTAGAGGAGGGAAGAAGGAAAATTTTTTTTTACTATTTCCCTCCTCTAAAACCTAGGTGCGTCTTATGGTCCGGTGCGTCTTATAGTCTGAAAAATACGGTAATTAGCAGCAGCCTTCTGATTTCTTTATGCTTCTGTATTCCTAATAAACATCGTGCTATTCATGATTTTTTATATGATCTGTTATATTAATAGTTCATTATACACTGGAATTTGCAATTTTAATATGTGTATTTATCATGTTTATGTTCAGTTTTTGCTCCTTCCATTATTGTAACTGACATTTTATCAAAAATTGATTTGTATGTATATCTTGGTACTGTGTCATTTTTATATATTCCTATTTATTATTATTGTTTCTATTATTTCTACTGTTTATTGTTGATGTTTTGCTTTTAGACTTCTGAGGCAGGCCATGTGGCTGAAATATGATTCGTGTTTAGTCTTTACATAAGTATTGCCACACTGGGACAGACCAAAGGTCCATTAAGCCCAGTATCCTGTTTCCAAAAGTGGCCAATCCAGGTCACAAATACCTGGCAAGGTCCCAGAAAAGCTCAATACATTTTATGATGCTTATCCCAGAAATAAGCAGTTAATTTATTAACGGTCTATGTACTTTTCCTTTAGGAAGCTGTCCAGATACTCTTTAAACCCCACTAAGCTAACCACCTTTACCACATTCTCTGGCAACAAATTCCAGAGTTTAATAACACGTTGAGTGAAGAAACTTTTTCTCCGATTCGTATTAAATTCACTACTTCGTAGCTTCATCGCATGCCCCCTAGTCCTAGTATTTTTGGAAAGAGTAAACAAACAATCCATGTCTACCTGTTCCACTCCACTCATTATTTTATAGACCTCTATCATATCTCCCCTCAGCCGTCTCTTCTTCAAGCTGAAGAGCCCTAGATGCTTCAGCCTTTCCTCATAGGGATGTCGTCCCATCCCCTTTATCATTTTCGTTGCCCTTCTCTGTACCTTTTCTAATTCCACTATATCTTTTTTGAGATGCGGCGACCAGAACTGAATACAATATTCGAAGTGGGACCTCCCCAATGACTTGTACAGAGGCATCAACACCTCTTTTCTTCTGCTGGTTATACTATTCTATGCAGCCTAGCATCCTTCTGGCCGCAGCCACCACCTTGTCGCATTGTTTCCTTACCTTGAGATCCTCAGTCACCATGACCCCATGGTTTCTCTCCTGATCCGATCTTACCAATCTCTCTCCTATCTGGTACATCTCTTTTGGATTTCTGCACCCCAAGTGCATTAATCCGCACTTCTTCACTTTACATTTTAACTCAAAACTACTTCTGGACGTTAATCAGTGCACAGGTATCTATTGTGTCAAAATTCTCAAAAGAATGATACCTAAATTATACACTTAAGCTCTAAATACAATATAACAATTAAAAAAATATATTTTTAATGGTGCTGGTGTGAAGAAGTGCCCTGCACCAAAAGATATGGGTGCTTATCTAAGCACTAACTTACCAACCCCCTCAGGGATCCTTTTACTAAATCTTTGGATGTTTTGAATCATGAGATGTTTTCGTTAAAGCCATACTGATTCATCTACTTCATCTTTTTTTACTGTGTCACCTTCGCTATGTGTTTTTTTTTTGTTTTTTTTTTACTTTTGTGCCTTGCGAGGGACTTTGTTCTTCTGGTTTTTTTTTTTGTGTGATTTTTCTTTAATAAAACACGTTTGGTTGTATCATCATCAAAGCTTTTTTTCATTGTTAAGAAGTTTGAAACCATCCATTTAAACTGGATGACAGCATAACAGTAGTTACCTGACAATTCAAATGTCAAAGCTGTATTTTTTAAGGTATTCAATTGGGATTGTATTTACTATTCCCTTGCTGATGCCGAGACAACTGACATCGCATCAGCTGCACAGACGTGTGTTTGCATGTGGATTAACACCTGTTTTTGAAGTGTGTGAAGAACTTGTCAAACTCAGTTCATTATACAAGTCATCAAAGGGGCCAGATTTAATTCTGATACCATACCCTTGAAAAGTATGGACTGAAATGGTCTAACCTGTGCATAGTTATTGACAGTGCACCATTTATAATTGACGCTCACATATGAAAGGACTGGAATTTCAAACTGAACTGATAAAATGCCTTTGAATTATTCATCAACAAAATGTATGAGTCAAGAATCTACGATTCCTGAATATCATGAGTGATTTTGTGGGTTTAGTTAACTTCATTAGATTTCACAGACTAAGCTATAGGCAATTGAAAGCATTTATTTATGAAATCAAATCTGATTGCAGTGGCATTATCTACATTGCATGATATTGTTGGGTTGGCAGATATAATGTACTGCAATGTTTCTCAGAGATATGGGATTTTGTTTTAAGTGAAAATAAAATCCAGTAGTTAAATCATTTTGAAGATGCAAAATACGTATGTGATTTGGCCTTTGTAACTGACAGTTTTGCTCATGAATTTAATCTTCAACTACAGGGGACAGGCCATTTGATATCAGAACCTGGTAAACAACATGACCACCCTCCAATTTAAATTAGCATGATTTCATTCAAAACTCTTATACAACACCTGTCACTTTCCCAACTGTCAGAAAACATTTAACAATGCAAGATGAATAGTTGATGGTATGCCAACCACATCCAAAAGCTACAGCAGTCTTGAGGAGTAATTTTGGATTCTGAATGAGGTAACGCATAGCTTCAAACATTTGCCAATCTTCATATGAAGAAGCTAATTCAAATTTACAGTTTAAATTCACTAATTTAAACCCACCTGTTTCAAAAGGCTTACCCCACCGACCCAACTTAAATACCTGAACTCCGCAACACTATAACACCACAGTCCGTACTGATCACCAAACAATCTCATCTGTTTTTGCTATCCTCTTTATGGTCCCACCACATGTTCCTTCATGTGGTCCCTACCCTTCCTACCTCAACTTAACCATTATTTGTATTTGTTTTACTCCGGAGTCTATCAACACCTCTCCGGTACCATGTAAGCCACATTGAGCCTGCAAATAGGTGGGAAAATGTGGGGTACAATTGTACAATTTGAATTGGTTGTTGGTGTGTTTGGTTTTTAGGATTGAGCCATCATTTAGTTGAGCAGCGGCGTATGGTTGGGCGTCCTTCCCCTGATGAAGCTTGACCCGGCGAAACAGGACCGTTGGGGTGGCCCTCAGTTTAAGCTGCAACAAAGCTAAGTAGCCTTGCTCTATGTTTTGGCTGGTTTTTTTGTATTACACTACATTTACATATTTATATTTGTGTGAACACTGTGGAAGGAGGTTGGTAGGGACCTATGATTAAAATATGGTGGCACTGTATGTAATCTTATTAAGTAAGATCAAGATTAAGTTGTCACCAGTCTGAGGTCCTGTCCTTCATTTATGATCAATTCATTTCCTGCAATTTTAATGATTTGATCCGCCATTGTTTGTTGGAAGGGTACAATTGTAACAAATAAATAAATAATTTTCAGAAGAGTACTCTAATGAAATCAAAATTCAAGGAGGGTCATTTGTCAAAATATTAAGTGTCTTCCCAAAATTCTTACCCAGCCTATTGCAGAAGGCAGATATTGTGCAAGTTTGGAAGCCTGCACATCTGTGAACAGGCAATTTTTTTGATGAAGCTGAACAAATCTATACATTGAAACAGCCTTACAGATGGAGATCTTTGGCCCAATATCTAAAATGATTTCAACTGAAACCGGCTATTTTGGGGGCATTCCAGGGACAGAGTCCGTACTTAACCGGCTAAGGTAACTACATAAATAGGACTACGTAAAAGTCAGTCCTATCTTTATGTGGTTCACCATGGCTGGTTAAGCGCTGAATATCACAGTTAACTGGATATGTTTTTCCCACCACCTCCGTATACCCTGAAATTCAATGCTGTGGCCCTGTATTGAATTTCTGGGGATAATGCCGATGGTAATCAGCAAAACACAGACTGTTTCGGGCTGAATATCAGGCCCATTGGTATCGGCTCGGCTCGTTACAATACAATTCAAACCCGATTTGAAATATTTGGTTTCCACAATGGAAGCCCAAAAGTCACAATGAAGACAGCAAAACAAAATGCATAGATAAGCATATTGCTTAATTTCCATGAGATCTTTCTTTACAGTGCCTCACTATTACAACATTCTCAATCATGTGTGCAATATATAAAGCTTCATTTGTATAAGAATTGGAACATCTAAGCTAAGACATTCACAATTATCCTAGTATTTTACAAAAGACTCTTACGGGGTCTTTTACTAAGGTGAACTAGCGTTTTTAGCTCACACTAAAAATCAGCTGCCGCTAAACACTGGGACAACCATAGAAATATAAAAGGCGTCTCAGCATTTAGGGGGAGATTCTACAAATGGTGCTTAAAAAAATCGTCGCTGAGACTAAGGTTATTCTATAATCGGCGCCTAACTTCAGGAGCCGATTATAGAATAGGTTTAGTTGATATTTCAGCGCATATGTCTACGCGCATCCATTTATACCATGAGTGGAGTTGAACAGGGGGATGTGAAGCGTCTGTTCACGCTTTCCAAAAATACTAGGACTAGGGGGCATGCGATGAAACTACAGTGTAGTGAATTTAAAATAAATAGGAGAAAATGTTTCTTCACCCAACGCATAATTAAACTCTGGACTTCGTTGCCGGAGAACGTAGCTTGGCCGAGTTTAAAAAGGGGTTGGACGGTTTCCTAAAGGACGCTACTAAATGGACTTGGAAAAATCCACAATTTTGGGAATAACTTGTATAAAATGTTTGTACGTTTGGGTAGCTTGCCAGGTGTCCTTGACCTCGATTGGCCGCTGTCGGGGACAGGATGCTGGGCTCGATGGACCAGTGGCGTAGCTACGTGGGGCCTGAGGGGGCCTGGGCCCCCGTAGATTCCAGCTTGGACCCCCCTCCCGGCAAACCCGCCCCAGCCTACCTTCGCTTTTGCTGGCGTCCTCTCTGTCCTGCTGCAGTGAAAAAAGTCTTTTTCCTGCTGTTCCATGCTGACGTCCTGCACGGGAGGGGGGTCGGCAAAGATGTGGGGGGGGGGGGGGGCAGTGGCGGCGGGGGGGGGGGGGGGGCGGCACCGGGGGGGGGGGGGGGGGGGGCTAAAAATGTGCCTCCTCCCCTCGGGTTCTGGACCCCTCCTCCCACGGAAGTCTGGCTACGCCCCTGCGATGGACCTTTGGTCTTTTCCAAGTATGGCATTACTTATGTACTTATGAAAACATGGTGTAAAGCTTGGCGCATAGATTTAGGCACTCTGGGCCATATCATATAACTAGACACCTAAATTTCAGATTGTGCACAAAACACCCATTTCCTCGCCTATAACCACAACACTTTTTGCAGAAGCGTGTTAGAAGTTTGGAGCACATCGTTACAGAATACGCTTAGCGATTTGTGTGCCTAAATTCTAATCGGTGCCAATTAGTACGCATTATTGCTTAAGTACTGTTATCGGTGCTCATTAGCTTGTTAAGGGGCCCTTTTACAAAGGCGTGTAAGGGCCTATGTACGTCCAGCGAATGCCAAATCTGTATTACTGCCCAGCTACCACGTGCCCCATGTGATAATTCTGAATATGGCATATGCCGAAAACACATCTACTGAATGGCGCTTACCCAGGGGTAAATGGCATTGGACATGCATTGCATGCCTACTGCCTGGGTAGCACGTGAGACCTTACTGCTAAGTCCATGGGTGGCAGCAAGGTCTCAGGCAGAAAATGGATGCACGCTGGGTTTTATTTTGCTGCACATCCATTTTCCAGACCCTTAAAAAAGGTCCTTTTTCCAGGACGCGGTAAAAAAAATGGCCCGGACTGCACCCAAAAGACGCACTCACACTGCCATAGGCCAATTTTTGCCGCAGCTTAGTAAAAAGACCCCTGAGCTTGTTAAATTGTGCACATTTATTATAGAAGACATGCTGATTTTGGTGCAGATCTCTAGGATCACTATATAGAATCCGGGGGTTAGTACCAACTGATTTTTAGTGTGAGCTAAAAACGTTAGCGCATCTTAGTAAAAGACCCCCTTAATCAGTAGGAAGTACGTCTGTGCCCTGACAATGGCAGATACAAATCAAGGTAAGGTATACACAAAAAGTAGCACATATGAGTTTATCTTGTTGGGCAGACTGGATGGACCGTGCAGGTCTTTTTCTGCTATCATCTACTATGTATGTTACCTATGAGGTCCTTTAATGAAGCTTTGGAAATGTGGATTTCACACTGTGCTGCGGTATTTTGTAAACTAAAGAATCTGGTCTCTGGGACACTGCTGAAAGTTCTAAGATTCAGAACTGTCAGATATAAATTTCTAGGTTTACGTAAATGGGTTTTCTCTGGGAAATTCTCAGCAATGCAAGTGGTATCCTGGAAAGCTGGCAGTGTACTGAGGTCAATCAGAATATTCAAACCATTCAACAGATCACAATAAGGAATGCAGACCCTTTATGTTATCTGATCACCATATACTCCTGAGCATTTAATCCCCTGAAATATTTTTCAATCTCATCCTTTAATTAAAGAAAAAACAGCTCAAGTGATGAATAAGTTTTAAGACGCTTCCCCTCATGTCTTTTCCTTTTTTGTTTAGTGAAGAATTTGAACCACTTTTCAGGTTCTTAATCCTATAATCCATGAAGGAATTTGCTCTTTACCAAACACAGAGGTGGTAGACTTACACTTAAAACAGTAGGGCCTTGGAAAGATTTCTGGAGGGTCCCCCCTAGAAGAGAAGTCTTAAATACCAGAATTCTGATGTACTGTGGCATGGAATACAATACAGGTATGAAGGAGCAGCAAGACTTCACAATGCCTCACTAAAGCAAGAGAGCTGCATGATAGACCTAAATCAATTCATTATCCTATTACATGCATGTTCCTGGTCAGCTGATTAAAACAGGCTGAATTGATCAGCTATAGAAAAATCTTTCAGCTAGAGCATCATCACCATCCATCACACTGTGAGAGAGTCTGGCGTGAAAAGTGCATTCTTTCCTAGCCACAGCGAAAACAACTGGGGACGCTTTCTGAAAAGTGTAAGTCACCTGAACGCAAAAACATTGCAGACAACAAGATCTTCCCAGGTTGTCCCTATTATTGTTAAAAGAGCCATTTTATTTCTGTACGCATATCCCATACGGGGCCCCACAAACGCAACACAAAAATGGAAAAACAACCCTACGTATAAAATCCAAGCAAAAAAACCCCAAAAGAATAGGAATACATGAATAGCCTTCCAATCCAATCAAAAAAGACATAGTAGTACTGAAGGTATTTTATTGGTAAATATGCAAGCAGAGTCGACAAAAACACGTGTTTTGGCGCTCAGCGCCTGCCTCAGAGTCGCGTATCTATCGAACGGAATTCAAACATGCGTGGGATAAACATAAAGGAATCCTGTTCAGAAGGAATGAATCCTCAGGAGCTTAGCCGAGATTGGGTGGCAGAGCCGGTGGCGGGAGGCGGGGATAGTGCTGGGCAGACTTATACGGTCTGTGCCAGAGCCGGTGGTGGGAGGCGGGACTGGTGGTTGGGAGGTGGGGATAGTGCTGGGCAGACTTATATGGTCTGTGCCAGAGCCGGTGGTGGGAGGCGGGGCTGCTGGTTGGGAGGCGGGGATAGTGCTGGGCAGACTTATACGGTCTGTGCCAGAGCCGGTGGTGGGAGGCGGGACTGGTGGTTGGGAGGTGGGGATAGTGCTGGGCAGACTTATATGGTCTGTGCCAGAGCCGGTGGTGGGAGGCGGGGCTGGTGGTTGGGAGGCGAGGATAGTGCTGGGCAGACTTATACGGTCTGTGCCCAGAAAAGGACAGGTACAAATCAAGGTAAGGTATACACAAAAAATGGCACATGTGAGTTTATCTTGTTGGGCAGACTGGATGGACCGTGCAGGTCTTTTTCTGCCGTCATCTACTATGTTACTATGTTATTCTTATATACAAAAATGTTCTTTTAAAGTTTTAAAAGTATTTGTATACATACATTTCTGTGATGTTTGTTTTGTATGTTTGATACAGATACACGACTCCTGAGGAATGGGCGGGGTTGGGGTGTTCATATTTAGAGAACACTATCATTTACACATGAGTTTTAGCAATCTAGGCATGAGCATTTACATGAGATCTGTGGTTGGTGTAAGCGGTTGCACTTTACTTATACTCACGAATTTGCGTTGCTTAGAAAGAAAAGTAGGCATTTGCTTTCCTTTATAGCAGAGCTTCCCAAATTGTGGGATGGAACCCCAAATGGGATCATAAAACTCACAAACTGCACCATTATTCTGCACCTTTCGTGGGGGGGGGGGGGGGGGTCACACAATTTTATTTGGCCGTGATTATGCCAAAAGACATACATGCACACACACGCACAAAGTCATAGAAACACACACTCAAGTGCGCAAACATATAGAACTACTACTACTTTTCATTTCTATAGCGCTACTAGACGTACGCAGTGCTGTAAACACATAGAAGTGTGCAAACACACACACACATAAAGGCATCCACATGCATGCACACTACCCATGTCCTCAAATAGATATGCATGAGTTTGTACATGGAGAAAGGTAAGTACTGCTTTATAGAATAGACTCCACATAACTGCCATCTTGACTGTTCATAAAATTATTTACGGCGAGGCACCGGGATATGTGACAGACCTCATCGACCTGCCAACCAGAAACACCACAAAATCTGCACGATCATACCTAAACCTCCACTACCCAAACAGCAAAGGACTCAAATACAAATCCACCTATGCAACCAGCTTTTCCTACCGAAGCGCACAACTATGGAACGCACTACCAAAAGCAGTAAAAACTACGCTCGACCACCTACATTTTCGGAAAGCACTAAAGACAAGACCTGTTCAGAAGAGCATACCCCACCGACCCAACATAAAAATACCTGGTCGCTTGCGACACAATGTAACCAAAGACCGTAACAGACATTACGTGACTCTTCTTCCCCCTTTCCCTCCCTAAGTTCCCCCCCAATTGTACCTACCATACATGTACCTCATTCTACCACAATATCGCTTTATATTCATTCATACCATGTATTTGTTCAGACTGGAATCGGCTAACGCCGTTAACGGTTATATGTAAGCCACATTGAGTCTGCAAAAGGTGGGGAAATGTGGGATACAAATGTAACAAATAATAATAATAAAAGAAGAATTCTATAAAGGGGTGCCTATATTTTGGTGTCTATAAGATGCCTACTTGTAGCCTGTTCCCTAAACAAAATAACACATGTACATTCAGCGGCCCTTTTACTAAGCAGCAGTAGGGCTAATGCACGGGTAGCGTGTGCCAAATTGGCCCTTACCACTGGGGTAAGCACAGGTGCCCATCGGTAATTCTAAATTTGGCACATGCTGTTTCCCGCAGTAGAAATAGAAATCAAACAAAATAAAACATGGAAAAGAAAATAAGATGATACCTTTTTTATTGGACATAACTTAATACATTTCTTGATTAGCTTTCGAAGGTTGCCCTTCTTCCTCAGATCGGAAATAAGCAAATGTGCTGACAGTGTATATAAGTGAAAACATTCAAGCATTACTATGACAGTAAAATAGATACCATTGGAGATTCTACATGGAATGTTGCTACTATTGAGATTCTGTTGCTACTATTGGAGATTCTACATGGAATGTTGCTACTATTGGAGATTCTACATGGAATGTTGCTATTCCACTAGCAACATTCCATGTAGAAGGCTGCGCAGGCTTCTGTTTCTGTGAGTCTGACGTCCTGCACGTACGTGCAGGACGTCAGACTCACAGAAGCAGAAGCCTGCGCGGCCACATTGGTGATCTGCAAGGGCCGACTTCTACATGGAATGTTGCTAGTGGAATAGCAACATTCCATGTAGAATCTATAGAAATCAAACAAAATAAACATGGAAAAGAAAATAAGATGATACCTTTTTTATTGGACATAACTTAATACATTTCTTGATTAGCTTTCGAAGGTTGCCCTTCTTCGTCAGATCGGAAATAAGCAAATGTGTTAGCAGATAGTATATATAAGAGAAACATCAAAGCATTACTTTGACAGTCTGACAGAGTGGGGGTATGCATGGGGACATCAAAGCATTTCATTGATATTCTAACAGGATGGGTGTTGGTCCGATCGGACGAAGAAGGGCAACAAAGCTAATCAAGAAATGTATTATGTCCAATAAAAAAGGAATCATCTTATTTTCTTTTCCATGTTTTATTTTGTTTGATTTCTATTGATAACCTTTAAGAGTGGACTAACATGGCTACCACACCTCTCTACCGCAGTTTTCTACTTTCTACTGTGTGCGTGTGTGTGTGGGGGGGGGGGGGGGGGATTCCCAGTGGTAATCGGCAGCGAGGCCACATTGCCGCATGCTGCCTGATTACTGTGCAAGTAGCACATGAGCCCTTATCGCCAAGTAAATAGGGTTCACTTTTAATATTAGCGTACGGCCATTTCCTGCTCCATTTTTAAAAAGGTCTTTTTAACCGCTGTGGTAAAAAAAAAATGGCCCAGTGTGCGCCGATTTCGCATGCCACCACTAGTGTAGGCAACTTTTTACTGTGGCTTAGTAAAAGGGACCTTCATAAAATATCACGATAACCACCCCCCCCCAAATTCACCAAAACTGCATGCAGAAATTTGCGTGCCTGCCCAATTTGCAGACACAATTTAACTGAATAAAGAACTAACAGATTTAATTAGAACTTACATACGTAAATTAAGGCACGGGATCCGCACTATAAGTGTGACAAAATGGCACATTTCCCCCTTTCACCATTTAGAAACTCATCTATATCTGTTTGGGAACTGAGTGTGAAAAGACGATAAAAGCATTCTGTGTCTGCTACTCTGGCATTTTTTGAATTTGTGTGTAGCTACTATAAAAACCTGGTTGTCAGCTAATAAATTAAGACTTAATCCAGCAAAAACACAGGTTCTGTTTTTGTCTGGCCCCGAGCCACTGAATTTTCCTGATTCTTTACTTTTAATGAAATTGAAATCCCTATTTTGAGAGAAACAAAATACCTTGGAGCATTATTAGACACATCATTGTTATGGAAATATCACTTTTTGAGCCCTGCTAATTTCCATACGGTAGTCCAGGCTTATGTGTATCCATTATTTGACTACTGTAATTCCTTATTTTTAGGACTGTCAAAGCAGTCTTTGTGAGCTCTTCAGATAGCTCAAAATACAATTGTTCGTTTGATTCTTGGATACTTATGTTACTCACATATTATACCTTTTTGATGCAATAGAACTTGTTTGGCCATTGTCTGGCAACAAATGATTCAAAATCACTGGCGTGTTTTGACGGCCCTTTCTTGGACAGCATAGCCCCCCCCCCCCCCCTTCTTGACCTCTGGGCTCTTCCTCCATATAAATTAAATCAAGGCATGAGGATGGAAGGGAAGGGAGAGAGTTGCTGGAAGTGGGACAAAGAGGAGGGGGCTGGAGGGAAGGGAGAGAAGGAGGGGGCTGGATTGGAGGGAGAGAGCTGCTGGATGAGAGAGGAAGAGGAGGAGGAGGAGGGGCTGGAGGGAAAGGAGAGAACTGCTGGATGTGGGAAGCAAGATGAGGAGGGACTGGAGGGAAGGGAGAGAGTTCCTGGTACAGAACAAGGAGGGAGGGAAGGGAAACAGAGATGTCATACCTCACAAAGGGAGAGAGGGTGGGCAGGCAATCAAGCAAACAAACAAACCAGAAGCTGGAAAGGGGAAGAGAGGGAGAGAAGCTAGATGGGGTAGGGTTGGAGAAGAGAGAGATAAATTGGTATAAGGGAGGAAGAGAGGGGAGAAGCTGGACAGGGAAATATAGGGACACAGAGAAAGGGAAATACTGAACAAGAGGAAGATAGAGGCACAGAGATGGAAGATGGATAGTGGACATGGAGACGGTAGAAATGTCAAATGGACAGGAGACCTTGGTGAGTGAGTTAAAAGAAAACAAAACAAAGAGAAGCAGAAACCAGAGTCTGGGGCCAACATGATTTGAAAAATAAAATGACCAGACAACAAAAGGTAGAAAAAATAATTTTATTTTCCCATGTTGTGATTAGAATTTGTCAGATCTGAAATGTACATCCTGTCAGAGCTGGTGTTAGATATGGCCGGAGCCCAGGGCAGAAATTTGGGAGGGGCCCCCAAAGCTTACTACTAAGTTGCACCTTCTTCAGCTGGCCTGTGGTTCTCTCTGGTCAGGGGGCCAAGGGCAGTTGCCCTAGTTGTAACCCCTAACATCTGTGGCATGTGCTATCATTATATTTTGAACAGTGTAGGAGAAAATGCATCTCTTTCTATTTCTCTGGTGCTGTACTACATGCAAGGTCTGGTCTCTTGGGATTTCGATTTAATTGTTTATGGTCAATTATTCTGTATATTTCATTGTGTTCTGTGTGTGTGACCAAAGTATTGTTAGCTTTAATTTTCTATGTAGTATTCTGTAGTAATTGGCTTGTTCAGTTTTTCTGATAGATGTATTGATATTTAGAGCCCCACTGAAATATTTAGGGCCCTAAAATATCATAGATAGGATCCTTGTTTTGGATGTTAGTGCTGGCATGATAGACTTGCTCTAGGCTCTGAGTGACTTTTTGTTTGATAGATTTTTGTACTATACAAAATGCCTTGTTATTGAGATAACACTAGAGACAAACATTTTTGTATGGTGAGTTTTATAGGGAAACTAGCCGTTGAGCCTGTAAAAACGGGCTAGTAAAGGAAGAGGGGTTTGAAAGCCCCCCCCCCCCCCCGGATAGGTCACCGCCGCCCCCCCCCCCCCCTGGAGTCCTCTCCGCCACCCCTCCACCCGGGCCGGGTACCTGGCTTCTCTATTCAAACCGCCGGAACGCAGCACACAGTTCATCTGAGCTGCCGTCGGCCTTCCTTCTCTGCGTGTGTTCCGCCCTCGTGTGACGTAACGTCGGCGAGGGCGGGACACAGGCAGGTAAGGAAGGCCAACGGCAGCTCAGATGAGCTGTGTGCTGCGTTCCGGCGGTTTGAATAGTGAAGCCAGGTACCCGGGCCGGGTGAGGGTGGGTGGCGGCGGCAACTCCGGGTGGGTGGGGGGAGCGATAGCGGCACCTTGGGGGGGCGGGGGAGCGGTGGCGACGGCGGTTCCCTCACTCGCAGGTGCGCAGGTTCCCTCTCTGTCACGCCCCCGTCATCACTGTATTGACGCGGGGCGAGGACAGAGAGGGTCTCTACTGCACATTTGCGAGTGAGTACGCCTCTTGCCATTTATATGTTTGATGTCCTTGCTCTGCTCTGCATCCACTGTCGGGGGAGGACCAGGGGATTCTGTGGATGCAGAATATTTGGGGGAAGCATGTGTGTGTTGGAGGCCCGTTGCTCAATGGAAGATAAAGAGTGCACCCTCTTGTACTCCCCCTAGCCCTCAACGTGGCCTGCAGCCACTGAAGCCAGCATTGCTACCTTCATTGAAGGGACTTGGAGCGGGGAAGGTGTGCAGTAGGGGCAAGGCCAGGGCATGGGTGCATCAGGTGGTAGGTGTTTCTCTAGTGCCCACCCATCCAACCTGTTGGCCCACCCAAAAATTGCCTTCTGGCAACGCCACTGGTGTGTGTGTGAGTCTAGAAAGTTGCTTTCTTCTGAATCACTGAGTCCGTGCTGTCTCCTCTCCAAGCATCCATTTCTCCCTATCCTATTTCCCCAGCCCTACTAAGTCCCCAGTCCCTACCCCTCAAATCCAAATTACTTCTTTGCCACTGCCAATTTTCCACTTAATTCCTCATTCTATCCTCACATTTATGCTTTTCTATTAAACAACCTAGTTCTTGCTCAACCACCCCAAAAATATGCATCATTCCCTTCCCTTAATTCAGCGCTCTAGCATGTGCCGCCTGTTTCTCTTACTTGCTCTCTGACCCAGCACATTTTTTTCTGTCTCCTTTGAGTGAACATTTTACGTCTGTAGGACGCCTGCAGTGATTTTCCCCTCTTTATACTGGGAGCCATTAAAGAAGAACAAGGCACTCTGGAGCCTCGCATTTGAGCGCTGGAAAGTCACAGCCAGTCCTACCTCCCTGACACCTGCTTCCTGCTGCATGTGGGAGGGACGTGGCAGCGATTTCCCGGCGCTAAAATGTGAGGCTCCACAGTGCCTTGTTCTTCTTCAATGTACTGACTCTGTTGCTGCAAAAACTAAGAACCGAAAAAGGAAGGTTTGAGGGGAGAGTCACAGAAGGTTGTCAAGAGGGAGATGCAGGACCTCCTGGGGGGGGGGGGGGGGGGGGGGGGAGGGAGGAGGACAGAAAGGATGAGCAGAACTTGGCTCTGCCCCTCAGCAGGAGTTTCAGCTTCCCCAACGGGAGTGCAGGAACAGTTCTGCAGTGGGACATGGCGGGCTGCGGGGCCCCTGGGAGTGCGAGGCCCTGTGAGGCTGCCCCCGTTGCCCCTGCCTATGATCGGCCCTGCTGCCATATAACACGCAGCAAAAGGACGGCCTTAAAAAGAGCCTAGCAGCAGCAAATTGTACACAACCAGTACTGCTAAATCAAAGGTTGGAGCAACTTTACCTGCGTAAAACTGCAGAGCTGGTGCCTCCTTCCCCTGGCCATGCAGGGCTCCCTCTTGTGCAAATTACCCTATCCCAGTGGAGGAGTGGCCTGGAAAGCGCGGGGTACAAATGTAACAAAAAAAAATGTGCTGGGCATGTTTTCCTCTCCTTAATTCCCAAGGCTCAGCACTAACAGTGCACATAAAATTTGCATGCTATTAACAGGGAGTGGAGGAGTGGCCTAGTGGTTAGAGCACTGGTATTACAATCCAGAGGTGGCTGGTTCAAATCCCACTGCTGGTCCTTGTGATCTTGGGCAAGTAACTTAACCCTCCATTGCCTTAGGTACAAACTTAGATTGTGATCCCTCCTGGGACAGAGAAGTATCCAAAGTACCTGAATGTAACTCACCTTGAGCTACTACTGAAAAAGGTGTGAGCAAAACCTAAACAAATAAATTGAGCATTGGGGAGTTCTTTTCCAGCAGTGTTAATTTCCAGCACTATTTTGTACAGCGTCGGAGTTTTGAGCATCAGACCCATAGTTGCTTAGATCAGAAGAAAAATGTTTAAAACTGCTAATAAATGTTGGATTAGAGACTGCACAGGAGGCTAAACAGTGGCAAATGAGTGCTAATGAGTAAGTAATGAAAACATTTGGGATCAGCCCAGCTCTGAGCCATAGAATGAATTAGCTGGCTCATTACCCTATCCCGGAGTCTGATTATCCTTTTTCTGACATGCAAAGTCACTTCTGTGATGTTAATGCAATTTCCTTGTCTTCTCCTGCAGATGACTAAGCAAGTGTGAGCTGCGACCTCTGCACAAACCATGGGCGAGAAGTTAAAAATGCAGATACTAAGGTGTGGACAGACGTCACCTTATTTGCATATTCCTGAAACACATATTTGCACTGGTTCCACAGGAGCCAATGGAGAAAGTCTCAGGTGCAGATAAAATACTGCTAGATTAGCATGATGAAAGAACGCCTTCATGCTAATGAGATGCAAATTTAGACATGTTCATAGCAACACAGTAATAAATTCAATGCCTTTGCTGGAGAAGAAAATACTGCTCATATCATGACAGACCGAAGAACAAAAAAATCCATCAGAAATGGAGGAGATCAAATCTAAGCTGTTCGCAAAGCTCAAATTACAAGAATAATTTTCATGCTTTGGACACATCATGCAAAGAGAAAAATCATTGAAGAAAGACATCATGCTTGACAAGGTTGAAGGTCAACACAAAAGAAGAAGCCCAGCAACATGACGGATCAATACAATAACATTTATGGATACCATTCTGTCAATGATTGGCCACCTCACTGAAGACCAAAAATAGTTCAGGGCAACTATCCAGAGGGTTACTATGAGTCAACACCAACTTGACGGCGCTTAACAGCAACAATCTATGTTATCTGAGTTCTCTAATACATGCCTATTAAGGTATATCATTTCTATTGTGCTTTCAAAAGGAAACAGAAAAAGCCTTAATAAAAAGAAGGCAAAAGACTCAAAATCAAACATATAAACGGCGAGTGACCGACTCACTCGCAAATGCGCAGCAGAGACTTCCCTCTCTGTCCCGCCCCGTGTCATACGTGATGATGGGGCGGGACAGAGAGGGAAATGCGCAAAGCCGCCGAGGTCGCTATCGCTCCCCTCCCCCGCCCGAGGTCGCCGCTACCGCTCCCCCCACCCGGTGTCGCCGCCGCCAGCCCTCCACCCGATCCAGGCCCTCTCTCCGCTACTGAACTTAACATCCATTCGCCGGAACGCAGCACGCACATCACAGCACGCTTTCCTTCCCTGCCTGTGCCCCGCCCTCGCTGACGTTACGTCACATGAGGATAGGACACAGGCAGAGAAGGAAGGCCGACGGCAGCTCAGCTGACCTGCCCTGCTGCGTTCCAGCGAATGGATGTAAGTTCAATAGTGGAGAGAGGGCCTGGGCCGGGTGGAGGGCTGGCGGCGGCGGCGACTCCAGGGGTGGGGTGGGGGGAACGGTAGCGGCAACCTCGCGGGGGGGGGGGGGGAGCGGTGGCGACCACGCCGGGGGGGGGGGGGCCAGCGTCGATCTCCGAAAACCCAAATACCAGCCCGTTTTAACGGGCTCAACGGCTAGTATATCTAAGAGCCAATTTGGGTCAATAGTTGCTTAAGTAGTAATTATCGGTGCTGATTGTCTTGTTAAGCCAATTAACTTTCATGTGCAAAACAGACCAGATTTGCACGCTCAACTTAAGTCGTACTATATAGAATTTGGGGGTATACGTTCTATATGAATGTTGCTCCTTGCTGCCTATGATGATGTATCATTTGCATTCTGCTGACATTTGTCATATTACTAGCCTTTGAGCCCGTAAAAACGGGCTATTATAGGAAGGGGGGGGGTTGAAAGGCCCGCCCCCGCGGCCGAATTCGCCGCTGCCCCTCCCCCTCCGAACTCGTGCCCCCCCCACCGAGCCGTCACCACCCACCTTCCACCCGGCCGGCCCTCGCTCCGCTACTGAAACAGCGAGGGGTCCAGGAACGCAGCACTGAGCTGTGCTGAGCTGCCGACGTCGGCCTTCGTTCTTCTTCTCTGCCTGTCCCGCCGTCGTGTGAAGTAACGTCGAGGGCGGGACAGAGGCAGAGAAGAAGGAAGGGCGATGTCGGCAGCTCAGCAGAGCTCAGTGCTGCCCGACCGGGTAGAAGGTGGGTGGGGGGAGCGTTAGACGGCGGTGTCCCTCCCTCAGAAATGCGCAGTACAGACCCTCTGTGTTCCGCCCCCCGTCATCACGTATTGACGCGGGGGCGGGGCAGAGAAGGTCTCTACTGCGCATTTGCGAGTGAGTACGGTCACTCGCCGTTTATATGTTTGATATGATTGCTCTAGAAGGCCTTATAATACTGACCTTGTGGAGGTGCTTCCGGTATTTCACTGTAAGTGGGTGTTCTTGAGGGACCCATTTGCCCTATTTTAAGGGAGTAAACATCTCACTTTGGGTCTGTCATGTGGGAGAGCACCCTGATCTGAATTCTTGGAAAGAATGAGGATGTAATATTAGCAAGCAGTGCGTGTCGTGTGGCTATTCAGAATGCAAGAGGAGAAAACGGGAGAGAGATGCTCACTATTGCTTTATTCAGAAGTCCAAAGGAGTCCAGAGTAGGAGAGATAAGGAGTAATGAGGAGAGATTCAAATATTTGTAGTAACAGGTTTCAAAATGATTCTTGGGGAGTAAGGGAACCCAAAGTCCAAAGGAAGGGAAAACCGATGTCCTGAGAGAGTGAGCAAGCTAGAATCAGAAACCTATTCTGCTTTGACACTGTATCCTGTAAATTTGCAATTTACACTGTTAATATGTGTACTGCTTGTTCTGAAGACATGTCTCCCAGTGGAGAAATAGCCTAGCGGTTACGAGCAGGACACAGAACCAGAGGATACTGGTTCAAATTCCACTAGAGTTCCTTGTGATCTTGAGGAAGAGAAGAAGAAAATACCTACTGTACCTGAATAGTAACATAGTAGATGACGGCAGAAAAATACCTGCAGGGTCCATCCAGTCTGCCCAACAAGATAAACTCATATGTGCCACTTTTTGTGTATACCTTACCTTGATTTGTACCTGTCTTTTTCAGGGCACAGACCGTATAAGTCTGCCCAGCACTATCCCCGCCCCCCCAACCACCAGCCCCACCTCCTACCACTGGTTCTGGCACAGAGCGTATAAGTCTGCCCAGCACTATCCTCGCCTCCCAACCACCACTGGCTCTGGCACAGACATTATAAGTCTACCCAGCACTATTCCCGCCTCCCACTACTGGCTCTGCCACCCAATCTCGACTAAGTTCCTGAGGATCCATTCCTTCTGAACAGGATTCCTTTATGTTTATCCCACGCAGTTTTGATGAGCTAAGGGGCCCTTTTACTAAGCCGCGTAGGTGCCTATGCGCGCCCAATGCAGCAAATTGGAGTTACCACCCGGTTACCACGTGGCCCTTGAGGTAATTTCAATTTTGGCACGCGTCTGCCACACATGTCTGAAAAATACTGTTTATTCTCTGATGCGCGGCAGTTACGGTCGTCAAGTGGCATTTGACGCACGTAGACCATTACCACCCAGTTACCGCGTGAGACTTTACCGCTAGATCAATGGCTTGAGGTAAGGTCTCAGACCCAAAATGGACTCGTAGCAATTTTCATTTTGCCGCATGTCCATTTTCAGCTAACTACTACTACTTAACATTTCTAGAGCACTACTAGGGTTACGCAGCGCTGTACAATTTAACAAAGAGAGACAGTCCCTGCTCAAAGAGCTTACAATCTAATAGACAAGTGAATGGTCGGTCCGATAGGGGCAGTCAAATTGGGGCAGTCTGGATTCACTGAACGGTAAGGGTTAGGTGCCGAACGCAGCATTGAAGAGGTGGGCTTTAAGCAAAGACTTGAAGACGGGCAGGGAGGGGGCTTGGCGTAAGGGCTCAGGAAGGTTGTTCCAAGCATAGGGTGAGGCGAGGCAGAATGAGCGGAGCCTGGAGTTGGCGGTGGTGGAGAAGGGTACTGAGAGGAGGGATTTATCCTGTGAACGGAGGTTACGGGCGGGAACGTAAGGGGAGATGACCCTTATTGACCCTCCCACCTTATCATCTAGTATTTCTAATCTCCTCCCCTCCATCATGTCCTCCGAGTCTGTTGACGAGGCTGTCTCCGCTTACAATGCCACTCTCTCCTCTGCTCTGGACACCCTTGCACCATCCACCTCCCGTCCCACAAGGCGTACTAATCCCCAGCCCTGGCTGACCCCTTGCATCCGTTACCTTCGCTCCTGCGCCCGATCTGCTGAACGCCTCTGGAGGAAATCTCGCACCCATTCAGATTTCCTTCACTACAAATTCATGCTATCCTCCTTCCAGTCCTCACTATTCCTTGCCAAACAGGACTATTACACCCAATTGACTAATTCTCTCAGCTCTAACCCTCGTCGTCTCTTCGCCACCCTTAACTCCCTCCTCAAAGTGCCCTCCGCTCCCACCCCCCCGTCACTCTCTCCTCAATCACTGGCTGACTACTTCCGCGACAAGGTGCAAAAGATCAACCTTGAGTTCACTACCAAGCCACCACCTCCTCTTCACCCTTCAACCCTCTCCCTCAACCAACCAACCCAGACCTCTTTCTCCTCCTTTCCTGATATCTCCGAGGAGGAAACCGCCCGCCTTCTTTCCTCCTCAAAATGCACCACTTGTTCCTCTGATCCCATCCCCACCAACTTACTTAACACCATCTCTCCTACTATCACCCCCTCCATCTGTCATATCCTCAACCTCTCTCTCTCCACTGCAACTGTCCCCGACACCTTCAAGCATGCTGTAGTCACGCCACTCCTCAAAAAACCATCACTAGACCCTACCTGTCCCTCCAACTACCGCCCCATCTCCCTCCTACCCTTCCTCTCCAAGACACTTGAGCGCGCAGTCCACAGCCGCTGCCTTGATTTTCTCTCCTCTCATGCCATCCTTGATCCGCTTCAATCCGGTTTTCGCCCTCTTCACTCGACAGAAACAGCACTTTCTAAAGTCTGTAATGACCTGTTCCTTGCCAAATCCAGAGGCCACTACTCCATCCTCATCCTCCTGGATCTATCCGCTGCTTTTGACACTGTCAATCATGACTTACTTCTTGCCACACTGTCCTCATTTGGGTTCCAGGGCTCTGTCCTCTCCTGGTTCTCCTCCTATCTCTCCCACCGCACCTTCAAAGTTCACTCTCATGGATCTTCCTCCACCCCCATCCCCTTATCTGTTGGTGTTCCCCAGGGATCGGTCCTTGGACCCCTTCTCTTCTCAATCTACACCTCTTCCCTGGGCTCCCTGATCTCATCTCATGGTTTCCAGTATCATCTCTATGCTGATGACACCCAACTGTATCTCTCCACACCAGACATCACCGCGGAGACCCAGGCAAAGATATCGGCCTGCTTATCCGACATTGCTGCCTGGATGTCCAACCGCCACCTGAAACTGAACATGTCCAAGACCGAGCTTATCGTCTTTCCACCAAAACCCACTTCTCCTCTTCCTCCACTTTCTATCTCAGTTGATAACACCCTCATCCTCCCCGTCTCATCTGCCCGCAACCTCGGAGTCATCTTTGACTCCTCTCTTTCCTTCTCTGCGCATATCCAGCAGATAGCCAAGACCTGTCGCTTCTTCCTCTTTAACATCAGCAAAATTCGCCCTTTCCTCTCTGAACACACCACCCGAACTCTCGTCCACGCTCTCATTACCTCTCGCCTGGACTACTGCAACTTACTCCTCACCGGCCTCCCACTTAGCCATCTATCCCCCCTTCAGTCTGTTCAGAACTCTGCTGCACGTCTCATATTCCGCCAGAACCGATATACTCATATCACCCCTCTCCTCAGGTCACTTCACTGGCTTCCGATCAGATACCGCATTCAATCAAGCTTCTCCTTCTTACCTACAAATGCACTCAGTCTGCTGCCCCTCACTACCTCTCTACCCTCATCTCCCCTTACGTTCCTGCCCGTAACCTCCGTTCACAGGATAAATCCCTCCTCTCAGTACCCTTCTCCACCACCGCCAACTCCAGGCTCCGCTCATTCTGCCTCGCCTCACCCTATGCTTGGAACAACCTTCCTGAACCCTTACGCCAAGCCCCCTCCCTGCCCATCTTCAAGTCTTTGCTTAAAGCCCACCTCTTCAATGCTGCGTTCGGCACCTAACCCTTACCGTTCAGTGAATCCAGACTGCCCCAATTTGACTGCCCCGATCGGACCGACCGTTCACTTGTCTATTAGATTGTAAGCTCTTTGAGCAGGGACTGTCTCTCTTTGTTAAATTGTACAGCGCTGCGTAACCCTAGTAGCGCTCTAGAAATGTTAAGTAGTAGTAGTAGTAGTAGTAGTAGTAGATGAGGGTAGAAAGATAGTGAGGGGCAGCAGACTGAGTGCATTTGTAGGTAAGAAGGAGAAGCTTGAATTGAATGCAGTATCTGATCGGAAGCCAGTGAAGTGACCTGAGAAGAGGGATGATATGAGTATATCGGTTCTGGCGGAATATGAGACGTGCAGCAGAGTTCTGAACAGATTGAAGGGGGGATCGATGGCTAAGTGGGAGGCTGGTGAGGAGTAAGTTGCAGTAGTCCAGGCGAGAGGTAATGAGAGCGTGGACGAGAGTTCGGGTGGTGTGTTCAGAGAGGAAAGGGCGAATTTTGCTGATGTTAAAGAGGAAGAAGCGACAGGTCTTGGCTTTCTGCTGGATATGCGCAGAGAAGGAGAGACAGGAGTCAAAGATGACTCCGAGGTTGCGGGCAGAAGAGACGGGGAGGATGAGGGTGTTATCAACTGAGATAGAAAGTGGAGGAAGAGGAGAAGTGGGTTTTGGTGGAAAGACGATAAGTTCGCTCTTGGACATGTTCAGTTTCAGGTGGCGGTTGGACATCCAGGCAGCAATGTTGGATAAGCAGGCCGATACCTTTGCCTGGGTCTCCGCGGTGATGTCTGATGTGGAGAGATACAGTTGGGTGTCATCAGCATAGAGATGATACTGGAAACCATGAGATGAGATCAGGGAGCCCAGGGAAGAGGTGTAGATTGAGAAGAGAAGGGATCCAAGGACAGATCCCTGGGGAACACCAACAGATAAGGGGATGGGGGTGGAGGAAGATCCATGAGAGTGAACTTTGAAGGTGCGGTGAGAGAGTTAGGAGGAGAACCAGGAGAGGACAGAGCCCTGGAACCCAAATGAGGACAGTGTGGCAAGAAGTAAGTCATGATTGAGTGTCAAAAGCTAAAGAAAAAGGCATTTTTGTAGGTGCGCTAAAAAATATTCTGCACACGCCCAAAACACGAGTTTACAGTACCGCAGACCATTTTTCATCGCACCTTAGTAAAAGGACCCCTAAGTAAATAAATAATGTTTGAAGTGTTGTCTTGAACTTCTATCAAGAGAATCCACGCTAGGTTCAGTAAGAGATCTATGGAACTGAACCTTGGCATCAAGAATGCCACCTGTCCAAGAGATATATTCAGTATGGGAGTCAGGGATTGCTACACCCTCATGACAAATTTCAGTATTCTTTTGCTAAGGTGATACTCTTGCTTTAATTAACGTGGATCCCTGGAAAGTATTGCCATGGGATTACCCTGAAGTTAAACAAACTTTCACTAAGTTCTAGAGGAGAATTGACATAAGGGAAAAGGAAAATGACAAAGCTAGCATGGCAAAATAACGAGTTCTTGAGAAAACATCTACAGAAGAAGGTCCATACAAACAGGTGTCAAATGCCCACTGAAGATAATCAATACAAGTATTTTATCAGACTGCCTGGGAACAAGAAAGTCTTCAAACTAGTGCTGACAGATTATTTGACACATTCAGGAAACTGTCAAGTAGAGTTTGATTTGCTTTCTTTCCTTCACGATATCTCACATTGGCTTCCTGTTAACTAATACTTGACAATGTCAGGGACAGTAACTTGCACAGAGATCATTAAAGTCAGATGTAATACTAAGCACTAAAAGAGCATATGTAACTGTTTAAAATACTCATACCATGAAAGTTTACTTAACTATAAGGAGCAGGAATGGATTTTTACATTAAATGCAGTGACCCCTAGTGGGCGCAATGCGAAAACTGAATGAATGGATGACATTAATTTAATCTGCCCTGTGATTGGTGGGAAACCCGTCAGATGTTAGCATTTAAGCACTTAGAAGCACGCCACCGCTATCTTGACCACATTTGGCAAATGTCGGCAGGATGAGTGGTGGCTAATATTAGGTCATTTTTAAAGCTTCAATACTATAACGTTAAAACATTGGATAAGTAAAGGGTTTTTAATTGGTTTACCTTTTGATTCATAGGGGACTTCCTTAAAAAAGCAATTAAGTGAAACACATGCCGTATCGGAGAAGAGTGCCCCTAAGCCAACTAGACCAAGTGTTATTTTTTTTTAAATGAGCATTAAGTAACATCATTATAAAATGTTTATTTATCAATTAAAAATTACATAGGAACGTGGCGGCCATTGAACCAATGATGATTTAAGTATGTAAGACACTATGTATGAGTGGCCATAAATACTACTACTACTATTACTACTTAACATTTCTAGAGCGCTACAGCATGTTACTACTGAGGTTCACTGATTTAGGTTATTCAGTTGGATTCTGCGGGTATCTGTGAAGAGTATTGGATATCCAAATTGTGTTTGTTGTATGAATCCAGCATTTATTTAAAGTGAAGCCATATCTATCTGGTTTACTGTTTAAAATACTAGCACTTACGCACCTACCCTGTTTCCCCGAAAGTAAGACATCCCCCAAAAATAAGACCTAGTAGAGGTTTTCCTGAATTGGTAGCTATAAGGCCTTCCCCGAAAGTAAGACCTAGCAAATTTTTGTTTGAAAGCAGGCCGCCGAGAGCCGGACAAGGCCACCCCCAGGCCGCCCCCCCACCCGAGGTCGCCGGGCCCCCCTCCGTCGCTCCCGGAACTAACCTTAAACGCCTCCTTTCACCTTCACAGCAAGCAGCAGCAGGGCAGACCTCTCCTTCCTTCCATGCCCCGCCCTCGCGGACGTTACGTCAGGCGAGGGCGGGACATGGAAGGAAGGAGTGGCCTGCCCTGCTGCTGCTTGCTGCAAAGGTGAAAGGAGGCATTTAAGGTTAGTTCCAGGAGCGACGGAGGGCGGGTGGGCCAACCCCGATCCAACCCTGATGTTTCCCCGAAAAATAAGACAGCCCCTTAAAATAAGATCTAGTGCATTTTTGGGGGCAAAAATTAATGTAAGACAGTGTCTTATTTTCGGGGAAACACGGTATGTGCACACATACCCACGAAGTGCTAGCAGACCGCCTAAACACTATTCTGCGAATACCTGCTTAAATTGCATGGAGCATTGGTGGGACATAGACAGGGCTCCCAATTATAGAATACTGCCACATATAAGCACACATAATTGTACCAGCTGTAAGGCTTGTCTGACAGCAGACACCTATATAAATATTTGGCAGATTGATACTGGAGTATACTAGTATTCTATAATGGAATTAGGTTCCATTATAGAATAGACCTCTCTCATGTGACTTGAGATGCCTAAATGGAGGCACCCACATGTAGAATTACTCCCATAATAATATTAAAGACGTACAGGGCAATATTTGATTTCCCATGATCGGTGTTTAAACATACATCTGAATATTCAGCATCAGTTGCTATCTGGTAAATGGTGCTTAATATCACAATAATATGTGGAATGATGACCTTATTTGCATAACAACAATTTTCAGTGCCAGGACCCAAATAAGTATCCATATAACTTAAGAAGCAATATAGTTAACCGGATCTCCATGCTGAATGGAGAAATTAGGTCTTACCTAATAATTTTCTTTCCATTAGTCTTTCTCACTGTTCCAGAACCTGTGGGGTAGTTGTGAGGTGCCCATCAACCAGCAGGTGGAGATAGAACTGAAAACTGAGCCAAGACATATCTCTCTTGGCATCCAGTCTACCTCCTCATTATTTATTTATTTATTTGTTGCATTTGTACCCCACATTTCCCCACCTTTTTGCAGGCTCAATTTGGCTTACATAATACCGTAATGGTGAATGAGGTAGGTGTGTAGACAAGCAGTAAGGAGAAACTTAGAATAAACACAACCTTAAACAACTTGCTCACCTAACACTAAACACACAAACAAACATGTGTGAAACTTTTTCATTTCTGGACAACCTGTAGAGAACAAGAGAAATGCAGGAAGCACCAAGCAGAGTGACAGTCATTGTCTGACTCATTACTTTGCACTGCCTAAACATTTCAGAAACCTTAGGCAGGCCTCTAGAATAGTGGGAAGGACTAATGGAAAGAAAATTAGCAGGTAAGACCTAATTTCTCCTTCCATTTCATAGCTTAGTCCTGTGCACTTCCCTGTAAGAAATTAAAGGGCCCTTTCAAAAAGTACAGGGGACACTCAATGAAATTACATGGAAATACGTTTAAAACAAATAGGAGGAAATATTTTTTCACTCAAAGAATAGTTAAGATCTGGAACTCATTGCCAGAGGATGTGTTAACAGTGGTTAGCCTATCTGGGTTTTAAAAAGGTTTGCACAAGTGTCTGCAGGAAAAATCCATAATCTGTTAACTCAGATGGACATAGGGGAAGCCACTGCTTGCCCTGGGAAGGGTAGCATGGAATGTTGCTACTAACTGGGCTTCTGCCAGGTACTTAGACTGGCCACTGTTGGAAGCAGGATACTGGGCTAGATGGACCATTGGTCTGACCCAGTATGGATATTCTTTTCTTATGAATATTTCCCCAACCTCCCCCCCCCCCCCCCCCCCCACATACACACTTTTATTGCTCACCATGATTTAACAGGGCAGGAACCACTCCTGCCCAATTAAATCATTTGAATAATTGGGCCCCATATTTTTATGTCGCTAACTCAGTGCTGGTTTACACCAGTCATCACCAACAGAAGAAAAAGTCAATAATGTTGACCCCCCTCATTCACTGAAGAGCATTATTCAATGCCTGTGACATAAAAGGAAGTTGTAATGCAAGCAAACTGGTCTAAAGTACCTTAAAATCAGTCCCACCACTGCATTTCTGATGCACTTATGAATAAATATTGCCTAGCCTCCGTAGTTTCTGCTCCGCTTCTACTGGACAATCTCATTTCTCTCTGTGGGTTTTGCACAAATAATAATAATAATAAAAAAAATCTTTCTTGTGAGTTGCTAAGCAATTTGGTGGTATCATTAGCAACACAGGTGTGAAGACCTGCTAGGGGTAAGAAGCTGTGCGATGTACTATGTTTATGAATAGGAGGAGATGGGAAGTCCTGCCACTCTATTTATGATGTTTTCAAATGAAGCAGCAACACACGGCAGGACATACATCATTGGATATTTAATGTGAAGCACTAGCAGGAGGAAACGTCTTCAAAGCAGAATGCTGTTTATCACTTTTATAAAATGTTCTGCAAGCAAACGTCCATTTGATTGGCTTTCAAAATAACAACACTGTATTTTCCTGTAACTCCTTCCTACTGGAAATTAACCAGTTAGTAGAAAATTCTTTGAAGAAGAGGATACTGTAAGGCTGTCAATGTTAAAAAAATAAAATAAAATTTATCTGACTACTGGCTCATTCCTCGTGATGTTCACCCCAAAAAATTTGTATCGTGTTATATGCTGCAGAATTACTAATCACAAATTTTTGATGAACTGTTCTACACTTGTAGATTCATGAGGTAAAAAGGCAACATTCTGAGTTAAGACGAGAAGGGTAAAGGGTCATGTATAAAGTATTTTAATGTAGTACAACCAAAGCGGTTTACGTTTATTATATAAATGTATACATCATATATATATATATATATATATATATATATATATAATTCTCACCTCCAACGTTCTGACTTGCCTGGGACCGTGGCTCATTCCGAGCTGGTCTGCTAGGTTCCGTAGATCAGGATGACATCACCGTAGCCATTATGATGTCAACTTCAGAACCCGGGGGGGGGGGGAGGGGGGGAAACATGCCTCACAGCTGATCCATGTCCAGAGGAGGGTCGCTGGACATGGGTGGCTAGAGGGGGGGCCGGGGAGAGAGGAGGGTCGCTGGACATGGGTGGCTGGAGGGGGGGCAGGGGAGAGAGGAGGGTCGTTGGACATGGGTGGCTGCAGGGGGGCAGGGGAGAGAGGAGGGTCGTTGGACATGGGTGACTGCAGTGGGCGCAGGGGGAGAGGAGGGTCGCTGGACATGGGTGGCTGCAGGGGAGCCGAGGAAAACCTTGCTACCGCCCGTTTCATTTGTGTCAGAAATGGGCCTTTTTTACTAGTATATATATATATCCTGTGCAACTTTCTTTAAATGAGTCCACTTATTTTCTAACTCCTGTTACTCTCTTACCTATCTATATGCTCCTTCTTTGCTTATACCCTATGCTGTCTATTAAAATGTTCTATTACATACTGTGTTGACATTGTAAGTAGCATACTATCCAGCTTATAATTGAAAGAGAAAAACGCCTATATTGCGACCCAAATCGGGAGATAGACGTTTATCTCACAAAAACGAATAAATCGGTATAAGCCAAAGCCGATTTTGGACGTTTTCAACTGCACTCCGTCGCGGATGCGGACAAAGTCTTGGGGGCGTGTCAGAGGTGTGGCGAAGGCGGACCTGGGGCGTGGTTATCGGCTGAAGAGAGATGGGCGCCTTTCGCCGATAATGGAACAAAAGTATGCGTTTGTAGCTAGAATTTAGGGCACTTTTCCTGGACCCTGTTTTTTCATGAATAAGGCCCCAAAAAGTGCCCTAAATGACCAAATGACCACGGAAGGAATCGGGGATGACCTCCCCTGACTCCCCCAGTGGTCACTAACCCCCTCCCATCACAAAAAATGATATTTCACAACTTTTTATTTTCACCCTCAAATGTCATACCCACCTCCCTGGCAGCAGTATGCAGGTCTCTGGAGCACTTGTTAGAGGGTGCAGTGGACTTCAGGCAGGTGGACCCAGGCCCATCCCCCCCCTACCTGTTACAATTGTGCTGCTTAATGCTTAGTCGTCCAACCCCCCCAAACCCACTGTACCCACATGTAGGTGCCCCCCTTCACCCCTTAGGGCTATAGTAATGGTGTAGACTTGTGGGCAGTGGGTTTTGAGGGGGATTTCGGGGGCTCAACACACAAGGGAAGGGTGCTATGCACCTGGGAGCTCTTTTACCTTTTTTTTTGTTTTTGTAAAAGTGCCCCCTAGGGTGCCCGGTTGGTGTCCTGGCATGTGAGGGGGACCAGTGCACTACGAATCCTGGCCCCTCCCACGAACAAATGCCTTGGATTTATTCGTTTTTGAGCTGGGCGCTTTCATTTTCCATTATCGCTGAAAAACAAAAATGCCCAGCTCACACATTGTCGAATAAAACATGGACATCTATTTTTTTGCGAAAATACGGTTCGGTCCACCCCTTCACGGACCCGTTCTCGGAGATAAACGCCCATGGAGATAGACATTTTCGTTCGATTATGCCCCTCCACGCCATTCTTTATATTGCTATTTGAAAATTTTTACTGCTGTTATTGTCTACTACTACTACTACTTAACATTTCTAGAGCGCTACTAGGGTTACGCAGCGCTGTACAGTTTAACAAAGAAGGACCATCCCTGCTCGAAGGAGCTTACAATCTAAAGGATTGTATAGTAAGTCTATTACTTACTGTACACCGCCTTGAGTGAATTCTTTCAAAAAGGCGGTAAATAAATCCTAAGAAATAAATTAGTTGCAGGGATAAGTAAAACAGAAGGGGGTCCTTTTACTAAGGAGTGCTAATGATTTGTCTGCGCTAAAGGCCCGATTCTATGTATGGTGCCTATATGCGCAGAAGGCAATCACTCCTAAGCGCTTTCTAAATACCGTGCATACATATATGCACGGTATTTAGAATACGCTTAGGTGTAGTTCATGCGACTACACATCACCACAATAACCAACACAACTCTAACACAATACCACTCTGTACTTCTTAATCCGGAAATGGCGATCGCCATTACGGCACTATGTAAGCCACATTGAGCCTGCAAATACGTGGGAAAATGTGGGATACAAATGCAACAAATAAATAAATAAATCTATGCGTATCCATTAACGCCAACTAAATGCCTGCATGTAGATTTATGTGCACTGGCCCATATTTTATACCAACACGCGTAGATTTTGTAATGTCCCTGAAATGCCCATTTCCATGCCCCTTTTTGCCTATTCGAATTAGAATTGAGGCACAGTAGATTACAGACAATGCTTAGCAATATACAAGTGCAAATTCTAATTTTTGCCAATTAGTGCTCGTTATTGCTTGTTAAGAGCTGTTCACGCTTAACAGCTTGTTTAAACAATTAATCTGCACATATAGTTATAGAATATGCCTAGATTTACGTGCCTAACTGTGCATAATTCTAGGTCGCATTGCCCATTCTATACCTATGGGCTGCATGGCACTTATCGCACACTAATCCCCAGATTCTATATAGCGTGCCTAGAGATCTGCGCCGAAATCCAGGCATATTCTATAACAACGCATTACACAGTAAAGACAGCATACAGCTACTAAAAAGCTAATCAGCGTTGGTAACAGCACTTAACAAGCAATACTGAGCACTAACTGGCAATAATAATAATTTATGCATACAATTTGCAGTGTGCCTAACTTCTAATGTGTGGAGGCAAAAAGGGGCATGGTTATAGCAGGGGTGTAGCTACAGGGGCCTGGGCCCCCGTAGATTTGGCCCTGGACCCCCCTGCCGACGACCCTCTCGACTCCCGCCGCCAACCCGCCGTCGCCGTCTGCTACCTTTGCTGGCGGGGGACCCAAACCCCCGCCGGCCAAGGTCCTCTTCTTCCTTCGTTCTGTTTCTGAGTCTGACGTCCTGCACCTTAGTAAAAGGACCCCAAAAGGAGGAAAGCCAGCAAACATAGGGTGCTTAGAGGCATATTTTCAAAGCACTTTGGGAGGCTAAGTTCCATAGGTTTCTATGGAACTTTGGGAGGCTAAGTGCTTTGAAAATATGCCTCTTAGTGGAAGAAACATAAACCAATTTGCAAATTTCCAATAACATTATTGCTAGTTTATGCTCAGTCAAGAAAACAGGTGGGCAATTCTATAACTTGACATCTCGATTTAGGTGGGTCAGGGAACCAAAATAACAGCACCTACCCTGTTTCCCCGAAAGTAAGACATCCCCCAAAAATAAGACCTAGTAGAGGTTTTCCTGAATTAGTAGATATAAGGCCTCCCCCGAAAGTAAGATCTAGCAAATTTTTGTTTGAAAGCAGGGCTGCCGAGAGCCGGACAAGGCCGCCCCCCCCCCCCCACCCGAGGTCACCGGGCCCCCCTCCACCCACCCTCCGTCGCTCCCGGAACTAACCTTAAACGCCTCCTTTCACCTTCGCAGCAAGCAGCAGCAGGGTAGACCTCTCCTTCCTTCCGTGTCCCGCCCTCGCGGACATTACGTCAGGCGAGGGCGGGACACGAAAGGAAGGAGTGGTCTGCCCTGCTGCTGCGAAGGTGAAAGGAGGCATTTAAGGTTAGTTCCGGGAGCGAAGGAGGGCGGGCGGGTGGGCCAACCCCGATCCAATCCCAATGTTTCCCCGAAAAATAAGACAGCCCCTGAAAATAAGACCTAGCGCATTTTGGGGGGCAAAAATTAATATAAGACAGTGTCTTATTTTCGGGGAAACACGGTAAGTTGTAACAGAATACTAGCTCAAGTCCACACTAGTGCACCAAAATTTAGGCACAACTCTTTATGCCATATCATTGACAGGTGTAAATGGTCATGCCTAAGTATGCCAAGCGATGTACATAAATGATAGTATTCTATAAGTCACGTACGTTACCTGGCGCCATGCCCAAGGTTTGCTCATGCTTCTCCCCTGTTTATGCTCATATTAGAATTACATGCTATAGCACATACATCGTATTTATTTATTGGGATTTATTAACTGTCTTTATGGAGTGGAGGAGTGGCCTAGTGGTCTTTATGGAGTGGAGGAGTGGCCTAGTGGTTAGGGTGGTGGACTTTGGTCCTGGGGAACTGAGGAACTGAGTTCGATTCCCGGCACAGGCAGCTCCTTGTGACTCTGGGCAAGTCACTTAACCCTCCATTGCCCCATGTAAGCCGAATTGAGCCTGCCATGAGTGGGAAAGCGCGGGGTACAAATGTAACAAAAAAAAAAAGAGATTCACCAAAAGCGGTGTAAAGCAGGTACAGTTTAACATAAAACTTACAAGTTTGTTAACAGCATAGTAGCAAAATAATCAAATCTAAGCATAAATACAATAAATGAGGGAAACTAGAAAACAGCAAACTTGCTATGTGCAAAAATGCCAAAGGTGCCTTTGATGCGTGTAAGTGGCGTGGAACTCTAAGAGTGCGCTTATAAAATTTCCCTGATAGTTCATTAAGCACCCTTTTTACAAAGGCGCACTAGCATTTTTAGCGTGCGTTAAAAATAAACGTGTGCTAAACGTAAGACCCCGTAAATATCCATATGAAGTTCCTTCCAATTAGAAAAGCAAAGTCCTTCATCAATTTCTGCATCCATAAGTTTCCATTGAAATGGATTTGCATGGCAACAACTGTTATAGTAAGATTTCAATACAGGTCTTTCAACATTCATAAAGGCAAATGAAAAAATATTTTTCCCAAACCAAATGAAATGCAACAGCTTACTCTTTCACTGTACTTCAGACACATTCTTAACTGCTAATGCAAATGCTATTTACTAAATTGCAGATGTCAAGGACTCTGACAGGTAATCAGAAATATTATGCATTGATTGGTCAGTGAGAACACCTGAGGGAAATTAATAAAATACTGTGTACAACTAGCAGCTGCATTTCATGCACAGTACTTGAAAATCAGAAATATAGGGGGAGAAATTCCAAAGGATTTAACCAGGTAGAAAGGCTCCTGGTCATCCCTAGATCACATATTCAATGGCACTTACATAGTAACATAGTAACATAGTAGATGACGGCAGAAAAAGACCTGCACGGTCCATCCAGTCTGCCCAACAAGATAACTCATATTTGCTGCTTTTTGTGTATACCCTACTTTGATTTGTACCTGTGCTCTTCAGGGCACAGACCGTATAAGTCTGCCCAGCACTATCCCCGCCTCCCAACCACCTGCCCCTCCTCCCAACCACCGGCTCTGGCACAGACCGTATAAGTCTGTCCAGCACTATCCCCGCCTCCCAACCACCAGCCCCACCTCCCAACCACCGGCTCTGGCACAGGCACAGACCGTATAAGTCTGCCCAGCACTATCCTCACCTCCCCACCACCAGCCCTGCCTCCCAACCACCGGCTCTGGCACAGACCGTACAAGTCTGTCCAGCACTATCCCCACCTCCCAACCACCAGTCCCGCTTCCCACCACCGGCTCTGGTACAGACCGTACAAGTCTGTCCAGCACTATCCCCGCCTCCCAACCACCAGCCCCGCCTCCCGATCTTGACTAAGCTCCTGAGGATGTAAGGCGCATTGAACCTGCTATGAGTGGGAAAGTGCGGGGTACAAATGTAACAAACAAACAAACAAATAAATAAATAAATAGTGCCTCAGAGTATGTGCTCTGACCACTAGGGCACTATCCAGTCCCTAGTGGATCAGGGCAGTCGAGGGTGCAGAGTCAGGGTGGAGCAGGGACTTACCTGATTAGAGGTGATTTGCAGTCCCTCTAACTAGGTAACTGCCTGGATAATGTTAGTACAGCAAAAAGGCCAGTTAACGGTGCACCAGTCTGAATATTAGCCGGGTCCCAGATAACTTCTGATACCCGCCTAAGCAATGCTGGTGCCCAAATTAGGTCAGATCAGGGGTGGACTGAGAATGGTCTGGGCCCACGGGTAGTGAGGGTGGTCTGCTGCCTGACACTCCCCCTACCACCGTGCTACTGCCCCTCCTACCACCAGAGCCAATGACCTCGCTGCCCCAGTCCTACCTGAAGGGCCCTGATGGTCCAGTGGTCTGGGTGGGGGGGGGGGAGCATGTTCTTTCCTGCCGGCATTGCCGTGTTTTCAAAATGGCGGCCGAGACTTCCTGGGTAGTCTTGGCCGCTATTTTAAAATACGGAGATGCCAGGCAGGGGGAATAGCGGCAGCACAATGGGCAGGAAAGAACATGTCCCGTCCCTCCCACAGAGGGCACTAGATCACCAGTGGTGCGGCGCGCCTTTAAAAGTAGGACCAGGGCGGGCTGTAGTGTGGCAGGCATCCGGGCAGAGCCTCTGGTGTCCCCTAGAATCTCTGGGCCCTCGGGCACTGCCCAGTTGCCCGAATGGTCAGTCCACCCCTGGGTCAGACATTATCTGCATCAGATTCAGCCCATGGTGGTCAGCACCTTTAAATTTGGTGACTGCCATGTGCTCTAGATTGGGGGAGGTAGTGGATATTTGCTTTCCATAAACACCCGCTTCTTATCACCATTGGTCTATGTCACTGGTCCTCAACCCAATCAGCTGGGTTTTCTGGATATTCTCACGAATAACTATGAGAGATTTGTATACAAAGGAGGCAGTAAATTCAAATGATTTAGCTTATGCATATTCGTTGTGGATGTTATGTTTGAGTGTAATCAGCAGGCAAAGTGTTATGGAAGGGCTCTAAAAGGATCCTAAAAATCATTCTGCACAATTTGATTCTGCAGAAAAAAAAAATAGTTCCAAGGAATTGTTATGGTGCTTCATTTCTTGTTTAAAAAGTATAATGTCCTGAGTTTCAGGATATTTTCAAGCAAAAATTGTACAAATCTGTAGGGATATTGATCAAGGGGTTAAGTTGTAGGAGTACAGGCTGAAGGTAGTTGAAGAGGTGAACCAGTTAGGTGTTGATATTAATATCAGCAAAGGGGAAGGGGTTAATAAGCTTGATCTTGAAACAGCAGTCACTAGGGATAAAAATATTAGAATAGATCTGTGCTCAACAAAATTCTGGGTGCCAGGTCACCATGATTGGGTGGCAGAGGCGGTGGCGGGAGGCGGGGATGGTGCTGGGCAGGCTTATACGGTCTGTGCCAGAGCCGGTGGTGGGAGGCGGGACTGGTGGTTGGGAGGCGGGGATAGTGCTGGGCAGACTTATACGGTCTGTGCCCTGAAAAGGACAAGTACAAATCAAGGTAGGGTATACACAAAAAGTAGCGTATATGAGTTTATCTTGTTGGGCAGACTGGATGGACCGTGCAGGTCTTTTTCTGTCGTCATCTACTATGTTACTATGTTATGAAAATCCAACTGGATGGGCGTGTCCCAAGGGCTGGGTTGAGTACCACTGGTTTAGGTGACTACAAAGAAGCAAATAAAGAAATGTGGATCATTTTTTACTGATGATAAAGTCAAACGTGATAAGAATGACTTTCATAATCTTGAAAGACCATGAATAGTAAAATAATATGTTAGGATATCATGGATGTTGGCCCATTAAACGACATTACAATCTGCAAACAATCCAATGTCGTAACGGCTACTAGAAATGTGCACTACACAGTAAAGACAGCATACAGATACTAAATGAACATTCTGAGTTAATAAGCATATCAACCTAGGCAAGAATACGAAGCATGATTGCACTAAACAAATTACAACAGATTCAGCAATTGCCAATGTAATTGGCGTTATTACAGCTGATGAAAAATTTCTGATGCTACCCCATGCTCTACTTTGAAATAATACTCAGCCATTTAATTTGTTCAGCTCTCATTCAGCTGATTGCTCTTTTTCTGCTGAAGTTTACCAAGAATAAATTGGCTGTCTCCATAGAAAGCAATTTCACAGCATTTGTCTTAAAGATAGCAAGGACTCTGGTTTGTAGAAGGGATGCTTGTGAGTGCGTTAACTTTATTTTCTCTTGAAGTCATTCCGGCCTCCTCTATATGCAATCGGCAGTGGAAATTTAGCTCAGGAAGTATCCACATATTGGAAAAAGCTAACAAAAACCAGGATTTAAAACCAAAGAACATATTCTCAAAAGAATTTAAAAAAAAATAGTCCTTTTTCAAGATCCTTTAGCTCTCAAGTGAACTGAGTGCAAGAGTGAACTGACTTGCCTCCTAAACCAATCTATTTATTTATTTTATTTTTGTTACATTTGTACCCCACGCTTTCCCACTCATAGCAGGCTCAATGCGGCTTACATGGGGCAAAGGAGGGTTAAGTGACTTGCCCAGAGTCACAAGGAGCTGCCTGTGCCTGAAGTGGGAATTGAACTCAGCTCCTCAGTTCCCTAGGACCAAAGTCCACCACCCTAACCACCAGCCCACTCCTCCACTGTTGCTACTATTTGAGATTCTACATGGAATGTTGCTATTCCACTAGCAACATTCCATGTAGAAGGCTGTGCAGGCTTCTGTTTCTGTGAGTCTGACGTCCTGCACGTATGTGCAGGACGTCAGACTCACAGAAACAGAAGCCTGCACAGCCTTCTACATGGAATGTTGCTAGTGGAATAGCAACATTCCATGTAGAATCTCCAGTAGTAGCAACATTCCATGTAGAATCTCCAATAGTATCTATTTTATTTTTGTTACATTTGTACCCCGCACTTTCCCACTCATGGCAGGCTCAATGCAGCGGGCAATGGAGGGTTAAGTGACTTGCCCAGAGTCACAAGGAGCTGCCTGTGCCAGGAATCAAACTCAGTTCCTCAGTTCCCCAGGACCAAAGTCCACCACCCTAACCACTAGGCCACTCCTCCACTCATTTACAGGCTCAATGTGGGTTACATAGTACCATAAAGGCGATCGCCAATTCCGGTATGAACAATTACAAAGTGATGCAGTGGTAGAATAAGGTTCATGTATAACAGACGCAATAGGGAATCGTAGAGAGGGAGAGTTGTGTTGTGTCCATTGCGCTCTTTGGTTTTGATTGTGTTGCAGGGTTCAGGCAATTTAGGTTGGGTCGGTAGGGTATGCCTTATTGAAGAGGTTAGTTTTTAGTGACAATATGTGTAACTTATAAAATGCTACAAGTTATGCATCAATTTGCACACTAAGGAGCAACCATTTATATCTGCCATTGACTTGGCGTAAAGATTGGAGTGCCAACATGTGTCTGAACTAGTATTCTACAACAGCTTAGGCATGCTGAAGTACCATTACAGAATTGCCACTAAACATGCCCCATTGTAACACCTAAATTGAAGCACCAAATTATAGAATTTATCTGCTGAAATATTCTATATTTCTGTCTACCTGACACACATCCAATTTAGCTTCTCACAGCACTGATACGGGCAACCCCTTCCCATCCACAGGCAGCAGCTCTGTGGGTGACGTGGAAGCCTCAGCACCCCAAATATTGAATAGAATTCCCAGGACTATCTACAGAAATGAATGGATCATTTTATGATGTTTTCACATGTTCATGCAACTCGAGTGTGTCCAGGTTTAGAGGTAGATTTTATGTGCATTCTTTATTGGGATTTATTAACTGCCATTATGAAGATACTCACTCAAGGTGGTCTACCAGCAGGTACAGCTGAACACAAAACTTACAAATTCTTTACCAGCATAACAATACTGAAACGACCAAATATAAGTATAGATACAATGAGTTTACTTTATAAAATACGTACTTTTACATATATAGACACCTGCAATGTAGAAAATGCAACCCTAATTTAGAATGTAAAAACGGCAAATTCTGAGCACAAAAACACACTGAGGATAAGAGTTCAAAAGAAAAGATCATTCTCTTGAAAGAGCAGAACAAGTAATGAAAACTAAAAATCCTCTGGGCTTTTCATATGGAATGAAAGCTACTCTGTTTTCCTCTAAGTAATAACAAGAACAAACCACAAACAAACTATGTAGTTTCCTTTTTAAAAGTTATTTTTCTGGAATTTATTAGTAATAATCGCAATTTGGATTTGAGGAGATGTCCGTATGGTTCAAAAAATGACCGCAATAGGTGCCTGTCTTTTAAAAATACTAGCACAAACTCCGCAGAAACAGTGCAAAGCCTAGCACAGGCATAAATGTTAGCTTATAAAGTATGTGCGTATCTGCATATTTTATTAAATACCATTGTCGACAGAGAAAGAAATCACCAATATTAGCACAAAGGATCTCAGCAGTACCAACTGAAGGAATATCAGCTTTAACCCCTCAAGATTTATGCACCCACCTCCTCATCAATCCAATGAGCGTAATTTCCAAATATCAAAAATATCAAACATCAAAACAGTATATTCCAACATTATCAGCTCTTTAGACTTTATAATTAATAAACTTTTGTTTCAAAAAAATACTCATCTTTTAAGCGTGTTTCGTTTAAGTCGGTCGGGGACTAGATCTGACCTGGGACAAACCACAAAATTAGTAGTTAATCAATCAATCGAACCTTCTTCTCCCCTAAAACACACTCAAGAACAAACCCACCTTTCATTCAACCAAATTTGCCTCTTCAAAAGACATTTCTTAGTGTCAAAGATGGCGGTGGTTTGAAAGTTCTTACTTTTAAACAGTCTCATGCAAATCACATGACAAAAACATCCAGTCCTAGCACCTCTATTTTTGACACTAAGAAATGTCTGTTGAAGAGGCGAGTTCGATTGAGTGAAAGATGGGTTTGCTGCCGAGTGTGTTTTAAGGGTGAACAAACATGTGGATAAAGGGAAATTGTTTATCTGGATTTTCAAAAGGTGTTTGACAAAGTACCTCATGAAAGACTCCAGAGGAAATTGGAGAGTCAAGGGCTAGGAGGTAGTGTCCTATTGTAGATTAAAAACTGGTTAAAAGATAAAAAACAGTGGTAGTGGAGGAGTGGCCTAGTGGTTAGGGTGGTGGACTTTGGTCCTGAGGAACTGAGTTCAATTCCCACTTCAGGCACAGGCAGCTCCTTGTGACTCTGGGCAAGTCACTTAACCCTCCATTGCCCCATGTAAGCCGCATTGAGCCTGCCATGAGTGGGAAAGCGTGGGGTACAAATGTAACAAAACAAAAAACAGAGAGTAGGGTTAAATGGTCAGTATTCTCAATGGAGAAGGGTTGATAGTGGGGTTCCCCAGGAGTCTGTGCTGGGACTGCTGCTTTTTAACATATTTATAAATTATCTAAAGATGGGAGTAACTAGTGAGGTAATTAAATTTGCTGACGACACAAAATTATTCAAAGTTGTTAAATTGCAAGAGGATTGTGAAAAATGACAAGTGGACTTTACGAGACTGGAAGACTGGGCATCTAAATGGCAGATGACAAGTGCAAAATGATGCATGTGGGAAAGAGGAACCTGAATTATAGTCACATAATGCAAGATTCCACATTAGGAGTCACCGACCGGGAAAGGGATCTAGGCATCATTGTTGATGATACGTTGAAACCCTCTGCTCAGTATGCAGCGGTGGCTAAGAAAACAAATAAAATGTTAGGTGTTATTAGGAAAAGAATGGAAAACAAAATGAGAACAGCCTTTGTACCGCTCCATGGTGCGACCGCACCTCGAATATTGTGTTCAATTCTGGTCACTGCATCTCAAAAAAGATGTAGTGGAATTAGAAAAGGTATAGAGAAGGGAACAAAAATGATAAAGGAGGTGGGATGACTTCCCTATGAGAAAAGGCTAAAGCAGCTAGGGTTCTTCAGCTTGGAGACAAGATGGCTGAATTTTGCTGTGCTTTTCTATCAGAAATGGATTTCAAAGTGTGTTTTTATAGTATTTTAAGATTGATTTTACTGTTATATTGTAAACCGTTCTGATTTACATTTTGTAATAAGTGACGGTCTAGTAAATAAATAAACGATAAACGATATGATAGAGGTCTATAAAATAATGACTGGAGTGGAACAGGTAGACATGAATTGATTGTTTACTCTTTCCAAAAATACCAGGACTAGGGGGCATGCAATGAAGCTACAAAGTAGTAAATTTAAAACAAATCTGAGAAAATATTTCTTCACTCAATGTGTAATAAACTCTGGAATTCGTTGCCAGAGAATGTAGTAAAAGCAGTTAGCTTAGCGGGGTTTAAAAAAGGTTTGGATGGCTTCCATAAGGAAAAGTCCATAGACCATTATTAAAATGGACTTGGGGAAAATCCACTGCTTATTTCTAGAATAAGCATCATAAAATGTATTGTACTGTTTTGGGATCTTGCAAGGTACTTGTCACCTGGATTGCCCACTGTTGGAAACAGGTTGCTGGGCTTGATGGACCTTCGGTCTGTCCCAGTATAGTAATACTTATGTACTTAAGGTTCTGTTGATTAATTGCTAATTTTGTGGTTTGTTGTTTAGGGGACACTCATTGAGAAAGCCCAAGACCAAAACATGTCATTTCGGATCTGGTCACCAAACGACTTGAACTAAAAATGGCTTAAAAGATGAGTAGTTTTTCTAACAAAAGTTTATTAATAATAAAGTATAAAGAGATGATAATATTTGAATATACTGTTTTGAAATTTTGATATTTGGAAATTATGCTCATTGGATCAATGAGAAGGTGGGTGCATAAATCTTGAGGGTTTAAGTTGGTATTCCTTCAAGTAGTATCACTGAGATCCTTTGTACTAATAATATTGGTGATTTCTTCTGCTGTTGACAATGATGCTGAATTAGAGTATCATCTGAGGAATATTTAAAACTAGGAATAAATGCCCGTTTCTGAGGGCAATGAAACGGGCGCTAGCAAGGGGCCCCCTCCCTCCGAGCTACTTGCCTTGTTCGGTGTTGGCGTCGCTGTGTGTGGGTAGGGTTTTTTTTTTTTTGTTTGCTGCGCCTCCGTGGCCGTGCCTGTGGCGTTTCGGTTTCGGGCCTCGAGTGTTATAGCTCCGCCCTTGACGTCATGACGTTTTGACGCGAGGGCGGTGCAGACACTCCAGGGCACACCGGATATCTCGGGCGCCTCAACTTCCGTGGAGGCTTCAGAACGTTGGGGTTGCCTTTTATATATATAGATGTTGCCTTGTTTTTTGAATATTTTATTAAATAAGGTGATAATATGATACAGGTTTTATTATCATTAATAAATGTTTGCCTTTTTATTTAATTGATCCATTTTTATCAATAAACCTACATATTATATCACAATTTTTAAGTAACCAAAGCACAGAACAAAATATTGCTCTCTTACACAGAAAGATGTCATCTCCTCTCAGAATTCCCTCAGAAAATATTACTTGAGACAATTCCTCTCTGTATACATCTTTGGTTATAAGGGAAATGCTTCCAGTAGCCCCTTTGAGAATTAATACATTAATGAGAATGTCCCAGTGACCTTTGCACAGTACCTTAATTAACACCTAATTCAGATCAGTAGCACTGTTTCCTTAATCAACACCTAATTCATGTCAGTAGTACTGTTTCCTCATTTTCTGACAAAGAACAGAACATACCTTTTTCTTTTTAATTTAGAAAGTTTAGGCCTTCACAGTTATCTACTGGCTATCTTTTAATGCTCTGAACGGTAATAGTTATGTTCAAAACTATGCCAGAAAGTTTAATTCTTGCTCAGCTATCTGCTATTCTTTAATGCTCTGGGCTGTAATAGTTAAGATTAAAAGTTACATAAACACTTTCTTAGTTACCATTGGATAGTATGCCTCTGCTTTTCCCCCCAAGTATAAAAACAGCAGTTTCAAGTCCTTGGACTTCTAATTCACCTCAGCGTTCTTCCTCTGGTTCTCCTCCATAGATTGTACCTGGGTACCTTCCTTTTCATTCTCCTTTAAGCTCTTTTTGAAGAGATTGTAGCTTTTCTTTCAGATAAATGGGGTACCAAGTTCAGGCACATTCACTGTTCTGGATAATAAACATTAAAACTCTCTCAGGACCTATAATTAATAAGGGATATGTCCCCTAGATCAGGAATGGGTAACTACTGTCCTCAAGGGCCATAATCCAGTCAGGTTTTCAAGATTTCCTTAATGAATATGCATAAGATAGAATGGAACAGTAAATACTATTGTCTATTGCTCATGTTTGATCTATTCTTACTGTGCACTGCCTTGAGTGAATTCCTTCAAAAAGGCGGTAAATAAATCCTAATAAATAAATAAATAAATACAAATCAATGTGCAACTCCCCCTGAAAATGCCCTGGTTGGAGTAGTGGGAAGATTTTCAGGGTGGTCACTAAACCAAGGAGGACTGGGAGTGCCGGCCTGGTGGGTGGTTTTGGGAAAGACCAGCCCATGGGGGCAGGGCCAGGAGGTAATAAAAGGGATTGTATGAAGAAAATTCTGGTCTTTGGCAGCCCACCTTTGCTGAGACCTTGAGCACCGAGGAGAAGTCCTGGGAACCAAGGCAGAAGTTTATAGTGGATGAAGAATGGAGCCCCTGCCACAGAGCAGAAGGTTCCTGCGGAGTGTTTCCAACTTGGGAACGAAAAGGACTGCTTGGAAAAAAGGACACCCCAGGTAGGAGAAGTGGGAGTGGAAATTTGAATGACCCCTGTTCCAGAATGGGAGAGAGAGAACTGAGATAATCATGTGAAGATGACTGAGAAACGGTTAGAAGTCTACGGGGAGATTACCAAGTACTGTTTCTGGTTTGCAAATAGAGGAGATTTAAGATACAACTGAACTTTGATTTTGAATGCCCTGATATCATTTGGAGATTATATTTGACGATGTGCTGACCATCTGAAAAGCCCTGAATTGTACAGACCAAGTTGACAAGATTATTAATATTTTTTCAAGCTACTGTTAGTAAAGCAAGTTAAAGTTGAAATACAGACAGTTATCAATTTTTTGTGAGAGTGACTTAAAGTGTGCCCAGTAAACAGATTACTCCACAGCCTACCGGGATAAAGCCCAGTCGTGGCATGAGCCTAGCTTGACATCTTGAACTCTGTACACTCTAGTCCGGGGGTGCCTGACCCAAGGAGTTTAGCCAGTGCCTGTGAGTGGAGTGAATGGGACCAGAATTACATATTCAAACAGATCTCATGCATATTCATTGTGGAAATCTTGAAAAAACGATTCAGTTGTAGTCCTCAAGGATAGTGGTTGCTCATTCCTGCCCTAGTTGGAGATATAATTAAGGGGATTCATTCACTCTCCTCCCCAGGTACTGTTATAATCTACAGCATTTTAATGCCAATATTTAGGCACTATCATTCCATATAAAAAGCAGGTGTAAATATTAGTATGTAAATGCCGCACTTTAGCACACAACTTATAGTATTTCCTGCCAATGCATCTCCTCCTGTGATACTCGCTTGCAGTTATACTCCAGACCCTGAATTCTACATATGGTACACAGAATTGCATGCCCAAGATGCATGTGAAATTAAGTAATGAGCCAATTAACATCAAGAATTGGGTGTTAACCAATTATTGATGTTAATTGGCATTCATGAAAATTGGCGTGCGCATCTGGCTGCATGCCATTCTGTAAGGCCCGGTGCTTATCTCTACTTGCATGTTAACTCAAAAGCAGATGTGGTTATGGGTGTGTTTGAACATTCTAAAAAGTTGCATCTGGAGTTACAGAACACGGCCTTAGCGAGCCTAACTTGGCTACCAGCATTTACATCAGGTTTCCAGAAGGCGTTAAGTCTGGCGCCTAAAGTTAAGTGTGGGAATCGGTGCCCAAGTGTGATTCTATAAAGGGCATGTGCCCTTTATAAAATTTGACTTAGCACCGATTTCTTTTTTTGTGCCAAATTTTGAGCGCTATTTACCGAATTCAGTCCTATCCAACCTGAGTACGCACATTGCATTTACGTGCACGAGTGTTGCATTCACTCGCATTAGTGCTAGTATTCTAGAATTATAACATGCAAGTGGCACTTACATTTAGGGGCTCAGGTTGTATAATTAGGAAGGTTGGTTACCTCTTCCCCTGCTATCAATTGGTCCTATAAAGTAGGGCTCTTTGTTCCTCACAGTCTTCCCTTGATCTGTATTCTCTTCCTCCCTTTAGTCAGAGTGTAGCTGGATGAAACTTACCCGGCTTGTGGGTGAACTGCAATATTTCCGAAATGTCTAAGGAGATCGCATCAGATGCCGCACCCAGGCTGTGCAGTAATCCATTATTACTACTACTACTACTTACCATTTCTAGAGCGCTACTAGGGTTACGCAGCGCTGTACAATTTAACAAAGAGAGACAGTCCCTGCTCAAAGAGCTTACAATCTTACATTATTGGTGGTCACTGCCTCTCCTGCTTCCAGGACTTCTCACTAGAAGAAAGGATCCCTGCTCTAAAGGGGACTCCTCCCCCATCCTGTGAGTGACAGGAAAGTCCAGTCTCCATCACATGACATTAGAAGGTGGGGTAATTAAAGAGGAGGGATTTCAGATTGTTCCTCTTTCAGGACATAGAGGACACAGTTCTGAGTCTCCTACTACAGAAATATTTCCTTAGATTACTCCTGAACCTAACCCCTTTCACGCTCTTAATAGAGAGAAGCCTGCCTCCATTCAGGTTATACCATCCTTCTTGTAAACCTGATTCAGAGTTACTGAAAGAGTCAAAACACTGCTAGTAACACCGCCTGTCTCCACAGTAGTACCAAATTACTGTAAACATCTGCACAGAGGCAGGGCTTTTTTTGAGGGGGTACTGAGTACCAACACTTTTTCCATTGTCTCCTACAATTGACCCATGGTCCTTAAGTTTTAGTGAAAGAGCTCAGGCTCTACACACCAGTTCTGCCTTGTCATAGATTCTGTGACTGGTTGCAGGGGGCCTGGCTATTATGAGGTGGGTCCCTCAGTGATCACCCCACCCCTGAAGGTTGGCCTGGCATTTGAGTACCGGCACCTTTTTCGCTAGAAAAGCTGCACTGCACAGAGGTGAATACCACATAGATTTATCTCCATCATCCTTCTGTGTTTGAACACAGTTGCATGTCAAAGCTCAATATTTTCAAGGGGGGGGGGGGTAATTATTTAAGGTGAGTACTAACATTTATGAACCACATACACGTGTATATTTTAGAATAATGGTATATACTAAGAACACAGGTGCATAATTGCCAAATTCTGCCTAAAAGCTATTCCAGTGGCGTTCCTAGGGGCGCTGACACTCGGGGCGGATCGCCAATGCGCCCCGCCCCCCAGGTGCAGCACCGCCCCCCCCCCCGTGCAGCGCGATCCTCCCCGGCAAACCCCCCCCCCCCCCGGGTGCACGTTGCTGGGGGGGGGTGCCGCGCGCCGGTCAGCGTCGTTCGTTTCCATGCTCCCTCTGCCCCGGAACAGGAAGTAACCTGTTCCAGGGCAGCGGGAGCATGGAAACGAACGACGCTGACCGGCGCGCGGCATCCCCCCCCCAGCGGCGTGCACCCGGGGCAGACCGCCCCCACCGCTCCCCCCTTGGTACGCCACTGAGCTATTCTGAAATAAGCCTGTCTTCTTACATAACACATATTTTACAGGCAAGTGCAGTGTATGGGTGGACTGTGAGTTACATATGTATGTCCTACCAGGGGCGTATCTGCGTGGGGCCTCAGGGGCCTGGGCCCCCGCAGATTTCGCCCTGGACCCCCCTACCGCTGCCAACCCTCCCCCTCCGTTGCTCGCCTACCTTCGCTGGCGGGGGACCCCAACCCCCGCCAGCCGAGGTCCGCGTCCTCCTGCCGCTGCCGGCTGCCTTTGGTCCTTTCATTTGTCCATTGAAGCTAGCGCCGACGAAAGTTTCTTTTGAGTCTGACGTCGCTGCACGTTGTACGTGCAGGACGTCAGGCTCAGAAAATGTTTCTGAGTCTGACGTCCTGCACATACAACGTGCAGCGACGTCAGACTCAAAAGAAACTTTCGTCGGCGCTAGCTTCAATGGACAAATGAAAGGACCAAAGGCAGCCGGCAGCGGCAGGAGGACGCGGACCTCGGCTGGCGGGGGTTGGGGTCCCCCGCCAGCGAAGGTAGGCAAGCAACGGAGGGGGAGGGTTGGAAATGGTAGCAGCTGGGGGGAGGGGGATCGGCAATGGCAGCGGCGGCGGCGGCGGCGGGGGGGGGGGGGCTATAATGTGCCCCCTCACTCTGGCCCTGGCCCCCCCTACCGCCGCAGTTCAGATACGCCCCTGTGTCCTACTACTAATTATTTCTAAAGTGCTACTAGACGTACACAGCACTGTACACATTATATGCAGGTACATTCTCTGCTCCTAGAAGAATCACAATCTAAGCTGTTTTTTGTTTTGTTTTTTTGGAACCTGGAGCAAAGGTTTAGGTGACTTGCCCAAGGTCACAAGAAGCTGCAGTGGGAACTGAACCCAGATTGGCAGGATCAAAGTCCACTGCACTAACCATTAGGCTACTCCTCCACCTCTGCCAGTTCTTTATTCCATCTGAAACTTTACTGTTTTCTGACCGTCTCTATTACAAAGTCTACTTAGCTGTTTTATTTTTCTCTCTTTTACATGTTTAGGATGTTACCAAGCACTCGTTCTGACACCAGGTTTTTGCCAGTGAAGCTGTACACGTATAGAAAGAGATCAGAGATTATTTCTGTCTAAAATCTAGGAAGAACAGCAATGAACCAGATGCCGAAGCCTTATAAATCACAATGGAGATTATGCGGAGACAGCTGTACTTTATAATGATACAGGTTTTCTTAATGCTGCACCATGGCTTTCCGTGTGGCATCATACAGATTCAGCATATGGCAGATCCCTTTATAATCAAGAAGACACTGGGGTTTACAGAACATGGCCAGAGAACACGGAGTAGCTTAACGGTTAGTGCGGTGGCCTGACAATCACAGGAACTGTACATAAGTGCATAAGTAATGCCATACTGGGAAAAGACCAAGGGTCCATCGAGCCCAGCATCCTGTCCACGACAGCGGCCAATCCAGGCCAAGGGCACCTGGCAAGCTTCCCAAATGTACAAACATTCTATACATGTTATTTATTCGGAGACCCCTGACGCAGGTGCGGCAGCACCGAAACACGGCCCGTGTCGGGTCTCTCTTCAATCAAAGTTCACCATTAAAGGATTATTTTAATGAAAAAACTGTGTTCCTTCCCGTTTTTAAAGGCCCTTTGTGCTCTTCTTTTTTGTTTGACCAGAATTGAGCACAGTACTCAAGGTGTGGTCGCACCATGGAGCGATACAACGGCATTAAAACATCCTCACACCTGTTTTCCATACCTTTCCTAATAATACCCAACATTCTATTCGCTTTCCTAGCCGCAGCAGCACACTGAGCAGAAGGTTTCAGTGTATTATCGACGACGACACCCAGATCCCTTTCTTGGTCCGTAACTCCTAACGTGGAACCTTGCATGACGTAGCTATAATTCGGGTTCTTTTTTCCCACATGCATCACCTAGCACTTGCTCACATTAAACGTCATCTGCCATCTAGCCGCCCAGTCTCCCAGTCTCGTAAGGTCCTCTTGTAATTTTTCACAATCCTGTCGCGATTTAACAACTTTGAATAACTTTGTGTCATCAGCAAATTTAATTACCTCGCTAGTTACTCCCATCTCTAAATCATTTATAAATATATTACAAAGCAGCGGTATGATTCTCACCGCAGCTCATTGGGGCTCTTGGCAGGTCACGTAACTCTCCATTGCCCCAGGTACAAAATAAAGTACCTGTACGTAATATGTAAACTGCTTTGATTGTAACCTCAGAAAGGTGGTATGTCAAACCCCTTTCCCCTTAACACTATGATTTCCTAATTATGTAAAGGAGTAAGGAAATAACATGCTTTTCCTAGCTAATAATTTCTAAAGCAACTGTTCCTCAAAGAACTGGTTGATCATTTCCGTTCTGTGAGCAGGAAGAAGACTAAGACAAATAGCTATTTGGGCAGTCTGGCAAACAAGAAATTTACTATTCCAAGCTGGCACAGAGTCTTTACAGGACGTAAGGCAGGATGCAAATAGATATTCAATGGGGCATTTCAGGCTCATTCAGTTATGAGCTATAGAATGCATTAGTTGCCTGATTCGCTGATACATGAACTTCATTAGCCCTTACAGGGCCTAGAAAGCCATTCAAGACGATATCAGTTCCCTATTGAAATAGGCAGCATGTCAGCATGACGCAAGTTCAACAAGCCCAAAAATGCCTGACTACATTATTGTCTACACACCACCTTATTTGAATGTATTTGTTGATTCATTTGGATTTTGCTCACACCTTTTTCAGTAGTAGCTCAAGGTGAGTTACATTCAGGTGTACTAGGTGTTTTCCCTAGTACACCTGAATGTTTTCAGTACCCTTCTCCACCACCGCCAACTCCAGGCTCCGCCCTTTCTGCCTCGCCTCATCCCACGCGTGGAACAAACTCCCCGAGCCCATACGCCAGGCCCCCTCCCTGCCCATCTTCAAATCTCTGCTTAAAGCCCACCTCTTCAATGTCGCTTTCGGCAACTAACCTCTACACCTCTACCCAGGAAAGCTAGACTGCCCCAACTTGACATTTCGTTCTTTAGATTGTAAGCTCCTTTGAGCAGGGACCGTCCTTCTTTGTTTATTTTGTACAGCGCTGCGTAACCCTAGTAGCGCTCTAGAAATGTTAAGTAGTAGTAGTAGTTTTCCTGCCCCCCCCCCCCAGAGATCTTACAGTCTAAAAGGGCAATTCTATAAATGTACAGAAAACTGGCATTTACGTGCATAAGTGGCAGCAGGTTGATTCGGTGCCATTCTATAAGTGTGCATAAGTGGTGTAGTATGTAAATGTAAAGGGAGGTATTCACATGGGTGGAGGATGGGGGACATGGAAAGCGGGGCTGCCACTCACAGAATACAGGGGTCCTTTTACAAAGGCACAAGGCCGCCGAGAGACTAGGGGGGGCCCAGGGCAAGGCCGCCCCGCCTCCGCCCCCCCATCGCTCCCCCCACTGCTGCAGTCCGCGGGCTCACCTGCCTGCCTCCACGGCTCCAGGCCCCCTTCATTCAAAGCAGCAGTCGCAGATTGCGTCTCTTCTGGCCTTCCCTCCCTGTGTCCCGCCCTGGTGAAAACCGGAAGTTACATCAGACGAGGGCGGGACACAGGGAAGGAAGGCCAGAAGAGAGGCGATCTGCGACTGCCACTTTGAATGAAGGGGGGCCCTCAGTTGTGGAGGCAGGCAGGTGAGACCGGGGACCCCAATCCCCGCCAGCCGAGGAGGTCCTCTTCTTCCTCCGAAGGCTTTGTTCTGTTTTTGATGTCTTGCACGTTGTACGTGCAGGACGTAAGGCTCACAGAAACAGCTGATCTGCAAAGCTTCGTTCTGTTTCTATGAGTCTGACGTCCTGCAGGTACAACGTGCAGGGCATCAGAAACAGAACGAAGCCTTCGGAGGAAGAAGAGGACCTCCTCGGCTGGCGGGGATTGGGGTCCCCCGCCAGCAAAGGTAGCCCACGGTGATGGCGGTGGAGGGTTGGCGGCAGGAGGGGGAGGTCGATAGGGTCATTGGCAGGGGTTGTCAAAGTTGGCAGGGGGGGGCTCGGCAATAGCAGGGGGGGCGGTAATGGCGGGGGGGGGGGGGGGCTAAAATATGCCCCCTCACCTCGGGCTCTGACCCCCCCACCCACCGAAGTCTGGCTACGCCCCTGCTTGCTACAGTTCGACGCCCACAGTTATATCACGTCTATGGCTGGTATAACTGTGGGCTGGTAAATGAATGGACGTTTGGAACATTCAGTGTACTAGCAGCCCACTGATTTAAGATAAGTTCATGCTTGTTTGCTCCTTATTCCGGTGCTACTGTTATGCTTATGAACATATACATTGCTGGAATCAAGCCTTTAAGAAGACAGGCTTTTTTCCTTGGACTAGAGAGTCCTTTTGAGTATACGGATGCCTACTGAACATTCTTTTGTTTGAACTATTTTCTACTAGAAGTTAAGAAATAGATAAAATAAAATTAGCTTTCGATTTATAAATAAATTAGGGGGTACATCTACAGACAGTATCCATGATGTATAGAGCTTTCGCGGCTAGTCTCACTGAAATTCAAGCTCGGCTATATGTTCAGCCTATACTGAACTCTCTTTTGTCCCCCTTTTAGGCAAATTAGCACTACTTAGTGGAACTTCTTTAGGCACCCGATATACTCTTTTTCTGGGATCGACTTTTTTGGGGCATATATTTTTGTCTCTCCCCTCAGGGTTTTGTATTTTTGTCACTGGTAAATGTAAGGCACATTAGTATTGTATATTGGAATCTGGGCACCCAAATATCGTTATAGAAAAGACTTTGATAATGCAGCATTGTGGCACATAACAGGAGCCCCCCCCCCCCCCCCACTTAAAGAACTGCCCCTTAAGTTTGTACCTGAGGCGATAGTCTGAAACGGTGCCCGGTCAAAATAGCCCCAACAAAAAAGCTCCCGATTGGTCGCTGTTTGGCCTGGAATGGCTGCTTTCGTGGACAGGATGCTGGGCTCGATGGACCCCTTGGTCTTTTCCCAGTGTGGCATTACTTATGTAGCCCCTGACATAACAGCCACTGTCAAAATGGCCTGCCCACAATATAGCCCTTGACAAATTAGCCCCTGACAAAAAGGCCCGATCAGGTTGCCCAGAATATGGCACTGGATTTGTTTCCTAATAATCTTACCTTGCCAAATGGGATAAGGTTGGTAAGACTATGAAAATGATGACAATTGTTTTTTTCTTTTCTTTTTTAATTACCGTATTTTTCGGACTATAAGACGCACTTTTTTCCCCCCAAATTTGGGAGGAAAATGAGGGGTGCGTCTTATAGTCCGAAGGTAGAGATTTCCCTCCGAGTTCGGGATCGATCACCCACCCGCCCTCCGAGTTCGGGATGGCCCTGTCACCATTTCTCCCTACTCACGCGATCTTCCCTGGTGGTCTAGTGACGTCGGGGCAGGAAAGAGCCCCCTCATTCCTGCCCAGCGCGCTGCTCTCCATCCTCCTGTATGCAGCCTGACGGTCTCTGTGAGATTCAAAATGGCCGCCGAGACTTCAATTCTCGGCGGCCATTTTGAATCTCGCCGAGACCGTCAGGCAGCATACAGGAGGACGGAGAGCAGCACGCTGGGCAGGAAAGAGGGGGCTCTTTCCTGCCCCAACGTCACTAGACCACCAGGGAAGATCGCGTGACGTGAGTAGGGAGAAGTGGTGACAGGGCCGGGGGGAGGGCGATCCTGAACTCGGAGGGAGGGATTCGGACAAGATGCACCGGAGCACCTAGGTTTTAGAGGAGGGAAAAAGGAAAAAAATTTTTTTCCTATTTCCCTCCTCTAAAACCTAGGTGCGTCTTATGGTCCGGTGCGTCTTATAGTCCGAAAAATACGGTAGTATGTTGATGGAAGAATAGTTTCCTTAAACAGCAGAACAGATCATGAATACCAGTTGGTAGCTATAGAATTTTGTTGATTTATATATGCTTTATACAATGCAATGCTGGTAGCAGCCTTTATCAGTGAAGATTTCACTTGTAGTTTATCGTCTTTTTTTTTTTTTTTTGTGATGTGCTATTTTTTTCTAGGGGCTATTTTGTCAAGGGTTATTTTGTAGGAGGGGGGGGGCCATTTTTTTCAAGGGCTATTTTGTTAGGGGCAGATTTGTCAAGGGCTATAGTGTTACAAGGCTGTTTTGCCGGGGTGCCGTCTGAAACACATATCTGGCCTGGCTCCACAGCGGTCAGTGGGGAAAATCCCAGCATGTCCACACAAAGAAGAATGCCTTTCAGTCAGAAAACAAACTGCCACTACCTGAACCAGCTGTAAGGCAGGAGGAACTGAAGGAAGGCAAAAACAGTAAGTGGAAACTCCAGCGTACCAAGGGTGGAGTGGTGGGGGCAGTCCGCCCCAGCTACAGGTAACAAGGGAGTGTGCTGAGCAGTCAGTCGGGTCTGCCAGTCCCCTGCCCCCTCTGATATCAACTTCCTGTTCTGGGGCAGGGGACCGGCAGAGCTGGCAGCCTTGTGATTGCTCAGCTCAACCCTTTGCTCGGATGAGGGGGGTGTTCCCCCAAGGGAGGATGTGCTCCTCCCCGGATGGCAACCGAGGTAGATATGCCATTGCGAAGAAACAAAGCAAACGACAACAAAACTTTGTTCCCGTGCAATCTTTGTTCTGTACCTTTCACTCAAGCTATCTTCGTCACAAAGTCCAGCATTCTTAGGATACTAACCACTTTCTTTTTCACACACCACGCCATCTTTAACCCACTCATAGTTATCACGGCCTTGTAATCATTCAATCCCTTCAGTACAGACCCTGAGAGAGCCTTATCTTTCATACACTCAAGTTCTAGCACTACATCACCAACTGTAGACCCCCAAAAGACAAATCATCATTGCCCTGACAGAAGGAAGGGGCTGAAGTCATTTCTTGGTGGGGGGACAAAGAAGGATGCCTCAAAGGGGTGCTGAAATCATTGTTTGGGAGCAGTGAGGGGGGGGGGGCTTTTCATGTCGCTGTGTAGGACAGGGGAACATTATTTATAGCAGAAATGAGGGCAATCCCCATGCTAACTGGCCCTTTCATTTTAGGTCAGTTAGAATGAGAGATTTGGGGCTGTGGCAAGCTGATAAAAATTCAGAATTGGCCCAGCGGAAGTAGTGAACCTTATAACTGGCCTCACAGAAAACCAGCAGGCATACCACGCTATTTCCCTCAGGTCTGGTGAACCTTAATTTGTATATGACATGCTAGGTCATGCTGATTTTAGCACACGCTCATTAATATCATGAAGACGCATCGTAACAGGCACGTCAAGGTTTTCATATGAAGTTTACTATTTTTAAGGTATATGAGGTAATCTTAATGTGCACATTAAACTTTATTGCATAGGCCTCTTGTTCTCATTGTGTTTTTATTTTTTTTCAAGATTAGAGGTATGTGTATCTGAATAATTGACATAAAAGGAGGAATATGAGCCCATAGGCACAAGTTCATTGTTGATTCTGTAGATTTAAGAAGTGCCATTCTATCTGGCTCAAATCCCAAACATTAACAATTAATTGACTGAAAAAAAAAACCCCTCTGGTTAGGTGGAGCCTCTTCAGAAAGCCTACAAAATGGGTGACTATCAGGCTTATTTTCAAAAGTGCTCGCCGGCGATCTTACGACATAAATCGGGAGATGGCCGGCCATCTCTCAAAAGCGGCGAAATCAGTATAATCGAAAGCTGCTTTTTTGACACCATCGCGGCTTTCCTGTCGCCGAGCTGGCGAAAGTTCAAGAGGGCGTGTCGGCGGTGTAGCGAAGGTGGGACACGGCCGGGCATGGGCATGGCTACCAGATGGCCGGCTTTCGCGGATAATGGAAAAAAAAAGCGGTGTTCATCAGTATTTCACCAGGTTTACTTGGTCCTTTTATTTTCACGACCAAGCCTCAAAAAGGTGCCCAAACTCACCAGATGACCACCGGAGGGAATGGGGGATGACCTCCCCGTACTCCCCAGTGGTCACCAACCCTCTCCCACACTAAAAAAATAAAAATAAAAACCTTTTTTTGCCAGCCTCAAATGTCATACCCAGCTCCCTGACAGCAGTATGCAAGTCCCTGGAGCAGTTTTTAATGGGTGCAGTGCACTTCAGGCAGACAGACCCAGGCCCATCCCCCCCCCCTACCTGTTACACTTGTGCTGCTGCTAAGTGTTGAGCCCTCCAAACCCCCCCAAACCCACTATACCCATATTTAGGTGCCCCCTCTTCACCCATAAGGACTATGGTAATGGTGTAGAGTTGTGGGGAGTGGGTTTGGGGGGGATTTTGGGGGGGGGGGGGCTCAGCACTCAAGGTAAGGGAGCTATGCACCTGGGAGCTATTTGTATATTAAAAAAATTTTTTTAGTAGTGCCCCCTAGGGTGCCCGGTTGATGTCCTGGCATGTCAGGGGGACCAGTGCACTACAAATGCTGGCTCCTCCCATGACCAAATGCCTTGGATTTCGCCAGGTTTGAGATCGCTGGCATTGTTTTCCATTATCGCTGAAAAACAAAACCGGCCATCTCAAACCCGGCGAACTCTGGCATTTGGCCGGGCTAAACCGTATTATCGAAAAAAAAGATGGCCGGCCATCTTTTTAGATAATACAGTTCCGGCCAGCTGTTGCGCCGCCACCAAAATAGATCGCCGGCGTTTGATTATGCCCCTCCACGGCGCTCATTTTCAAGACAGAAAAACATTTTTAAAAAGTGGCATAAAGCAGCATTTGGATGTTTTGCTTGCCAAAACGTTCTAATCTCTATTTTTGAAATCCATTTTCTAACCATTTTTCTACGCTATTTGTCTGCAGTGCATTAAAATCACAAGGGGGCATGTCGAGGCACGTTAAGGGTGGGATTTGGGTGTTCCTAGCATTTGGACATTTTCTTGCCATAATGAAACAAAACAAAAAAACACCCAGGACTAAAACTAAGATACTTTGACCTAGACCTCTTTTAATAATGACTAAACTACAAAACAGTGTCTTAAATGACCAGATGACCACTGAAGGAATAAAGGAATGACCCCCCCCCTCTTTACTCTCCCATTGATCACTGATCCCCTCACACTCCCCAAACATAGGGTTACCATTAGTCCGGATTTCCCCGGACATGTCCTCTTTTTGAGGGTATGTCTGGCGCATCCGGCGGATTTTGCCTGCACCCACGTTTGTCTGGATTTCTGGACAAACGTGGGCGCGGGTGCGGGCAGGCGCGTGCATGTGGGCGGGCGATCGGCGCCGTGGGTCTGGTCTCCCATCCCCTCCCCTTCCTTACCATGTTCCCTGGTGGTCTAGTGACGTCTTCGGGGCAGGAAAGAGCCCCCTCTTTCTTGCCTGGAGCGCTGGCTCCCCTGTCTATCATCCTCCTCGGTCTGGCTGGGGATTCAAAATGGCCGCCGAGAGTTGAACTCTCGCGAGGCCGCTTCAACTCTCGGTGGCCATTTTGAATCCCCAGCCAGACCGAGGAGGATGTAGCAGGCAAGGGCAGGTAGCGCTCCGGGCAGGAAAGAGGGGGCTCTTTCCTGCCCCAAAGAGAAGACGCTACTAGACCACCAGGGCTAGATAGTAAGTGAGGGGGGGGGGTATGTGAGAGGGGGGGAGGGGACTATGTGACGGGGGGGGCGGGGAATAGGGGCGGAACGAGGACCCGAAGGGGCGTGGCGGGGCAGGGCATGAGGCGTGGCGGAGGCGGGGTAGGGGGCGTGACATGTGTCCTCTTTTTCAGAGGACACAAAATGGTAACCCTACCCAAACATAAGAAAGAAACACTACGTGCCAGCCTCCATGACAGCTTCAGATGTTATGGCCAGTCCTATTAGAGCAGCAAGCAGGCCCCTGGAGTAGCCCTAGTGGTTAGTGAAGTGCACTATGGAGAAGGGGACCCAGGCCTACAGTCTACTCTAACTTTTACACTTGTGTTGAAATGTGTCAACCCCACCCCCCCAAAAAAAAACACCTACTGAACCCAGATATAGGTGACACTTGCAGATATAAGGGCTATTGTAGTGTTGTATAGATGGGTATGGTAAGTTCTTGGTTGGTTTTGGAGAGTTCACCATACAATATAAGGAGGTAATGGTGAGATGTGTATCTGGGAGCTTTTATGTGAAGTCCACTGCAGCGCCCCCTAGGGTGCCCCACTGCTCTGCTGGGATGTCTTTGTGGCCAGTGTACTAAGAATGCTGGCTCCTTCTACATCCCAACGGCTTGATTTTGTGCGTTTTTCACTTGGATTTTTTTTTTTTTTCAAAAATAGACCAAAAAGATAAATGCACAGAGTACAAAAACATCTAGCAAGTGACCATTTTTGAAAAGAAAAAAAAAAAAAGATACCGACGTTTTGCCGTTTCAAAATCGATATATTCGCCACCTAGATTCTGGACGGTTGAAACAAAATATCCCAAGTTGAACTTAGACGTCATATCGAAAACACTAGGTATCTGACTTAGAAGCTAATTCATTAAAGCATGGAATGGGTTTAAGAGGGTCTTTTTAATAAGCTGTGTTAGGTGCTAATATGCACCTAATGCAGCAAAAAATGCATTACATGCGACACGCTAAAGCATCACAGGTTAGTTTCTGCATGGTAAACGTTTGGGGGAGAATTTTTTAAGGGGGCATATCAGGCGTGGAGAGTGGACTTTCCTGAGCTAACCAGTTGGCAAATCTAAATTATTTATTTTAATTATTTATTTATGTATTTATTATTTATTTATTTAAACAAAGAATAGTTAAGCTCTGGAACTCACTGCCGGAGGATGTGTTAACAGCAGTTAAAGTATCTGGGTTTAAAAAAGGTTTGGACAAGTTCCTGGAGGAAAAGTCCATAGTCTGCTATTGAGATAGACATGGTGAAGCCACTGGTTGCCCTGAGATTGGTAGGATGGAATGGTGCTACTAATTGGGTTTCTGCCAGATACTTGTGACCTGGATTGGCCACTGTTAGAAACAGGATACTGGGCTAGATGGACCATTAATCTGACCCAGAATGGCTATTCTTACATTCTTATAGTGCACGGATAACATGGGAGACCTTACCACCTACAAAATACATGGCAGTAAGGTTTTTTTTTTTTTTTTTTTAAAGACTGTGCTTTATGGCAGTGGCGTAACCAAGGGTGGGCTCGGGTGGGCCCAGGCCCACCCAATAGCAGCACATCTATGATTTGGCAGGCAGGAATCCCGAAGCCACACCAGCTGAAAACTCTCTACAACTGGCCCTCCTGGATACCTTGTAAATAGCAGATCTTTGCCTGCATCGAGCAGCAACTGATACATACTGTGCACTGGCCCCACAGCCTTCCCTCTGATGTATTCCCACCTATGCAGAAACAGGAAGTTGCATCAGAGGGAAGGCTATGGGGCCAACATGAGCAGTGTGTATTAGTTGCTTCTCGCTCCAGTGAAAATCTGCTATTTAAGAGGTATGTGGGGGAGGGGGGATGTTTGAGAGACCATATGGCATGTAGGCAAGATAGGGAGAGACCAAATCACTGTGGGATAGGGTGGAGTTCTTCTGCCCACCCATCTGTGGCCCAGGCCCACCCAAAATTGAGTGTCTGGCTACGCCCCTGCTTTATTGGCAACATTAGCACATGGCCATTAATGACAAATAGAAAATTGGGGTTTTGTGGCCTTAGTAAAAATGGTCTTAGTGCATGACTAAGGCCATTTTTTTTTTACCACAGGTTAATAAAAGTACCCCTAGATTGATACTGGCCCTGTTATTTCAATGAGGGAGATTCTCAAAGTAAAAAAAATAAAAAGGCAGCAACCCACACAATCAACTTCAAAGGCTCCCAAATCTAGGCAAGCCTAAATATTAGGCTTCTAAATTTAGGTGAATTTTTAGCCGAATAGTTAGACTCTTTAAATTTGATCTTCTTAAAATATTTGAACCTAATTCAGGAACTGAACTTTTTTTTTTTAATTGACCCAAAGGAAATAGAGCAGTACAGGCAGGCTCCCCTAAATTTCTTTTCCTGTAGGAATTAATGAGGATGATATTTAGCAGAACAAACACTGTTAAAGATATCTAGACATTAGTATCTGGATATCTTTAACTGGATACTTGGCAAAGTATCCAGTTGCTGGTGAATACTGAAAGTTCAATGTATCTGAATAACTTTATCCAGACATAACAGAGCTGGTATATCTATAGCTGAAATAGCCATATAAAACAGTGGAGTAGGAAGGGGGGGCGGTGGGGTGGTCCGCCCCGGGTGCACGCCGCTGGGGGGGTGCCGGCTCCGCTGGTTCCCTGCTCTCTCTGCCCCGGAACAGGTTACTTCCTGTTCCAGGGCAGAGAGAGCAGGGAACCAGCGGAGCCGACGCAGCTCCCAGCAACGTGCAGTCAGGGCGGATCGGCCCTCCTGCTCGTCCCCCGCCGCTCTGGGGGGGGGGAATGTGCGCTCCGGGGGGGGTGCGCTCCAGAGGGGGTGCCGTGCTGCGGCGACCCGCCCCGGGTGTCAGCTGCCCTCGCTACGGCACTGATATAAAATTTACCAGATATCAGTTCATATTATCACTGTGTGGTTAATGTTTTGCCCCACCACCAGAAAACCTCGAATCCCCTCTGAGTTTTAAACCCTTGAATTTTGACCTGACATTGGGTTGCCCAGGAAAAAGTTAAAGATCCGTTGGGTCAAAGTTTACAAAAACAATTATTTGTACAGGTGGCATCCGGAGTTACCAAGACACATCAGTTTGCATATCAACTCTGACGGAAGCTACAAAGACACAAGAGAAGCCAATTTCCTCCCGCTCTGAGCTGGAGTAAATATAGTCAGAGGAGTGGACATATAGGAAAATGAATAACATTTCTTTGTCTAGACAGGTGATTAGCTATCACAAGCCTGATAATGTATAGTACAGGTATGCTTTACCTCCTGTAAACTCCAAATGACCCTTGCAAATAATTGTTTGATACTTCGAAACACAAGAAATTATGACCAGCTATAAGGTAGATGCTTGGGATAATGTTATATTTGACCACTGTTTTCCTTACGGGATCCAAAACTAGTGAGGTAAATTAATCCCAGTGTGGCTAAATCTACAGGTCTCAGTTTATGGCAATGTATTTCTATTGATTATTAAATCTATGCCACGACAACAACAGGCACAGGCAGCTCCTTGTGACTCTGGGCAAGTCACTTAACCCTCCATTGCCCCGGGTACAAATAAGTACCTGTATATAATATGTAAGCCGCATTGAGCCTGCTATGAGTGGGAAAGTGTGGGGTACAAATGTAAGAAAAAAAAATAGTAGCAACATTCCATGTAGAAGCCTGTCCTCGTGCATCCGCGCAGGCTTCTGCTTCTGTGAGTCTGACGTCCTGCACGTATGTGCAGGACGTCAGACTCACAGAAACAGAAGCCTGCGCGGGTTGCTGATGTGCAAGGGCTACATGGAATGTTGCTAGTGGAATAGCAACATTAACATTCCATGTAGAATCTCAAATAGTAGCAACAGAATCTCAACATTCCATATAGAATGGCCTAGTGGTTAGAGTGGTGGACTTTGGTCCTGGGGAACTGGGTTCGATTCCCTCTGCAGGCACAGGCAGCTCCTTGTGACTCTGGGCAAGTCACTTAACCCTCCATTGCCCCGGGTACAAATAAGCACCTGTATATAATATATAAGCCGCATTGAGCCTGCCATGAGTGGGAAAGCGCGGGGTACAAATGTAATTAAAATAAATATCAAACATTAGGAAAAAAAAACAGATTCACATTAGTAACTGGACTTTTTGGAAACAGGAGAAGGCAGAACACATTGTTACTGGTATTCATGCCCAGAAACCATATTAGTACAGAAAAGCAAACAATGAAATCTAGTGCTACAAGTTCCCTCACCACAACTCATAAAACTACATTATAGCCTGCTAGGGATGAGATCTCATGGCTTCACCCTTCTCAAACAGCAGAGACGTAACACAGTTTTGCATTTTTCCCTCTCATTTGTCCATGGGAACCACATTAAGAGTGTGCTACCACACTGTTTCATGGCGGTTTTATCTACATAACATATGGTTTATGGAAAATCGGTTACAGGAACAGCTGAATATTGTGGCTGAGGTTGATATTTGCTGTATCCATCATGGCTCCCAGATATATGGTAAATGCAGAGGAGAAAGGAACATTAGTACATATTTGCAAAAGCTCAGCAATAAAACAGTATAGCTTGTTCAGTATACTTTAGTTCAGTAACAAATTCAACATTTTATGGTGTTTGGATGGCTATAGCTATCCAGCCTCAATTCATCTATGTCTCTGTTTATGTAACGCCTTTGGAACATAATGACATCAGAGAAAGTATTTATGTCTCATTATAAATCTGTCAGCAAATTCATTTCTCCAACATATCCTCCAGCTTTTATATCTCTTTCTGTTACATCCACCATTATACCTCTGAAACCATAGACAGCTATATTAAACTCTGGAATTCATTGCCAGCGAATGTGGTAAAGGCGGTTAGCTTAGCAGGGTTTAAAAAAGGTTTGGACGGCTCCCTAAAGGGAAAAGTCCATAGACCATTATTGAAATGGACTTGGGGAAACTCCACTGCTTATTTCTGGGATAAGCAGCATAAAATGTTTTGTACTTTTTTGGGATCTTGCCAGGTATTTGAGACCTGGAAACAGGATACTGGGCTTGATGGACCTTTGCTCTGTATGGCAATACTTATGTACTTAAATACGTTCAAAAGCTAAACATTCACCACCTATTAAAGACTTTTGTCCGTTTCCCATCAAAAGCAATTCTAGCTCCATAAAGACTCTTCTCTTACCAAATGCAGACACGTAAAAAAAAAATCTCCAAATGTCACCCATCATAGTGTGCCAAATAAAATCCGCCAAACACTTTAATGACATGCAGATAAAATATTCCTGTCATCATGTTGCCGTCCTTCTCTTGCAGCAATGAAGGCATGATTATAGTGACCCTCCAATGAGTTATGAGATTTCCAAAGGTGACAAGGACAAGAAGAGGGAAAGACAGCACATGGGCAAAGATAAGGAAGGTGAAAAGCGGACATGACAAATGGACCCTACACGATGACGGTCATTATTCTACACAGTATCTATCACATGGAACACCATAAGCACATTGTAGACAGGCAATGCAATGGTTCATCCACAGCTTCTGCCAAGAATGAAAACTACTAATTTATATGTTACTCGGACCTGATGCCCTGAGAAATTAAAATAGCTACAGGTTAACTTGTGGATTATGAAGGTATATTTTTTCCATAAGAATGTGATGTAGTGACTCACCGAAACAGAAGCCTGCGCAGCCGCATTGCTGATCTGCAAGGGCAGGCATCTACATGGAATGTTGCTAGTGGAATAGCAACATTAACATTCCATGTAGAATCTCCAATAGTAGCAACAGAATCTCAATAGTAGCAACATTCCATCTAGAATCTCCAATAGTAGCAACATCCCATGTAGAATCTCAACTAGTAGCAACATTCCATGTAGAATCTCAAATAGGGAAAGGGAAATGAGACTTGATATATCACCTTTCTGAGGTTTTTGCAACTACATTCAAAGCGGTTTACATATATTCAGGTACTTATTTTGTACCAGGGGCAATGGAGGGTTAAGTGACTTGCCCAGAGTCACAAGGAGCTGCAGTGGGAATCAAACTCAGTTCCCCAGGATCAAGGTCTACTGCACTAACCACTAGGCTACTCCTCCACCTGTAAAACTTCCAAGTTATTCAACTAAAAGATGTTGCAAAGCTGTGTGTGCATATATCACATGCAGTGGAGGTTCTGCATTTATTTGTGACATTTATATCCCGCATTATCCCAAACAAGTTTGAGTTCAATGTGGCTTACAATAAACAAAGAATAATGCATAAGAAAGTAATTTATTGTAAGAATCCAATTTTACAATACAGTATCATAAACATACTAGGATACCTATGGATGTTTAACATTTAGAAAATCTATTATGAATAAGAAATGGTACATGAAGCAAAGAGAAAGTCAACGGTAAATAGAGTAATAACCAGTTCAGGTAGTACTTAATTGTTTGAGATATGGTCGTTCTTTGTGAGGGTTTCTTTGAATAGGAACGATTTGAGGATTTTGCAGAATCTAGTATATTCATGTATATTTCTTATTTTGGGTGCTGAGTTCTACCGTTTTGGTTCCTAAGTAAGTGAAGTCTGCAGAGCGGACAGTTTTGTACATCACTATTTTGCAATTTGGGAGGTGTAGTCTGAGATAAGTTTCTTGCCTCATATTCAGAGTTTCTTTGAGGTAAGTTTATTAATGGTACCATATAGTCTGAAGCTGTGCCATTTAGTATTTGAAAGATAAAGGTTTGTGCAGCGCTGCCTACGCCTTGTAGCGCTATACAAATGCTAAATAGTAGTAGTAGTATAAAGGTACATAATTTGCTAAACTCACAAGGATAACTTACCATAACATTTTATTTTTATAGCCCATAATACCTTGCGGTTCGATGCGGGTTGCATGCAAAAAAAAAAACTGGACAATCCAGGAATACAATATAACAAAGAATATGAAAAACTAACAATTATTTCCTACTAAAATTCAGAAACAAATGTCTTTCAACAGCCGTCTAAAGCGGCCATAGCTTGATGCCTATACTAATATTTTTTCCTAGTTTAGAAGCCTGATAAGATAGTAAAGAATCCATAATTTTCTTCCTTATTTTACTCTTTAAAGATGGAAATGAAAACAAATTAACTGATCGGGTATCATGCGCTAAAATAGACAAAACAAAACAGTTTGTCAGATATGAAGAGAGGAGTGGCCTAGTGGTTAGGGTGGTGGACTTTGGTCCTGAGGAACTGAGCTCAATTCCCACTTCAGGCACAGGCAGCTCCTTGTGACTCTGGGCAAGTCACTTAACCCTCCATTGCCCCATGTAAGTCATGTTGAGCCTGCCATAAGTGGGAAAGCGCGGGGTACAAATGTAACAAAAATAAATAAACTGTAAGATACTTCATACATCCAAGAGGATAATTTAAAAATAACACAAGTTGCCACCTGCAGCCAATGAACTTGAGAGTAATATAATGTTGAACGTTTAAAGAGTAGATCAATCACAATGTGGCATTTTGAATTGTCTGTAATTCGCATTAATGTTTGAGAATATCCCAAGTAAATTATATAACAGCAATCTTAAGTAACAATGCGTGAACCAACAGCCGGAATTGGTAAACTTCAAAATATTTACAAATACAACGCAATTTGTGCATTGGAAGAAACGTTTTCTGGACTACCTTATTGACCTGAAGCTCCAGGGTACCTCTTGAATCCAAGAACACCCCCAAAATCCTTACAAAGGGGGAGAAAGTATAATTTTGATGGTTAATGACTACTGGATTCCACAGGCCTCCTGGAGCCTGTAATCAACAAAGAAACGTCTGTTGCCAGTTTAGGTGATGTATTTTGCCCTCACAGCACAGATCAGAGGGATCTTTTTTTTCCTTTCTTTTCTTTTTTTTACACGAGGTTTGCCGAAGGCATTCTAGAAACAACTGCACAACCAAGGTGGCTCACACTCCTAACTGGAACCAGAATGAAATCAGCCATCTGCCGCTACAGGAGTCCCAGATTAACCCAGCTGCTAGACCATGACTGCCCAGCATCTGTACACGTAGGTTATAGAAACAGAGCCTTGCAATTCTCCCTCCCCCATACCGAGAAAGTGCCCATGAACTACGCAAGGGTTCACAGTTGTTGTCGGCTCTGGACCCCCCGAAAACAACACTTATTGTGCTAGAATTACAAAACAGAGCAGAAAAAAAAACAGTAAATGGAATACTGTAAATCTACCAATGCTACAGTTTTGTACCTCTCACAATCCTGAAGGCACCATTAACATGTTTAGGGATTTGTGGATCATGTTTTGAAAAGGATTTGTTTCATACTGTGCTTTAAGCAAATTAGTTTAGAACAAAAGAACTCACTGTATAGGTTTAGAACAGTGGTTCTCAGCCCTTCTTCTGCTGGGACACACCTGACAGATGACGTTCATGAGTGTGACACACTGAATTCTACGGAGATAATTCTATAAATTGGTGTCTAGATGTATATGCCAAGTTATTTATTTATTTATGTATTTATTTATTTATTGCATTTGTATCCCACATTTTCCCACCTCTTTGCAGGCTCAAAGTGGCTTACAATAATCATGAATAGTGGAAATACATTAGAAAATAGACATTTAGTATTACAGAAGGATCTTGGGTAACATGATAACGATAAGACCTGATAGTGGTATAACAAGCATATATTGTAAGACAGCTCTGAATATATGTGGAGGAGTTGTGTATATTCACACTGGTTGATCTTTGTGGTATGCCTTGTTAAAGAGATGGGTCTTCAGTATTGCGGAAGTTCGTTAATTCGTAAATCGTTTTTAAGTTGCGCGGCAATGCATTCCATAACTGTGTGCTCGCGTAGGTAAAGTTTGACGTGTGCGTTAGTTTGTATTTCAGACCTTTGCAGTTAGGGAAGTGCAGATTAAGGAATGTGCGGGATGATCTTTTGGCATTCCTGGGTGGTAAGTCAATCAGGTCTGACATGTAGGCTGGTGCGTCTCCGTGACTGATTTTGTGAACTAGGGAACATATTTTGAACGTGATGCGTTCTTTAAGTGGGAGCCAGTGTAGCTTTTCTCGTAGGGGTTTAGCACTTTCATATTTTGTTTTGCCAAATATGAGTCTAGCTGCAGTGTTCTGGGCTGTCTGAAGTTTCTTGATTATTTGCTCTTTACAGCCGGCATAGAGTGCATTGCAGTAGTCTAGATGACTGAGCACCATTCTATATAATAGGCACCATATAGAGAATCTGGCCCATACTGCATAACTGCAGGGGCCATATACATAGGCAGAACATGGGCGTGCCACTGGGCACTTCTGAATACTATCAGTTATGCATGTCACTTGGCACATACAGGCACATCCATTTATACCTGCCGTTGATATGGTGTAAACGGTTGGGCCCAAATTAGGTTTCCTCATGTCAACTTAGGCTACCATTCTACAATAGCATCTTGGTGCAAAGATGCCATTATAGAGTGGGCATGCCTAAATGGTGGTGCCAATTGATAGAACTTCCTCCTCAAATTCACAGCTGAACGAAAAAAAACATAATTGTAACAATTTCCTTGAGGTTAAATGTGATGCAAGGGAAATATAAAATATTCTTAAACAGAATCTAAATTGTTGTTAAAGTTAATACACTATTCAGCTTATAATTGAAAAAGAAAAACGCCTATATTGCGACCCAAATCGGGAGATAGACGTTTATCTCACAAAAACGAATAAAGCGGTATAATCGAAAGCCAAATTTGGACGTTTTCAACTGCACTCCGTCGTGGATGCGGACAAAGTTGATGGGGGCGTGTCGGAGGCGTGGTGAAGCCGGAACTGGGGCGTGGTTATCGGGCGATCAGAGATGGGCGCCTTTCGCCGAGAATGGAAAAAAAATATGCGTTTTTAGCGAGAATTTAGGGCACTTTTCCTGGACCCTGTTTTTCCACGAATAAGGCCCCAAAAAGTGCCCTAAATGACCAGATGACCACTGGAGGGAATCGGGGATAACCTCCCCTGACTCCCCCAGTGGTCACAAACCCCCTCCCACCACAAAATATGCCATTTCACAACTTTTTATTTTCACCCTCAAATGTCATACCCACCTCCCTGGCAGCAGTATGCAGGTCACTGGAGCAGTTATTAGGGGGTGCAGTGGACTTCAGGCAGGTGGACTCAGGCCCACCCCCCCCCCCCCACCTGTTACACTTGTGCTGGTAAATGGGAGCCCTCCAAACCGCCCCCCAAACCCACTGTACCCACATGTAGGTGCCCCCCTTCACCCCTTAGGACTATAGTAATGGTGTAGACTTGTGGGCAGTGGGTTTTGAGGGGGATTTGGGGGGCTCAACACCCAAGGGAAGGGTGCTATGCACCTGGGAACTCTATTACCTTTTTTTTTTGTTTTTGTAAAAGTGCCCCCTAGGGTGCCCGGTTGGTGTCCTGGCATGTGAGGGGGACCAGTGCACTACGACTCCTGGCCCCTCCCACGAACAAATGCCTTGGATTTATTCGTTTTTGAGCTGGGCGCTTTCATTTTCCATTATCACTGAAAAACAAAAACGCCCAGCTCACAAATTGTCGAATAAAACATGGACGTCTATTTTTTTTCGAAAATACGGTTCGGTCCGCCCCTTCACGGACCCGTTCTCGGAGATAAACGCCCATGGAGATAGACGTTTTTGTTCAATTATGCCCCTCTATATATTTCTCAAAGAAGTTTTAATCTTCACTTACCTTTCAGAGAGAAATCTGGCATTAATAATGTTACATACTAGTTTTCATTAAGGGATTGAATGGTAGGCAAATTAACACTAAATTCACTGTCAACATCAAGAAACTTTATCCATCCTAGAGTCTATAGAGAGCATACAGCTTAGATGTATCTCCTTACAGCTTTTCATGCAAAACAAATATACATTCAAATTCTGGTGTCACCTCAGTAACGGCAACACAAAATCCCTCCCAGATACTGTGAAGTAACACAAAACCTTGCAGATATGCTACTCACTATGTAGGAAACATCAATCTATGAACAGCAGACCTACAACATTTTCATTTGCAGCTGATGGCAAAAGTTACCTTGGGGGTAGTGGAGAAGCAGAAATCGGGACCAGCTATGGGGATTTCAAATACTTGAACCTCTGAATCTCTGCTCTCTTCTGCTTTCAAGCATAGCTGGTTGTAAGGAAAGCATAGGATTACCACCTATGCCAAATGTTTGATGACACACCAATAGGTCCCAACACACTGAGAATCACTGGTTTAGAATGAGTTTACTGCTTGCCACTAAGCCATAGCAAGTTTACCAAACAATGGTTAGCCTTTGGGGTGCCTAGGATTAGGGTTACCATTCGTCCGGATTTCCCCAGACATGTCCTCTTTTTGAGGGCATGTCCGGGATGTCCGGCGGGTTTTGCCCGCACGCATGTTTGTCCAGATTTCTGGACAAATGTGTGTGCGGGAGGGTGGGCGTGCGGTTGCGCGATCCATCGGCGCCGTGGCTCTCCCCTCCCCTTCCTTACCATCTTCCCTGGTGGTCTAGTGACGTCTTCGGGGCAGGAAAGAGCCCCTCTTTCCTGCCCGGAGCGCTGCCTTGCCCATCCTCCTTCTCGGTCCCGGCTGGGGATTCAAAATGGCTGCCGAGAGTTGAAGTCTCGTGAGGCCGCTTCAACTCTCGGCGGCCATTTTGAATCCCCAGCCGAGACAGAGAAGGATGTAGGCAAGGGCAGGCAGTGCTCCAGGCAGGAAAGAGGGGGGCTCTTTCCTGCCCCGAAGACGTCACTAGACCACCAGGGAAGATGGTAAGGAAGGGGAGGGGAGCATTTGATGGGGGGAGGTAACCCTACCTAGGATTAAAGAATGACAGGAAGCCCTGGAAAGTGAGCTAGGAGCACAGAGGAAAGAAGAACCAGAGACTAGGACCAGAAAAGGAATTAGGTGGGTTCCCTAACTTATTTAAGGCCCCTCTGTTGGAGGGAAAGTGCCTTTTATTGCCTCCTGGTAACAAGTAAAATACAAAATTGGGTCCCGAGAAATCACTCAGTTATCTGGATAATAGAAAAAGGAAGTCAATATCCAGGAAGGGAAATGGTTGAATTCCTAATTCCTGCTGCCCAAGAAGGAAATCTGATCAGAAAAAAGAGCTTCAGAGCCTGTGAGGGATGTTATCCTTAAAACCATAGAGGTAAAGAGATCAGGAAGAGACAGGAACCACACTTTGAAGCTTTGAGAGAGTGCAAGAGAGCGTTCCAACTGCAGGAGAGATGACTGGGAAAAGACAGGTGCCTGTTTAAAGGAGCTGAATAGAAACCTGAAACAAGGGAGGGAAGATTTAATGGGATTGCAGCAATGGTACAGAGTTATTTATTTAATTTTCTTTTGAAGAGAGTGCAAATATATGTTTTGATGTATCTTCCTAGAAGGTACTATAGCAAGCGGAATTGCCCCGAAGTTAATCAGTAAAGCTGGATTTCCACATACCTTACCAGTTCTATAGTTGAGCACGTCCAGTTAGGCACTCTGAGATCACACAGTAGGAGTCTATTCTAGGACAGAATTAAGGCACCGAAGTTCTCTTATAGAATACTAGCACAACCTGGTATTTGTCATGCCTAACATTTAACCCTTCTGTGCCCAAAATGGTGTAGATTCAAGAAACAGTGTCACAATTTAGGTGCAGAGATGATGATGTGCACCAAGCGTGAATTCTGTAACATAGAACATAATCTAAGTCCGCAGTTACATACTTAGCTTTATACGCGAGCACTTACGCCATGCCAAAGCCTGGTGTGCCACAAGGTTCAGTTCTTGGGCCAGTTCTTTTTAACATTTTTGTAGGCGATATTGCTGAAGGGTTGTTTGGTAAGGTTTGCCTCTTTGCGGATGATACCAAAATCTACAATGAGAAATGGGACTTGATATACCACCTTTCTGAGGTTTTTGCAACTACATTCAAAGCGGGTTACATATATTCAGGTACTTATTTTGTACCAGGGGCACGGAGGGTTAAGTGACTTGCCCAGAGTCACAAGGAGCTGCAGTGGGAATGTATTTATTTGTAGCATTTGTATCCCACATTTTCCCACCGATTTGCAGGCTCAATGTGGCTTACATTTGCCGTAATGGCGGTTGCCATTTCCGGGTAACCGAGTTACAAATGGTATTGCGTTAGGTGCAGACATACAGTACATGGTAACATACACGGAACATAACATATATGGAACAGATCATGATATACAGTGGGGGAAATAAGTATTTGATCCCTTGCTGATTTTGTAAGTTTGCCCACTGACAAAGACATGAGCAGCCCATAATTGAAGGGTAGGTTATTGGTAACAGTGAGAGATAGCACATCACAAATTAAATCCGGAAAATCACATTGTGGAAAGTATATGAATTTATTTGCATTCTGCAGAGGGAAATAAGTATTTAATCCCTCTGGCAAACAAGACCTAATACTTGGTGGCAAAACCCTTGTTGGCAAGCACAGCGGTCAGACGTCTTCTGTAGTTGATGATGAGGTTTGCACACATGTCAGGAGGAATTTTGGTCCACTCCTCTTTGCAGATCATCTCTAAATCATTAAGAGTTCTGGGCTGTCGCTTGGCAACTCGCAGCTTCAGCTCCCTCCATAAGTTTTCAATGGGATTAAGGTCTGGTGACTGGCTAGGCCACTCCATGACCCTAATGTGCTTCTTCCTGAGCCACTCCTTTGTTGCCTTGGCTGTATGTTTTGGGTCATTGTCGTACTGGAAGACCCAGCCACGACCCATTTTTAAGGCCCTGGCGGAGGGAAGGAGGTTGTCACTCAGAATTGTACGGTACATGGCCCCATCCATTCTCCCATTGATGCGGTGAAGTAGTCCTGTGCCCTTAGCAGAGAAACACCCCCAAAACATAACATTTCCACCTCCATGCTTGACAGTGGGGACGGTGTTCTTTGGGTCATAGGCAGCATTTCTCTTCCTCCAAACACGGCGAGTTGAGTTCATGCCAAAGAGCTCAATTTTTGTCTCATCTGACCACAGCACCTTCTCCCAATCACTCTCGGCATCATCCAGGTGTTCACTGGCAAACTTCAGACGGGCCGTCACATGTGCCTTCCGGAGCAGGGGGACCTTGCGGGCACTGCAGGATTGCAATCCGTTATGTCGTAATGTGTTACCAATGGTTTTCGTGGTGACAGTGGTCCCAGCTGCCTTGAGATCATTGACAAGTTCCCCCCTTGTAGTTGTAGGCTGATTTCTAACCTTCCTCATGATCAAGGATACCCCATGAGGTGAGATTTTGCGTGGAGCCCCAGATCTTTGTCGATTGACAGTCATTTTGTACTTCTTCCATTTTCTTACTATGGCACCAACAGTTGTCTCCTTCTCGCCCAGCGTCTTACTGATGGTTTTGTAGCCCATTCCAGCCTTGTGCAGGTGTATGATCTTGTCCCTGACATCCTTAGACAGCTCCTTGCTCTTGGCCATTTTGTAGAGGTTAGAGTCTGACTGATTCACTGAGTCTGTGGACAGGTGTCTTTCATACAGGTGACCATTGCCGACAGCTGTCTGTCATGCAGGTAACGAGTTGATTTGGAGCATCTACCTGGTCTGTAGGGGCCAGATCTCTTACTGGTTGGTGGGGGATCAAATACTTATTTCCCTCTGCAGAATGCAAATAAATTCATATACTTTCCACAATGTGATTTTCCGGATTTAATTTGTGATGTGCTATCTCTCACTGTTACCAATAACCTACCCTTCAATTATGGGCTGCTCATGTCTTTGTCAGTGGGCAAACTTACAAAATCAGCAAGGGATCAAATACTTATTTCCCCCACTGTATATATATATATATATATATATATATATATATATATATACCATGTGCATAAATACATGGTAAAGCAGAATACATTATGATATTGCATGAAGATTCTTGAGTAATAACTTGGATTCTAACATACCGGTCATCGACTATAGAGAGAGACCCTATTCGACATATGGTTTACGGTGGTAGTGCTTGATCATTAATAGCAAAGAGGTTAAACAGTCATGTGGAGATTTCGGTTTTGTATAGCTCGTGTGTAGTGTCATTATTTAGTATTTAGGATGGATGTTTATTGTTCCCCAGGATCAAAGTCCACTGCACTAACCACTAGGCTACCCCTCTGCTCAATAGGGTAGACACCCCTGATGGTGTATATAACATGAGGAAAGACTTAGCAAAGCTAGAGGAATGGTCTGGAATTCAGCAGCTAAGATTTAATGCTAAAAAATGCAGGGTCATGCATTTGGGATATAAAAGCCTGAGGGAATGGTAGAGTTTAGGGGGGTGAAGAATTTCTGTGCACGAAAAAAGGAGTGGGGACTTGGGTATGACCGTATGTGATGATCTTAAAAGAGTCCAAACAGGTAGAAAGGTGACGGGAAAATCTAGGATGCTTGGGGGCATAAGGAAAGGAATGGACAGGAGGAAAAAGGAGGTGATGATGCCCCCTGTAGAAGTCTCTGGTGAGATTTCATTTAGGATATTGTGTAAAATTCTGGAGACCGCACTTTCAAAAAGATATAAACTACTACTACGTTTTTTTTATAGCGCTACAAGGCGTACGCAGCGCTGCACAAACATAGAAGAAAGACAGTCCCTGCTCAAAGAGCTTACAATCTAATAAACAGGATAGGATCGGTCCAGAGAATGGCTACTAAAATGGTCAGTGCTCTTCATCAAAAAAGTATATGGGGACAGACTTAAAGATCTCAATATATATACTTTGGAAGAAAGGGGAGAGAGGGGAGATATGATAGAGACATTTAAATACCTGGTATAAATGCACAGGAGGCATAGGATGAAAGTGAAAGGGGATAGACTCACAAGTAACCTGAGGAAATTGGTGAATTCATGGAACGGCCTCCTGGTGGAAGTGATGGAGATAAAAACAATATCTGAATTCAAGAAAGCTTGGGACAAGTACATACCATCTCTAAGGGAGTGATAGGGAGAGTAGATGGCATGGTAACATAGTAGATGACGGCAGAAAAAGACCTGCACGGTCCATCCAGTCTGCCCAACAAGATAAACTCATATGTGCTACTTTTTGTGTGTACCTTACCTTGATTTATATCTGTCCTTTTCAGGGCACAGACCGTATAAGTCTGCCCAGCACTATCCCCGCCTCCCAACCACCAGCCCCGCCTTCCACCACTGGTTCTGGCACAGACCATATAAGTCTGCCCAGCACCATCCCCACCTCCCGCCACCGGAACTGCCACCCAATCTCAGCTAAGCTCCTTAGAATCCATTCCTTCTGAACAGGATTCCTTTATGTTTATCCCACACATGTTTGAATTCCGTTACTGTTTTCGTTTCCACCACCTCCTGCGGGAGGGCATTGATGAGCAGACTCAATAGGCAGTCTGGTCTTTATCTGCCTACATTTTTCTATGTTTCTATGTAAGTTTACAAGCCTACTAATATTCTTTAACCTGTGCACATAACTCCTAGTCACACATGCCTCTCTCTTGTCCACACCCCTTAGAAGTAGTGGGCAATAGAATTTGTGTGCATAGCTTCTAGAGTAGGGACTAAGGGCAGCTGTGCACGCAACTGCTAATCGGTGCCAATCACTGCCAATAAACATGGATTAGCGCCAATAATTGCCTGTTAGATCCAATTATTTTTTAAATTATGTCCATAAATGGCCTTATTTTATAAACTACACGTGCAAATTTGTGTGCAACAGGAGGGGATTTACTGTGTTGAGCCATACAATTAAATGAAACAAGAATGATACACAATTAATAAAGAAATTGCTGTGAAAGACTTCATGACATATATAGATGGTCGTTATTATAACATGATTGTATTACACCACTATCTGAGAAAGCTCTTCTTCAGGAGTCCTATGTAAACAAACCATTCCTGGATTTACCCCCTTGCCATTCTAGTTCACAGGAAATTCACTATGAAAATACATGAGACAGGTTTGCATGTAATGTAAGCAATGTAGCAGCTATATTGTTTGAAAAAATACAGTCTTTGAAAATGTTGACTCTGGATCGCCTTTAAACTGAATATGTATTATATTCATCCATTTATTTAGTCACATCTATCATCCAGTCTTCCCTGTTTTAGCCCAAGGCGACTTTCAACCTAATAAACAACAGCATATTAACACATAAAATAATTAAAATAAACAATACCATAATATAGTAATAACTAAAATAATTAGTCAAATCTTAGAAAGTCTTCCTGATTCAGTATACACACCAGTTGCAGCAGTGCCAAAAAAAAAAGCTTGTTTGAAAGAACCAGGTCTTAATCCTACAGTGTATCTAAACAATAACAAATCCATCAATAAGCCAACTTCGGTTGAGAGTATATTCCACAAAAAAGTATCCATCAGTCTGACCGCACTTAACGGGAAAAGCACAACCATCATCTTGTTTGAAGATCTCAAAAGTACACAATGGATTACAGCATGCAAATGCTCACTCAGAAAATCTGGGCCCAGTTTATGCAAACTTCCAAGCACCAAGGACAAGAGCTATCAATTCCATCCAAATGCTGACTCGGCATTAATGCAGTTTCAAAAGAACGAGTGTGTTCTTAGCGCAACAAATGCTGAACAACTTCGAGTTTGTGGACAGCCTACAGGGTGAGGCAAAACAAACAAACAAAAAAAAGTAACCCCCTAGAGTGTTTTGCCGTTTTCTCAGCAACCGCTTTGAATTTCAATGAGAAATGTTATCTATTTATTTAGTCATCATACTTACGCATTACTTTTAAATAATATTTAATTATCTTAACATAGTAACATAATAGATGACGGCAGAAAAAGACCTGCACGGTCCATCCAGTCTGCCCAACAAGATAAATTCATATGTGCTACTTTTTGTATATACCTTGATTTGTACCTGTCCTTTTCAGGGCACAGACCATATAAGTCTGCCCAGCAATATCCACGCCTCCCAACCACCAGCCCCGCCTCCCACCACTATCTTAATGTTACTGACGTTTTAGTGTTACTACCTAGCGATTGTTGCTTGTTAAAAATGTTTGAGCTACAACGCAGTAAAATAACATCATTCAAACATACAATTAACAACGTGTCGGAATTTCACAATCACTGTAAATAGAGTGTCCACCCCCAGCTTTAACACAGGCTTTCAGTCACTTTGGAGAGTTCTGAACAGCCTTGGTGATCGGTCTGTGTGGCAGGCTGTTCCAGATCATCTGCAGCACTTCCATGAGTTTGGAGACTGTTTACGGCTCTGGGTGGAGCTTGGGATAGGCCTCCAACAGTGCTCCCCAGTCAAAAGTCTAAGGCCCAGATGCACAAAACCTAACGAGCCCACAACTTGCGTTTTAAACGATACGAGGGCCGCTTGATAACAGTGATCATAATATGATCGGTTTTGATATTGGCATTGAAGGAAGTGAAACTAGGAAATCAAGTACGCTAACGTTTAACTATAGAAAAGGTGATTACGACAAAATGAGAAAAATGGTGAAAAAAAGACTGAAAGGAGCAGCTCGCAGAGTAAAAAACTTGCATCAGGCGTGGATGCTGTTTAAAAACACCATCCTGGAGGTTCAGGACAAATATATTCCACGTATTAGAAAAAAGGGAAAAAAGACTAAACGTCAGCCGGCGTGGCTAAACAGTAAGATAAAGGAAATCATTAGAGCCAAAAAACAATCCTTCAGAAAGTGGAGAAGAGAACCAACTGAAAGTAACAGGATAGATCATAAGGAATGCCAAGCCAAATGCAAAGCGGAGATAAGGAGGGCAAAAAAGGACTTTGAGAAGAAATTAGCTTTGGAAGCAAAAATACATAGTAAAAAATTTTTTAGATAAATTAAAAGCTGGAAACCGGCCAAAGAGTCGGTTGGGCTGCTGGACGAAAATGGTGTTAAAGGGGCGATCAAGGAGGACAAAGCCGTAGCGGAGAAATTAAATGAATTCTTTGCTTCGGTCTTCACCGAGGAGGATTTGGGGGGGACACCGGTGCCGGAAAGAATATTTGAAGCGGGGGAGTCGGAGAAACTAAACAAATTCTCTGTAACCTTGGAGGATGTAATGGGTCAGTTCAGCAAGCTGAAGAGTAGTAAATCACCGGGACCTGATGGTATTCATCCCAGAGTATTAATAGAACTAAAAAATGAACTTGCGGAGCTACTGTTAGAAATATGCAATCTGTCCCTAAAATCGAGTGTAGTACCGGAAGACTGGAGGGTAGCCAATGTTACTCCGATTTTTAAGAAGGGTTCCAGAGGAGATCCGGGAAATTATAGACCGGTGAGTCTGACGTCGGTGCCGGGCAAGATGGTGGAGGCTATTATTAAGAATAAAATTGCAGAGCATATACAAAAACATGGACTGATGAGACAAAGTCAGCACGGATTTAGTGAAGGGAAGTCTTGCCTCACCAATCTAATGCATTTTTTTGAGGGGGTAAGCAAACATGTGGACAATGGGGAGCCGGTTGATATTGTATATCTGGATTTTCAGAAGGCGTTTGACAAAGTGCCGCACGAAAGACTCCTGAAGAAATTGCAGAGTCATGGAATCGGAGGTAGGGTATTATTATGGATTAAGAACTGGTTGAAAGATAGGAAGCAGAGAGTAGGATTGCGTGGCCAGTATTCTCAGTGGAGGAGGGTAGTTAGTGGGGTCCCGCAGGGGTCTGTGCTGGGTCCGTTGCTTTTTAATGTATTTATAAATGACCTAGAGATGGGAATAACTAGTGAGGTAATTAAATTCGCCGATGACACAAAATTATTCAGGGTCGTCAAGTCGCAGGAGGAATGTGAACGATTACAGGAGGACCTTGCGAGACTGGGAGAATGGGCGTGCAAGTGGCAGATGAAGTTCAATGTTGACAAGTGCAAAGTGATGCATGTGGGTAAGAGGAACCCGAATTATAGCTACGTCTTGCAAGGTTCCGCGTTAGGAGTTACGGATCAAGAAAGGGATCTGGGTGTCGTCGTCGATGATACGCTGAAACCTTCTGCTCAGTGTGCTGCTGTGGCTAGGAAAGCGAATAGAATGTTGGGTGTTATTAGGAAGGGTATGGAGTCCAGGTGTGCGGATGTTATAATGCCGTTGTATCGCTCCATGGTGCGACCGCACCTGGAGTATTGTGTTCAGTACTGGTCTCCGTATCTCAAAAAAGATATAGTAGAATTGGAAAAGGTACAGCGAAGGGCGACGAAAATGATAGTGGGGATGGGACGACTTTCCTATGAAGAGAGGCTGAGAAGGCTAGGGCTTTTCAGCTTGGAGAAGAGACGGCTGAGGGGAGATATGATAGAAGTGTATAAAATAATGAGTGGAATGGATCGGGTGGATGTGAAGCGACTGTTCACGCTATCCAAAAATACTAGGACTAGAGGGCATGAGTTGAAGCTACAGTGTGGTAAATTTAAAACGAATCGGAGAAAATTTTTCTTCACCCAACGTGTAATTAGACTCTGGAATTCGTTGCCGGAGAACGTGGTACGGGCGGTTAGCTTGACGGAGTTTAAAAAGGGGTTAGATAGATTCCTAAAGGACAAGTCCATAGACCGCTATTAAATGGACTTGGAAAAATTCCGCATTTTTAGGTATAACTTGTCTGGAATGTTGTTACGTTTGGGGAGCGTGCCAGGTGCCCTTGACCTGGATTGGCCACTGTCGGAGACAGGATGCTGGGCTAGATGGACCTTTGGTCTTTCCCAGTATGGCACTACTTATGTACTTATGTACTGGTTCCAGCCAGTTTAAAACGCAAGTAGTTCACCCCGGGCATGCACTAAGGGCATTTTCCCTGCCACGGTAGCAGGCAACAAAAACGGAATGCAAATGATTGAAAAGCTATTATAATGAGCTGCAGTACCGTTGCAGCCCATTATAATCAGATGCACTACCGTTTTTCCGATTCCCTTACCGTAGGAACCCTAACGAGATGTCTGACCTCTTGTTAGGGCTCCTGTGAGGGAATCGGAAAGGAAAAGGGCCCCCAAAAAAGGTAAAAAAGAAAAAAAAAAAAGCAGGGAGCGCATGTGAGGGGCGTCCTTTAAGGACGTACTCTCCCTGCGCTTGTGAGAGACGTCTTTTTTTTTCGCAGTTTTTTGCTCTGCCGGCACTCGTGTTTTTTTTCCCCTTCTACTGAGAGTGTTCTCTGCGCCACTTACCCCTCCACAGTGAAATTTTTCTATTTTCCTGGTTGCCAGAGAATCGGGACGTCCCTTTAGATTAGGCTCCTCTTCCTGGTCTCTTCAGCCAATCAGAGCGCGTTTCGCTGACAACAGCCAGCTAAGCCCGCTTTGATTGGCTGAAGAGACCAGGAAGAGGAGCCTAATCTAAAGGGCCATCCCAATTCTCCAACTCAGGTACCGAAGGACTAGAGAATGCAAGTGAGCTACAACGAGTAGCTCATTTGCATTCCCTATCGTTGATGCATTCCCGTTCCCTACCGATTCGCTATGGAATCGGTAGGGAACGGGAATTACCAATGTCTTTAATGCATCTGGGCCTGAGTCACTGTGACATCATTAACAGCTAGTAACCCCCTAGCCTTGTGGTTAGTGCAGTGGACTTTGATCCTGGGGAACTGAGTTCAATTCCCACTGCAGCTCCCTGTGACTCTGGGCAAGTCACTTAACCCTCCATTGCCCCTGGTACAAAATAAGTACCTGAATATATGTAAACCACTTTGAATATAGTTGCAAAAACCTCAGAAAGGCAGTATATCAAGTTCCATTTCACTTTCCCTATTTCAGATTCTACATGGAATGTTGCTACTATTGGAGATTCTACATGGAATGTTGCTATTCCACTAGCAACATTCCATGTAGAAGCCTGCCCTTGCAGATCAGCAACGCAGCTGCGCAGGCTTCTGTTTCTGTGAGTCTGACGTCCTGCACAGCAGACTCACAGAAACAGAAGCCTGCGCAGCCGCGTTGCTGATCTGCAAGGGCAGGCTTCTACATGGAATGTTGTTAGTAGAGGAGTAGCCTAGCGGTTAGTGCAGCAGACTCTGATTCTGGGGAACTGAGTTCAATTCCCACTGCAGCTCCTTGTGACTCTGATCAAGTCACTTAACCCTCCATTGCCCCTGGTACAAAATAAGTACCTGAATATATGTAAACCACTTTGAATGTAATTGCAAAACCCTCAGAAAGGCAGTATATCAAGTCCCATTTCCATTTTCTTTTTTCAAATAATGGTGCAAACATTTTTGAACGTGTGAAAATCACTGGGTGGTCCCACTAAAAATTCTGTAACTTCGCCACTTGGCACATAAACGTAGATAGTAACAACAAATAAAGATGTAAAATTTCACATTTAGGGGCCCTCTTACTAAGCCACGTAAGCACCTGCACACGCCCAACACGTCAATTTGGAGTTACCGCCCAGCTAGTGCATGGCTCTTGCAGGAATTTCATTTTTGGTGTGCGTCCTCTACGTGCATCCGAAAAATAATTTTTATTTTCTGCAGCGCGTCAGCTACATGCTTCAAGTGGCATTTGACTCACGTACGTCATTATCGCCCGGTTAACACATGAGAACTCACCGCTAAGTCAATGGCTGGTGGTAAGGTCTCAGACCCAAAATGGACACACACCAAGTTTTATTTTGCTGCACGTCCATTTTCTGCAAAAATTTTAAAAAGGCCTTTATACAGGCGCGCCGAAAAATGGATCTGCGTGCACCCAAAACCTGCGGCTGAACTACTGCAGGTCATTTTTCAGCGCACCTTAGTAAAAGAACCCCTTAAATTCCAAGCAGTTGTTGAGAAAACAACAAAAAACTCTAGGGGGTTAATAATTTTTTGCCCTAACTAAAGCATAAATAAAAATTGCTAAATTGCTCCTCATTTCTCCTCATAGAAAAATTTAACTAGAGTCAAGAAAAAGACAAAAACGGCATTGCTCTGAACAAGCATATTGACATCTCATTCCAGCATCACGCCCAACCGTTGAAACTGCTCTTTGAATAGGGAGCAGAGGTGCCCTTTTACTAAGCCACGTATACGTCTACATGCGCCCAATGTGTGCCAAAATGGAGTTACCGCCCGACTACCGCATGGCTCTTGCAGTAATTTCATTTTGGTGCACGTCCGATACGTGCGTCTGAAAAATATTTTTTATTTTTGGGCGCACGTAACGGACGCGTGCCAAGTGGCATTTAACATGCGTAGGTCATTACCACTCGGATTCTTTACCGCTAGGTCAATGGCTGGCGGTAAGGTCTCAGACCCAAAATGGATGCACGGCAATTTTGATTTTGCCTCATGTCCATTTTCAGCAAAAAAAAAGGCCTTTTTTTTACAGGCGCGCTACAAAATGGATCAGCGTGAACCCAAAACCTGCGCCTGCACTACCTCAAGCCATTTTTCATCGTGCCTTTGTAAAAGGACCCCACAGTGAGGTGTTTGCAAGGCTGGGTCCTCTGTTCCTCTGCCTAAAATTTAGGTGCAACCATTTAGGCCACTTAAAACCAGGCCTAAATACTTGTGCCGACCTAAGGCAGAAATCGGATGTATTCTATGACAGTGCACATAGTTTTCTGAAATGGCCACAACCCACCCATTCCACACCCATGGCCATGCCCCTTTTTCAACTGTGCACATTAGAGTTTGCGCACACCACGTTATAGAATATGCCTAGAAAGTTGTGCGCGTACGTTCTAATTAAAGCCAATTAGTGCCATTAATTGGTTGTTAAGTACCAATTATTGGTGCTGATTGGCTTATTAATCAATTACGTTTTGCGTGCAATTTAGCCATACGGTAAAATTAGTGTGCACAACTTAAGGCGCCATATATAGAATTTGGGGGTTTCTGCAGTCCTATTTCTATGGTTAGCTACGCATGCACTGGCATGGAATATCAGCAGTACCCGAATAACTGCTGGTCCTTCCTTGACTCTGACCATGGCATAAACAATTAAAAACAATACATAAAATAAACAAAGCAGTAAATAACGGAATTAAAAAATGCGTTGGATAAACATAAAGGAATCCTGTTCAGAAGGAATGGATCCTCAGAAGCTTAGCGGAGATTGGGTGGCAGAGCCAGTGGTGGGAGGCGGGGCTAGTGCTGGGCAGACTTCTACGGTCTGTGCCCTGAAAATGGCAGATAAAAATCAAAGTCAGATATACACATAAAGTAGCACACATGTGTTTATCTTGTTGGGCAGACTGGAAAACTCTTTTTATTGGAAAAAACTAAAAACAAATAACATACAAATCAAAAACAAGCCCCTAGCTATACACAGTCCTCCTATCTATGTACACCCCCTCCCCCTCCTCAATAGTACATTGGAAACTGTTTATTAGAAAAGCCAAAGAAAAAAAAAACCGGACATGCAAATCAAACCCCAGGCTCCTAGCTAGACATGGTCTGCCTATCTATATACACCCCCTCCCCCTCCTCAATAATACAATGAATCAACCCCCCGACCCCCCCCCAAACCCCCCAAACCCCTTCAGACAACTGGCACACAATCCCCTGGGTAGCATGTCCCCTCATGGCGGCTTAAGCCTCACGTGTCTCCACCACCTCGAAGCCACCCCCACCCCTTTTTCCACCCTTTCCCACTTCGCCGCTTCCTGCACTGCCCTTACCACATCCCAGCTGACTACCTCCGCCGGCCGAACCTCCTGGTACAGGGACACCCTGCAGCGCGCCATCCAGAGGCAGTACCGCAATATCACCGAAATCAGAAAGCGTGTTACCGGATCCCTGCGTCCCCCTCCACCCTCTGGGCCGTACACCCAGTCCGCATAGCTGTAGTTGCGGAAACTGGGGATCTGCAGCAACGAGGAAACCCGGTCAGAGACCTGGACTGTAAATGGGCACCTCACCAGGAAATGCTCCATCGTCTCTTCAGTTCCAGCACATTCCTCCCGTGGGCACCCTCTATCTCGCACATTGCGATATTTCAAATTTCCTCGGACGTACAGTCTACCATGAAAGGACAGCCACGCCAGGTCTTTATACTTCGCCGGGATGCGGTTCGAAGCAATCAACCGTAACCCCTGCTGCACCCGTGGGGCCGGCGCGTCCCTCAGCACCAGAGGAGCTGAGAACACCTGCGCCCTTACTCTGTCCATCCAGACCCCCCGTTGTCCTGCCTTCACCTCCCCCACCGTCAGCCCCCACACCCTCACCAATTTCACTAGGGTCTTGCAATAACTCACCCCCCCCGGGGCCCCCCTTCGCAGTGCCACTACCCTCCCCCCCTCCCGCCATAGGTCCCAATATCTCGGCCACCACTGCAGGACACTCCTAGCCCACCCCGGTGGCTCCCGCCCTACCGCCCTCCCCAGATTGAACTGCAGGAACAAAGCGCTGAAAAACAGGACTGGGTTTATCATGCCCACCCCCCCCTCCCTCCTAGGCAGATATGTAACATTCCGTTTTACCGGATTCGTCCTGTTGCCCCAGAGCAGCCGGAAGAACACCCCATACAAGGCCGCGTACCGGCTGTCTGGCAGCAAGCAGATGTAACTGACGAACAGAAACAAAGGAACTAAGTGTGCCTTGATGAGCTGTACCCGCTCCCCCATGGTCATTTTCCACCCCTTCCATCTATCCACCCTCCCCTTCGCTTCATGGAGACACCTATCCCAGTTGTAGAGCCTATAATCCCCCTTCTCAAAGTATATTCCCAAGACCCGTATACGTTCCACAGCTGTAGGAAATCTACCTCCCAACTCAAACTGCAGCCCCTGATCCCCAACCCACAGGCTATTGGACTTTTGAAAATTGACCTGGGACGCTGTTGCCTGCGAGTATTCCTGGATCAGGTTCTGCAATCTACCTCCCTCCCTCTGGTCCGCTACCCACACTGTAACGTCATCTGCATACGCCACGACCCTTAACTGGCTATTGTCCCCCACCTCCACCCCTTCCAGCCCCTCCGCCCCCCCCTTCTCCAGCCGTCTTATAAAAGGGTCGATGGCGTATGCATACAACAGCGGGCTGAGCGGGCACCCCTGCCGGACCCCTGCCCCTACCTCAAACCCCTGCCCTCTCCACCCGTTAACCAGGGGAAAACACCCCGCATGCCGATAAAGTAGCTGTAATTGCTCTATCCAGCCCTTCGGAAACCCATAGCGCTCCAAAATGCTCCATAGGACACCCCACTGCACTCTATCAAACGCTTTTTCCTGGTCGAGTGTTACCAACAGCCTACCATGCCCTCCCACTCTACTGCGTTCTACCCCCTCCCGCACCCACGCTGCCGCTTCCAAGACCCCTCTCCCTTTAACCCCACATGCTTGTGAGGCTGCCAGCAAATCCGCAGACACCTGCCTCATTCTCTGGAATAGCATTCGCGCAAAAAATTTCCGATCTGTATTAAGCAGTGCTATAGGCCGCCAGTTGGCCAGCATCGCCGGGTCCTTCCCCTTACTTAGTAGGATAAGAGCCGCCTCTGTCAGGGACCTAGGCAAGGAACCCTCCAACTGGGCTGCCCCCCATACCCTCACCAAGATCGGCACCAGCTGCTCCTTAAAGGCCTGGTAGAACTCAGTTGTTAGCCCATCCGGCCCCGGCGAGGTCTTCCTGTGGAGCGCCCCGATGGCTTCCTCCACCTCCTGTTCTGTCCACGGGTTCAAGAGGGCCTGAAGCTGGGGTCCCCCGTGACCTATCCCCGGGGTTTCTTCCACATAACACTCCATCTGCTCTATATCAATCTGCTGGGCTGAAAGGAACGCCGCAAAGTGGTCCCTCACTGCCCCCAGAATCCCCTCCCTGGTGTCCTGCAGGACCCCCTGTGCGTCCCGCACCCCCTCCATCACCCTGCGCGCCCTCCGCTCCCGGCAGCATGCGAAGGGGTCCGGGCTACACATTTTCCCGAAGTCCCGCTCGTACACCAAGGAGGTGTAGCGGTTGTACTGTACCTGTTCCAGGAGTGCTTGGAGATCATGTATTTCTTCCTCCCTCCCCCCTTGTGAAATCAGTGTGTCCCTCTTTTTCTTTATCGCCATGCCCAACTTTGTCCTTTCCCTCCCCTCCCTTCTCGCCTGTCTGAGAAAGAATCCCCGCGTTCGTCTTTTCACTGTATCCCACCACTCCCCTAATGACTGAAATGCCCCCTGCACTGACACCTGATCTTCCAAAAACCGGCGGTACTCCTCCCGCACCTGCTCGCTACCTAACCACTTTAAATTCAGTCGCCATAACCCCCTCCCTGGCCTCTGCGCTGCCGCCCCCCCCACCTGAAGGAGGACCATGTGGTGGTCTGAAAAGTCCACGTCCACGTTTCGTGGACCCCCCAGACAAACTCCCTTCTTTACCAGGAATCTATCGATTCTACTCTTACACTGCCCTCGAAAGAACGTGAACCCCTCCTGTTCCTCACAGAAGGCCACGTGCGCATCTACCAGCTCCGCCTCCCGCATGATCCCTGCCAGCCTCACCCCGTCATAGCCCACCTGTACCGATCGTCCCCCACTATCCTTTTTCCGCAATATGGTGTTAAAATCTCCCCCCCAGACTACTTGGCGCGAAGTGTATAGGTAGGGCTTGATCTTCCCAAAGAGGAGCACCCTTTCCTTCTTGCTTTGGGGCCCGTACACATTCACCACCCTCAGTGCTCTATCCTCCCAAATCACATCCACAACAAGACATCTCCCCACCCCCAGCTCCACCACTCGCTGAATATTCACCCGGTGGGACTTAAATAAGATCCCCACCCCACCATACCTCTCCCCCGCCAACCCCCACACCGAGGGACCCCACTTCCAGGCCCGCCTCGCCCGCCTGATCACCTCAATGGACCGCAGCCGAGTCTCCTGGAGCAGGAAGCAATCTGCTTGGACCCTCGCGAACCAGTCATACGCTAAACCCTGCTTCTTCGGAGAGGCGATGCTGGCCACATTCAGCGTGGCAAATGTCAACACTAAGCCTGCCATCCTTATTGTGAGTCACGAGTCTGCTCACTCCCACCTTCTTTCCTTATCTCCTGGGATACCCCCTTCTTACCCTGAAGCAGGTCCTCTGCTATGCGGTCTACGTCATCCCCTGCCAGATCCCCCTCCCCCCCCCCGCAGCCGTCCTGTCTGCACCTTACCCCCCCTCCCCCTTTCTTCCTTCCTTTCTTCTTTGCTCTATCCGGACCCACCCCCTGAACCCTCCCTCTCCCCTCTCCCCCCCCACCCCCTACCTCCTCCTCCGAGTCCTCCACCTCTCCCAAGTCCTCCAGGTCCTCCAGATCCTCCTCTAGCTCCACTCTGTCCCCCCAAGCTTGCACTTGGGCCTTCACCACCTGCCCAGCCCCCTCAGCTTTCCTCTTACTCCCCTTTCCCCTCCCTCCCTCCCTTCCCTCTTCCTCCTCCCTCCCCCCTCCCCCTCCCCCCAGAGCCTTCCCGCCCTTTTTCCTACCACCAGTACCCTCCTCCCGTGCATCCTCATATTTCCGTTTGCCCTCTCCAATCCCCCCTGCCGCCCCCTCTTCCTCCATTAACTCCACCTCTTCTCCTTCCCCCTGTTCTTCCTCCTCCCTCCCAACCTCCCTATCTTCCTCCTCCTCCTCCAACACCTGAAATCTGTTCTCCCCCCCTCTTCCCCTGCAGCGACCCCTCCCCGCCCACCCCTAGTTTCCCCCCCCTCCGAAACTTCCCTTTCCTCTGTGGCACTTGTACCCACTCCCCCTCTCCCCCCTGCTCCACTCCTAACCCAGCCCCCTGCCGCCCCCCCTCCTGCATCCCCTCCTTCTCCCCCCCTTGCCCCTCCCTGCCTATCACCCCCTGCCCTATCCCCTCCTCCCTTACCCCCCCTCCCTGTCCCTTCCCCCACATATCCCACTCGTTATGGGCCGCCCTAGGGCAATTCCGATATGCATGGCCTAACCCGCCGCAGAGGTTGCACCTGATTGCGGTGCAGTCCTCTGTGGCGTGCTGATCCCCGCATCTTCCACACTTTACCACTGGGCATGACATGCTGAAGTGCCTAAACGAACCACATCTGAAGCACTGCCGCGGCTGCCCCTTGTAAAAGCACAGTATCCTGTCGCGACCGATAAAGGCAGCCGAAGGAATGTGCTGGACCACATGGCTCTCCTGTCTCAATTTGACCAGGGCTCCCCAACCTCCTGCCCAAACCCTGCTTGGATCCGGTAACTTTGTAAGCGGGGATCTCAGCTCCGCGTACCTCTGTAGCCAGTAGGCTAAATCTGCCCCAGAGATAGACTCATTTCTCACGAGCAGGGTGACCTGCACCAGGTCCGGCTTGCTGATTGGAATGGCCCTGAGGTCCCGCCACTCCCCCTTTCCCCTCACCCCCTCGTACCTTTCCCAGAATATTTCCATCCCCCTCTGGGTCATGAAGCTCAAGTCATATTCTGGGATGTTGATGGGGTGTATACACGCGTAAAAGTCCTCGGGTATAAACCCCATCCCCATCACCAGCCTCAAGACCCGATCCCTGGAGGGCATTGCCCCCTCCCCTATCCATTTCAGCTGTACCACATTTCGCCGCTTAGGCAGCTGTCCACCCCCTGTCCCCGCTCCCCCCCAACCCCTCCCTGGGCCCTCAAAACCACCCGATCTCCCCCCCCTCCTTCCTTCCCCCTCCCTGGACTACTGCCGCAAAGGACTTGGACCCCAGCCCCCACCGCCCCCCCTCCACACTTGTTCCAGCCCTTCCCTCTGCCTCCCCCCCCTTCTGTCCCTCTGCCCCTCCCCTCATCCCTCTCCCTTCCTCAATCTCCACAGCCCCCTCCCCCTCCCGCTGTCCCCCGTCCCCTTCCCTCTCAGACAAACATCCAGCAACGTCCATAGTCAGTTCTGCTGCTTGGGCTGCCTCCAACTGATTGTCCTGCCCATCTCCACTTCCTGGAACATCCCTGCTCGTCCCTGCCACTGCAGGCTCCAGCCTCTGGGCTAATCGCCTCCTCTCCTCTGTCTCCTGGCGATACTCTGGCTCCTGTCCAGTCAGGTCTGCAGCTGGCGATACCAGACTCCCTGCTCGCTCCGCCCCTGAACTCCCTCCAACCTCCGGCACCAGGGGCGAAGCCTCCGGAACTCCGCCGCTCCCCTTGGCTCCTCGCTCCCAGCCGTCCTGCTGGCAGGTCCGCTCCACCACCCGCTGCACATCTGTTGGACTTGCCATGTCCACTTCTCTAGTCAATGACAGTCTCTCAACAATTGGGTTACTTCCCCCTTGCTTCTGGTGCAGTCCGTCCTGCGTTCTCCCAATGGCTGGCGCTTCCCGGGGGCATGGCTTGTCTGTTCCTGATACCGCCACAGGCTGGCTGTTAGCACCCCCCGATTTCACCTCTTGTAATGGACAGCTGGTCAAATGAGCTCCCAGCTGCTGCCCGCTCCTATTCCTCTCTCTCCGACCCCTCTCCTGTAAACCGCCAGCTACTCCATGCTCAGGGAAGACCTCCCCTGCTCCCGGACTTCGTGGGCGGGGCTTCTCCAGATGCCATGCTGCTTCGGTTTCCACTTCAGTCATTGCAGACCCGGCCAAAAATACCGGAGTCTGCCTCTGCTGACCCTTTTCCAACAGGGCCTCCTTCACAGCAACTGTCTCTGCTGTTTGCACAACTGCAGGTAAGCCCTCTGAGACTTCGACCACCACCTCTGTAGAAAACAGGCTGCTACCTGCGTCTCCCTCTGCTGCCTCCATTATCTGGAGTTTTGACAATGTACTGAGTTCTGTCCTCCCCTCCACAGGTAGGATCTCCGCTCCAGCCCCCACCTCAGAGCCATGTCCTGCCGCTGCCTCCTTATCCTCTGGCTGCGGGGTAAGTGCTCTGGACTGTGTTGCCAACTGTCTCATGTATTTTAAAGTGGGGTCACCTCTGAACCCAGACAACTCTTTAGATTCTAATGCTGCTGAAGACACTGAAGCTTGCTGCAACTGTAGTGTTCCTGAACCCCCAGACTGTGGTATAGAAGCCATCCTTTCTCGGTTAACATAGAGCTCCCTCAAAGGATTCACAGAGCCCTTTTTTAAACAGTTCAACAAGTGTTCTTTTTTCCCCAACAACTTCGATATCCGGGCTTCCTCTTTAACATACATTTGTCTGTGCTCCGCTGGGGCAAATTTACACATAGTTCTTGCCATTTTCAGACGTTTTCCTAGCTCCACTACTTCTTTTTCCACCAGCTTAATTCGTCTTACAATATTTACCACACTACTTGCTGGATCATCAGGGTCATAGCTCACTTCAAGGAACTCCTCATCTGACGATCCACTCTCCTCACTCTCACTCTCATCTGCCTCCAGCATAGGCTTCTGGCAAACTTCCATCGCCTCTTCCTTCTCCCTTCCTTGGAAGCGCCATTCTGGGGCCTGTACTATTTTCCTCCCCCCTCCACTGTCTTCTCGCTTACCTTCCGCAAGCTGGGCCATGGAGGGGGAAATGCTCTTGTGGCCTCCACCGGGCTGCTTCTCCCTTCGGTCCACTGGACTCCTTTCCCTTCTCCCGGTAGTCAAACCAGGGAGAGAGCCACTCCTTTCGGCCTTCTGGTCCCGGGCCCCAGGAGGCCCCACAGCCTGGGACTTTCCTGAGGCCTTCTCCCTAGGGACCCTCCTCATCTTTGGGGAGGGAGCTAGGTCTCACTCCCTTTCCACTGGAAGTCAGCAGAGCTCTCTAAAACACCTCCTTCCTCCTCAGCAGACTGGATGGACCGTACAGGTCTTTCTCTGCTGTCATCTACTATGTTACTATATGTTACAGTAATAGGTATTTTACCTCTCCTTGGTAGCCTTACAATCTGAGGGTTCCTTTTACAAAGGCGCAATAGTGTTTTTTAGTGCGCGCCAATGATTAGCACACAAAACCACTAGAGACGCCCACAGATATATATGGGCATCTCTAACGTTTAGCACGTGCTTATTTTTTAGCGCATGCTGAAAACACTAGCATGCCCATGTAAAATGACCCCTAAGTTTTGTTCCTGGGGCAATAGAGGGTTAAGTGACTTGCCCCAAGAACACAAGGAGCTGCAGTGGGAATCAAGCCTGGTTTCCCAGATTCTCAACCCACTGTGCTAACCATTAGGGTACCCTTCCACTATGCCATTTCCCTACTTTATGGCATGTCTCAATAGATTCTCGACATGCTGGGGTTTGAGTTCAGGAAGCACTCATGTTGCTTCTACCAATTTCAGTGGCTATCAAGAAATTTTAGAGAGAGACGCAGCAAGGTTTTCAAATATTCCCGAAACAGTCAGACAACAAAGGGGGGAAGTTATTGATATGAGCTAATGTTAAGATGAGCAATTTTACAACAACTCATGCCATTTTAGCACCGGTCCCATTTTCTGTAACGAGACCTTGTTGCTAATAACCTGGATTAAGAGTAAAATAACCTGTCTTAATAGCAGCCTATACTGAAAACTACCTTTCTGAATGAAAATCCAAGTTTTTTCTGAATTTATCTCCACCCAAAAGGAAAAACAGATGTTTATTGAGAGATCCAAATGTTGGTCTCATCCAATTCATCTGGCAACCAACCTTTTAGATCCTCAGTGCAGAGGATAACGTTTATCACAGATGACTTGATTAATGGAAGTAGCTAAGGATGTCTCCAACATTGACAAAATAGCACTGATGACAAGCATTGTCACGTAGAAGAAAAAGCTTTGCTCCATATACAATTTGGCAGGCAGCAGGGAATACGAGGCTCGTGTTCAAGCAGCTGTTCAATGGATAAGATAACCAGCTAATTTTAGGCAGTTAAACTTTTGCAACTGAACATAACTGGCGAGGCTTTCAGTTGAAACCTAACCTCAGTGCCGTAGCGAGGGTGCCTGACACCCGGGGCAGGTCGCCGCTGCGCACCCCCCCCCCCCCCCCCGGGTGCAGAGCACGGCGCCCCCCCCCCTGAAACGCACCCTACCATTCAGCGGGGGGCATGCGGGAGGGCCGATCCGCCCCAGTGCACGTCACTGGGAGCTGCGTCGGCTCTGCTGCTTCCCTGCTTTCTCTGCCCCGGAACAGGAAGTAACCTGTTCCGGGGCAGAAAGAGCAGAGAACCAGTGAGCTGACACCCCCCCCCCCCAGCGCGTGCACCCGGGGCGGACCGCCCCACCGCCCCCCCCCCTTCCTACGCCACTGCCTAACCTACAGCTAGCCCAACACAATCTGACCAGCAAAATAAAGTGAGGCTGAAACCAAGTACTAACTGACTAAGAACTTTTTGTGTTTTGGACATGTGCAGATCCATTTTATATGGAAAAACACGTTCTGACAGCGCCAAACCACTCCGAGAAAAACTGCACTGGCTTCCAATTAAGGAACGTATCGCATTCAAAATCTGTACGACAGTTCACAAAATCATCTACGGCGAGGCACCGGGATACATGACAGACCTCATCGACATACTACCCAGAAACACCATAAAATCAGCAAGATCATACCTAAACCTCCATTACCCAAGCAACAAAGGACTCAAATACAAATCCACCTATGCTTCCAGCTTTTCCTACCTGAGTGCACAATTGTGGAACGCACTACCAAAAGTAGTAAAAACCTCACTCGACCACATGAATTTCCGGAAAGCGCTAAAAACAGAACTGTTCAGAAGGGCATACCCCACCGACCCAACATAAAATACCTGGATATATGCGACACAACTTAACCAAAGATCGTAACAGACATATCCTAACTCTTCCTTTCCCTCTCTAAGTTCTCCCCAATTATCTTTACCATACATGTATCTCACGCTACCATGTCACCTTAATATTAATCGCAACTTGTATTTGTTCATACCGAAATCGGTTAACGTCGATTACAGTACCATGCAAGCCACATTGAGCCTAAAAAAAGGTGGGGAAATGTGGGATACAAATGCAACAATTAAAAATAAATAAATTTTTCAGCACACTTGTAAAAAAAATGCCTTTTTTATGGGGGGCTGAAAATGGACATGCAGAAAAGTGAAAGTTGGCGCGCGGTCATTTTGGGTCTGAGACCTTATCGCCAGCCATTGACTTAGCAGCAAGGTCTCATGCGTTAACTGAGTGGTAATGGTCAACATGTATTCAAATGCCATTACTGCCCGCACGCCGGAAAATAAAAATGATTTTCCAGCGCACGTAGTGGACGCACGTAAAAAGTGAAATTACCGCCGGGGCCACGCGGTAGCCGGGCAGTAATTCCAAACTGACTTGCGTTGGGCGCACGTAGGCACCCATGCACGCCCAATGCGCACCAGTTCGGAACTACTGCCCGGCTACCGCACGGTCAGGGCAGTAATTTCATTTTTTACGCGCGCCGTAAAATATATTTTATTTTCCGGTGTGCGGTGCTAACCGGGTGGTAATCAGCATTGTATGCTCGCTGACGATTACCACCCGGTTAACGCATGAGACCTTACCGCTAATTTCATTTTGCCGCACGTCCATTTTCGGCCCCCCTCCCCCAAAAAAAGCATTTTTTACAGGTGCGCTGAAAAATGGATCTGTGCACGTCCAAAACATGTGACTACATTAATGGAAGCCATTTTTCAGCACACCTTAAAAAAGGACCCCTATGAAGGGAATTCAATAATTAGCACCCAAAGTTACATGCCAAAAAAAGCTGAGCACTAACCACCAGATTCTATATATATCGCGCCTGGCATTCCATGCTGAAATCCAAACATATTCTATAACAATGTGCGTAACTTAATTGGCTTAACAAGCCGATCAGCGATTTTAGCAGCACTTAACAAGCAATGAGCACTAATTGACAATAATTAGAATTTTAGCACACTAAGAGGGGCATAATCGAACGGAAACGCCTATCTCCATGGGCGTTTATCTCCGAGAACGGGTCCGTGAAGGGGCGGACCGAACCGTATTTTCGAAAAAACATGGACGTTTATCTTTTTTTGAGCTGGGCGTTTTTGTTTTTCAGCGATAATGGAAACCGAAAACGCCCAGCTCAAAAACGAATAACTCCAAGACATTTATTCGTGGGAGGGGCCAGGATTCGTACTGCAGTGGCCCACCTCACATGCCAGGACACCAACCGGGCACCCTAGGGGGCACTTTTACAAAAACAAAAAAAAATGGTAAAACAGCTCCCAGGTGCATAGCACCCTTCCCTTGGGTGTTGAGCCCCCCAAATCCCCCTCAAAACCCACTGCCCACAAGTCTACACCATTACTATAGCCCTAAGGGGTGAAGGGAGGCACCTACATGTGGGTACAGTGGGTTTGGGGGGCGGTTTGGAGGGCTCCCATTTACCAGCACAAGTGTAACAGGTGGGGGGGGTGATGGGCCTGGGTCCACCTGCCTGAAGTCCACTGCACCCCCTAATAACTGCTCCAGTGATCTGCATACTGCTGCCAGGGAGGTGGGTATGACATTTGAGGGTGAAAATAAAAAGTTGTGAAACGGCATATTTTGTGGTGGGAGGGGGTTTGTGACCACTGGGGGAGTCAGGGGAGGTCATCCCCGATTCCCTCCAGTGGTCATCTGGTCATTTAGGGCACTTTTTGGGGCCTTATTCGTGGAAAACAGGGTCCAGGAAAAGTGCCCTAAATTCTCGCTAAAAACGCATATTTTTTTTCCATTATCGGTGAAAGGCGCCCATCTCTGATCGGCAGATAACCACGCCCCAGTTCTGCCTTCACCACGCCTTCGACACGCCCCCATCAACGTTGTACGCATCCGCGACGGAGTGCAGTTGAAAACGTCCAAATTCGGCTTTTGATTATACCACTTTATTCGTTTTTGTGAGATAAACCTCTATCTCCCGATTTGGGTCACAATATAGGCGTTTTTCTCTTTCGATTATAAGCAGGTAAGTGCATTCTGTAACGCACAACGCCTAAATTCTAATGGGCAGAGCCAAAAAGGGCATGGTTATGGGCGGGGAAATGGGTGTTTCACAGGCATTCCAACATTTATGTGCAGTGTTATAGAATACGGCCTTTTGCACCGAAATCTATGCATCAGTATTTACACCACGTTTTCCTTGGTATAAATGGACGTGTGTTAATTCTAGGTGCTGGGATATCAACTAAGCGTATTCTACATACCACGTCTAAATCTAGGTGTCGCTTATAGAATATGCTTAGACGGAAATTTATTCTGCGTGGATTTTTCAGGCGCCATATATAGAATCTAGCCCTAAACGCTATGCTGTAAGGGGAGAGTGCCCTATAGATTACTGTTTAGTATGGATTCAGTGATTAACTGAGTGCTGTATTTATGCCTGCTAAAGTCAGGTATAAAATGCTGGCACCTGACTTACGCACACTTTGGGCGAATTGTATAATTCCATGCACAACTTTTTAAAATGTTCCTGACACCCCCCCTGACCACGCCCCATTTCAGATACATGCTATGAGAGTTGATGCCAGTTAAGGGGCCCTTTTACAAAGACACAGGAGAACCTATACGCGTACAGCACCAGCCAAATCAGCACTACTGCCCGGCTAGCACGTGAGCTGGGTGGTAATTCCAAATTTAGCATGTGCCGAATCCCACGGTAGAAACTAATTTTCTATTTTCTACAGCGGGCCGCTTGCCCGACGGTAAACAGCAGTTGGCGCATGCTGCATGCTTCCCGCGCAGGTAGCGCGTGAGACCTTACCGCTAGGTCAATGGGTGGGGGTAAGGTCTCAGGCTGAGAACGGGCGCACGCTGGTTTCAATTTTTGTGCACGTCCATTTGCTGGCCCCTTAAAAAAAAAGACCCTTTCTCCTAGACGCAGTAAAAAGTGGACCAGCGCACGCCCAAAAGATGCGGCTTAGTAAAAGGACCCCTAAGTGCATTCATTGGCTGTTAGCACCCAATTATTGCAAGTTCAGGGCTCGTTGATCAATTAAGTTGCACATGCAACTTGGGCTGGGCACCATGTATAGAATTGGGGGGGGGGTGTCTCTTATACATCCCTCACAGAATAACACTTAGCTGTTTTGCTGCCATTACACGTGACCCTAAGTCTTCTGAACTGAGGTTTGGAAAGAGCATATAATTCAACCCAAATAAAATATTTCATAACCTACAGAAGACTCTTGATTAACCAGACTTGCTATTGCTCAAACTGTTAATTCATACACTGGGCAAAAGCAGAAAATTTCCTTCATGTGGCACCACCACACCTTGGTGAAGAGGGCATTAAGGCTCAGACAGGTCAAACAGAATTAAATAAAAATTCAGCTGCCAGGGTCCGGACTTCAATCAGTATAAAGTGAATGAAAACATAAGCCCATCTGGGGAAAGAATTGCATGTAAAAAGCAGGCACTGCCCTTAATCTTGCCTATGAAACCCAGTGGCATTAAGAACCTGCATCTATGACCATTCTCATTCCAGGCACGTTTCACTGCTCTCCAAAACAGCCCTGATTCAAAATATTAGTGAGGAGCAGGATTTTATTTTCGAGCAGCGGCAGTTCTATTCTGGCACATTTTCAGCGTTTTGTCTTTCTCCCCCTTCTCTGGAAGCCACAAGGAAAAGCAGAGAACTAAAAACAAATGTTAAAATATACATATATCCATGCTTTTTCAGCATTATCGATACGGTTTTCCTCTCCTGTTTTCCCACCCCAGGTCCCATATAGAACAAAATCACAGACGCACACGGAAAGAAGACATAAATCTATTCCCACCTCCCCAGAAACTGAATAACAGCCTTTCCCCCCCCCTTTTTTCTTTGCCTTTTTCTGTTCACCGTCTTTTGTGCTGCTGCAAACAGTTCTAGCCAAGCCTTGCATCCCTACCATCTGAACAATGCTGTGCCATAGCTCTATGCGCACCATGTACTGGCATTCCCAAAATGGAGTAGGCATCACGAAAAGGGCTAATTGATAAAGCTGAGCTCTCTTATGTGTGCAGCACCAATATGAGTGAATACACGAGTGTCTACAAATGCACAGTAGACATTTTCAGATTTTTCACCATGCACCCAACACCCCAGGCAACAGTTTTACAGACACTACACCTAGCAGCCACTATCTTCTTACAAGACAAAATGAAAGATAAGGAATGAAAATTAAAAGGTGGCATCGAGGATGGCACGGCTTCATATTGTTGTCAGTCAAAACTGGCAACATGTATCTCTGTGTTCTGCCTTGTTCATTATTTCAATTTTCAGGTTTCTAATTTTTTGAGATTTGTTTGTTGTAATTGTTGTTTTAACTTAGGGGTCCTTTTACAAAGGTGCGCTGAAAAATGGGCTGCGGTAGTGTAGGCATGTGTTTTAGGGGTGCGCAGAAACATTTTTCAGCGCACCTATAAAAAAAATGCTTTTTTTTTTATTTTGACCAAAAGTAATACAACACAAGTGGACATGTGGTAAAATCAAAAACCGCGTGCGTCCATTTTGGGTCTGAGACCTCACCGCCAGCCCTTGACCTAGTGGTAAAGACTCATGCGGTAATTACCTACGCGTGTCAAATGCCACTTGGTGCGCGGCTGATATGGGTGTCCGAAAATAAAAATTAGTTTTCAGACGCACCAAAAATGAAATTACTGCAAGAGCCACGCTGTAGCCGGGCGGTAACTCCATTTAGCTTTGGGCACTCATAGACGCTTAGGTGGCTTAGTAAAAAGGCCCCTTAATTTCCCTCTTACCTTGCCCACCAGAGAGGGCTCTTCCCTTGCCCACCCAACACCATGAATTAACAAATTCAAACAGGTGGCTAACAGCATATGTAGAAGAACTAGAGCCTCTGGCAAGCACAGCAAAACATGATGTGGCATTTGACTGAAAAAAAATAAAAGATGCATGACATACATGTATTGTTCTCTAAAACAGAGAAAGACAGATACCCATAAACAGAGACCATTGCTCAAAAAAACATAAGAAGGAGGGAGGGAAGGAAAGAGAGAGAGGGAGAGACGGAACTTGTGTTTACCACATGAAAAGGCCTGAGAGATTCTTTCCTGAGCTACATGATTCCAATTAAGCCACTGACTGGGATGCCAACATTTGACTTCACACTAAGCCAGTGTTCCTGCCTGCTGGGGACTAAAAATATTTACGGCAGAGCACTGGAATGGTCTGGAATGGTGTATTCTAATAAAAGAATTTCACAACATCTAGCTAATTCTTTACAGTATGTGCATTATGCCTCTATAATACCTCACCATGCATTCCTTCTGATGAGCTTTTATGGTTTTAAACAGACGTGGAGGGGCATAATCGAAAGGGACGCCCAAGTTTTGCTGAGGACGTCCTCGCAAAACGTCCCGGAGGAGGGGCGGAGAAACCCGTATTATCGAAACAAGATGGACGTCCGTCTTTCGCTTCGATAATACGGTCGGGGACGCCCAAATCTTGACATTTAGGTCGTCCCTAGATTTGGTCGTTTCTGATTTTCGGCGATAATGGAAACCAAGGACACCCATCTCAGAAACGACCAAATGCAAGCCCTTTGGTCTTGGGAGGAGCCAGCATTCGTAGTGCACTGGTCCTCCTGACACGCCAGGACACCAACCGGGCACCCTAGGGGGCACTGCAGTGGACTTCATAAATTACTCCCAGGTGCATAGCTCCCTTACTTTGTGTGCTGAGCACCCCAACTACCCCAAAACCCACTACCCACAACTGTACACCACTATCATAGCCCTTACGGGTGAAGGGGGAGCACCTAGATGTGGGTACGGTGGGTTTTGGAGGGCTCACATTTACCAGCACAAGTATAGCGGGGGGGGGGGGGATGGGCCTGGGTCTGCCTGCCTCAAGTGCACTGCACCTACTAAACTGCTCCAGGGACCTGCATACTGCTGTGATGGACCTGAGTATGACATTTGAGGCTGGCAAAAAATATTTTTAAAGAAGTTTTTTGAGGGTGGGAGGGGGTTAGTGACCACTGGGGGAGTAAGGGGAAGTGATTCCCGATTCTATCCGGTGGTCATCTGGTCAGTTCGGGCACCTTTTTGTGGCTTGGTCGTAAGAAAAACAGGACCAGGTAAAGTCGTCCAAGTGCTCATCAGGGACGCCCTTTTTTTCTATTATGGGTCGAGGATGCCATGTGTTAGGCACGCCCAAGTCCTGCCCTCGCTATGCCTCCGACACACCCCAGTGAACTTAGGTCGTCCCCGCAACAAAAAGCAGTTGGGGACGCCCAAAAATCAGCTTTTGATTATGCCGATTTGGGAGACCCTGTGAGAAGGACGCCCATCTTCCGATTTGTGTCGAAAGATGGCAAGGAAAATCAAACTCGGGTATACATATAAAGTATCACATACCATGTAAAATGAGTTTATCTTGTTGGGCAGACTGGATGGACCATACAGGTCTTTATCTGCCGTCATTTACCGTGTTACTATTTTCCTGTGCACAGAAGAAAACGGGCGGTAATCGTCATTCTATGCATGTAGACAATTATCGCACGGTTACCATGTGAGACCTTACCACTAAGTCAATGGCTGGGGGTAAGGTTTCAGACCCAAAATGGACGCGCGCCAATTTTTATTTTGCCGCACGTCCATTTTTGGCAAAAATTTTAAAAAGGCTTTTTTTACAGGCGCGCTGAAAAATGGATCTGCACGCACCCAAAACACGCACCTACACTAGCACAGCCCATTTTTCGGCACACCTAACTAGAAGGACCCCTAAAAGACATACAGCATTCACCACTGAGTATTCGCTCATTAAAACTTTGTTGCGTGGTTTTGAAATACCTGGTTATATACAGCTGAACAATCTGGCTACCAGCAGTGCACAAAAGCGACCTACCCCACCATACCACACACAACCCTGCACTGTTCTAGCCATGATTAAAGAGAGTTATGTTCCCCTATGATTGTCTGAAATTAGCTGAGAAGAAGAAAGAAAAAGCAGAAACATTTCTTTTTAAAGATTTTTTTTTTTTTTTTGCCAATGTAGACTTCGGCTCCCAAGAAACTGAAACCTATTTAAGCTGTGCTTTAGAAATTTGCTTTTTTTTCTGATTGTAATCTACTTATATAAATGCAACTATTATATCATAAACTGACAGATGATAAGAAAATTGAATCAGTACAAGTTAGACTTTGCAGTTGATCCCAGATACAAGGATCCTTTTGCTAAAGGGTGTTAGAATCTGGATTTAGCATGTCTTAATGTGGGATTTTCCTGCATGCTAGGCCCAGATTCAACATGACATTATTTAGGGATTTTTTTTATTATTATTATTATTATTTAATCCATGCTGCTTTTTCCATGAGCATGAAGGGCATGCAAAAAGTTTACACAGGAGCATTACTCCCTCCTATTTAGGAGACGCTAAGTGTTCCCGTACTAACTCAGTATTAGCCAGTTAGTGAGCGCTAATGCAAATGCACCAGCTGGTTAATGCTTCCATGCCCATTCTCCACCCATGACACACCCTTCTAAAAACATTTTTTTAAAATAGTTAACGTGCACTTAGCACCTGCTAATAGGCAAAATACCACAGCCTGTTTTTCACACGCTAAACACATGTTAGAGCTTAACACCCTTTAGTAAAAGGGACCGGCAGAGAGGAACACCTAACAGATAAGGAGGTGGCCTAATGGTGGGGGCAGACAGCTGAAAAGCAGGGAAGAAAGGGTTCAAATCCCACTGCAGCTTCTTGTGATCTTGGCAAGTCACTTAACCCTCCCTTTGTTCAGGTACAAATTTAGGGTCCTGTTTACTAAGCCGCGTTATAGGTGCGTTAGCGTTCTTAACACACGTTAACCGTGTACGTGCGTTAACCATGTAAGTGCCTACAATATCCCTATAGGCGCCTACATGGTTAGAACGTGTGCTAATTGTAGGCGTGTTAGAAACGCTAGCGCGCTTTAGTAAACAGGGCCCTTAGATCGCAAGCCCTCAAGTTAGAAACGCTAACGCGCTTTAGTAAACAGGGCCCTTAGATCGCAAGCCCTCAAGTTAGAAACCCTAATGCGTTTTAGTAAACAGGGCCCTTAAATCGCAAGCCCTGAAGGGGCAGAAAAATACCTACTGTATTTCAATGTAATTTGCCTTGAGCTACTACCAAAAGCATGTGAGCTAAATAAAAAAAAAATCCCCTTCTCTTTCTTTTTTTACCTGCACGTAACTCCTATATCATCCACCGAAGATGACTAGAGGGGTCCTGCAGTTCCATTATAAAATGTTCGCTCATATCCACCATTAGAACACAAGTCATGTCTTAACTACCTTCATTTCAAATCTATGGAATACACTGGAACAAAAATAACTGGAAGGGAGAGAGGTCACTGAGGTGCTGCACTGCATTTTAAAGAGAATGGCCATGCTATCCGTTCCAGTCGGTGGGAAGATGAGAGACTGATAAAATGTTCAGTTTCAATCAGAACTAGAACATTCAAATAAAACAGGAAGGAGAATGCATCTCCATTTGGTTTCGAACTGAACACATTCCAGTCAATGTTCAGTCAGTGGAAACCGCTTACCACTGTAGGCAGAATTAGGTCCCGATATTTAATGCTGGGCCAAGGCCAGGCACCGGTACTGAATACCAGACGCAAATCAGGCCATTATCTCTTATACAGGACCCAGCTGATATTTAGGGGCCATTTTACTAAGGCACGTAGGCGCCTACGTGTGTCCGAGCGTCAATTTGGAACTACCACCTGGCTACCGCGTGCTCTGGGCAGTAATTAAATTTTTTACGCGTGTCCGATACGTGCGGCATAAAATATTTTTTATTTTCTATCGGGCAGTAATCAGCAGTACACTCGCTGACGATTACCGCCCGCTTAATGCATGCGACCTTACCGCTATGTCAATGGGTGGCAGGAAGGTCTCAGGTCCAAAACGGACTCGTGCTAATTTTTATTCTGCTGCACATCCATTTTCGGCCAAAAAAAGGCCTTTTTTGCAAGCGCACTGAAAAATGGACCAGCGCGCATCCAATACTCGCGCCTATAACAGCACAGGCCATTTTTCGGCACACCTTAGTAAAAGGACCCCTCAGACACTTATGCAGGTCCCAGCTGAATACTGACTGTGACCCACATAAGTGGAGTGTCATGTCCCCCTTCCCACTCCTCCTGACACAAGCTTTGATCCCCTTCCCAATTCCCGACATAAGGACCAAACACCCCCCAGCACCTTCCTGGGCCTGCTTGAGTGAATCCCACTTGTTCCTGCCTCTAGCGGCTTCAAAGTAAAAATAGCCATCGCAACCTCTAGCCAGGGAGTAAGGTAGGCCTGAAGGGGCCTCCTCTATCTGTGGAGGAGGGGGGAGGTCCTTGTTTCGGGGTAGGGATGGGAGTGGGATCACAGCTTGTGTCAGTGGAGTGGGAGGGGGTTCAAAGGGTGATCGCAGCTTGTCAGAGAGGTAGGGAGGGCAAGACACTGTACACTGCAGGCCGGCAAACAGATGTTATGCAGGTGCCATCCAATAATTGATGATGGCACCTGCATAGCTAACCGGGCAAAGTTAGGGTGGCTTTTTATGTGGTCCTACATGCCCAGTTGGCTACGCAGATGCCAGCACTGGATATTGCTCAAACTCACATAATTCCCAGCTCTTCGCCGGCTCTGTCTCCTATAATGCCTCTGACCTGCCCCCTTGGGACATGGCTGGTGAGTGCCAATATTCAGTGGCATTTTCCGGTGAAGTTCCACTGGATATCAGCTCTCCTGCCAGTTTAAATTGCTTTGAATATCGACTCTATTAAAGATTGGATAAGGCCCTGAATACAAGAAAGATTAGGATTTAGCTCGTGACTTTTAAGTAACAGCTTAAGGTGAGTTTTGTTCAAGTGTAAGGGTGGGTATTTTCCTGTTCCTTGAGGACTTACATTCCTAAGTTTGTGCTCGAGGCAATGGAAGATTAAAATAGCAATTCTAAAAGTTGGTGCTTAATGTTAGAGCCAAGCTGGCAATTCTATAAGGTTAGACACAGACCTTCAGCACCAAACTGCCTATGTTGAGAGGTCAAAATACAGCACTTAAGTAGGAGGCCTCTCTTTGAGTGCTCAAAAGTTAACTGGTTAGTGCTGAATATCGGCATAGCCGGTTAACATTCTATAAGGGCACCAGGGTGTCCTTATTGCCAAGCCAATGGCAGGCAGAGGGAGACACGACTAATTCCATCAATTAGCACACGTCTGATAGTATTCTATAAGATGTATGCGCTGATGGGTGACCCTATCACATCTCACCCATTCTCCTCCCACATGTATGGCCCCTTTTCAATTAATTCATTACTTCTAAAATAAACATTTATATGCCACCTATAACCTAGGTGGTTGCCATATAAAACATACATAATAAAAACCAAAGAAAACTACATATAAGCAGGGGCGTAGCTACGTGGGGCCACGGGGGCATGGGCTCCTGTAGATTTGGCCCTGGCCCCCCCTCCGCCAACCCCTTCGACCCCCCTCCCGCCGCCAACCCTCCCCTGGCGCCCTCGGATACCTTTGCTGGCGGGGGTCCCCAACCCCCGCCAGCCGAAGTCCTCTTCTCCAGCGCAGCCGCGTTGCTGATCTGCAAGGGCAGGCTTCTGTTTTTGTGAGTCTGACGTCCTGCATGACGGCGGTGGCGGGGGAGGGTTGGCGGCAGCGGGAAGAGGGGGTCGAAAGGGTTGGTGCCGGGGGGGGGTCAAAGGTGGTGGTGGCAGTGGGAGGGGTCGAAATGGTGGGGGGGGGGGTCGGCGGCGCCATGGGGGGTGGGGCTAAAATGTGCCCCCTCGCCTTGGGATCTGGACCCCCCTCCCGCCAAAGTCTGGCTACGCCCCTGCATATAAGACGAACACAAAAATACAATGCACAAAGCTCTGCTTCCTGGAACAATGGTATGCCAGATCGTACCAAAGCCCATAACTGAATCAAAACAATGCTGTCACAAAACTGTTGCAGCAAAAGCTGACGTACTAATATCAGCATGATTGCAAGCTATGCCACTTACACTGAGCTTACAGAAGAGCAATTTGGGAAAGCGGAAGTCAGTGGCGTTCCTAGGGGCGCTGACACCCGGGGCGGATCGCCGATGCGCCCCGCCCCCCAGAACAGCGCGACCCCCCCCCCCGGCGAAATAACCCCCCCTGGGTGCAGCGCGACCCCCTCGGCGGAAGAACCCCCCCCCCGGGTGCACGCCGCTGGGGGGAGGGGTGCCACGCGTCTGTCGGCTCTTTGTTTCCATGCTCCCTCTGCCCCGGAACAGGAAGTAACCTGTTCCGGGGCAGAGAGAGCATGAAAATGAAGAGCCCACAGCCGCGCGGCCCCCCCCCCCCCAGCGGCGTGCACCCGGGGCGGACCACCCCCACCTTGGTACGCCACTGGCGGAAGTGGTACCCATTCTGCATTTAAACGTGTCAGATGTGCCTAAATGCAGGCGGCACCTTATACAGAATTGCCCTCCAAGCAGTGGCGACCCTACCATTAGGCCGACTGAGGTGGGGGCCTCAAGCGGCACTCTCCAGGGAGCGTCACTCTCCCCTTCCCTCCTCAACTTCTCTTCCCACATTTACCTTATTTTTTTTTCTTTTCCAAAAGGCGGCAGTGCTGGCACCAGCCTCTTCTCCCTATTGCAGCCCACCTCTTGAGGTAACTTCCTGTTTCCTCAGAGGTGGGACGCAGTGGAGCGAAGAGGCTGGTGCCACCCGGCACCGCGACAAGGCAGCCTATGGGAATTGCTGCTCTTGCCGCCTTTTGGAAAAGAATAAAATAAGGTAAACGCAGGGAAGAGGGTTGAGGAGAGAAGGGGGAAGATGCAAGAATGGGCAGGGCAGCGGGATGGGGGGGGGGGGGGGGGAATGCCAGACCAGGCGAGTGAAAGGGGTGGCGGTGGGACGGGGCAACGGCATCTCATCTCTGCCTCAGGTGGCAGATTGCCTTGGGCGGCCCCTGCCTCCATGTTATTTATGTGCATCGGAGGCATCAGTATCGGGTAATATAACCCGCTGTCTGTTAACCACTAACCAGTGATATTCAGTGGAAAACATCCGTCTATCTCCCGCCGTATAGCACAGGGCACAACATAAACACACCTCCAGCACCAAAACATAACTATTTTAAGCGCAGGATTAGTGCATGCTGATTGGTACACTACCGTGAGACGCCTCAGCGTTTCCTGCGGTAGTGCTTTTTGGCATGCGGTAGGCACACGCAAATGCCTACTGCGGCTCTGTAAAAAGGACCCTAATCCTCTTTCCTCCAATGAGTGGTGTAAGTTAGTCAATCCCATGGTTACAACATTCACATGGAGAAAAAGAAATGCATTTTAAAAAATTGTAAATTAAACTATTTACAAGAGATTTAGATCTTTTGGCTGCATGGTAGTATGCTTCCTTAATAACTGTAGGGGCACTGGTATTTTTTTTTATATCATCATATTATTTGCCTCTTTTATCTGTACGATTGCATATGATAAATGCACAAATACTCCTAAGCACAGTGGCGTACCAAGGTGGGGGCGGTCCGCCCTGGGTGCACGCCGCTGGGGGGGTGCTGCGCGCCTGTCGGCTCTTCGTTTTCATGCTCCCTTTGCCCCGGAACAGGTTACTTTCTGTTCCGGGGCAGAGGGAGCTTGAAAACGAAGAGCCGGCAGGCGAGCGGCACCCCCCCCCCCCCCAGCGGCGTGCACCTGGGGGGGGGTTCTTTAGCCGGGGGATCGGGGGTTTTTTCGCCGGGAGGGCTTCGCTCTGTTCCGGGGAGGCGCTGCACCCGGGGGGGGGGGGGGGCGCATTGGCGATCCGCCCCGGGTGTCAGCCCCCCTAAGAACGCCGCTGCCTAAGCATTTAGTTATATATTACTCTTAGTTCTGGCATATTTGCTGTTATTGCATATGTTCTTTTTAATTTTTTTTTTCTGCAAAGTTAATAAAATTTCATGAAAAAAGGTAACGTGATCATAATGCTTCATTTGCCCATCATTATCTCCTAAAAAAGAGGCTACATTTTCTAATACTTTGCAGTTGCACAGCAGTTTCAGCACTTCCAAACCTTCTTAGTCTGGTGAACTGGGTCAAATCAACATTTCGCAGTTGTTGAATTCTTTCTTCCCTATGGGATGCATAAAGTCTGTAGCCTGTTTGAGAAGCAATGACCCAGCTCTGTGCTTAGCTGCTGGCTATCCTGGCTCAAGTTGTGAAACAATGCTTCCTGTTGACCCCGGGTTAATCTGTATCACTTTTTATGCCAACAGTAAAGAGGCGTTTTATCTTAGTAACTGAGCAGGGACTGTCTCTTCTGTGTCGGAAAAGCACTCCAAATACCTTGTAGCACTATATAAACACAGTAGTAGCGCAACTGGAAAGAGGTGTTGGCTTGGCAGAGTGAACATAATGAAAAAAAAAAGGTAAAAAATGTCAACCTGGCAGTTGAGTTCAGCTTGTGCCTACTGAAACATGCACCGGGAGCAGCAGTTAGAAGAGAAGTATATATTTATGCAACATTTGATGTACCTCCTTTCATTTGAAATATCAGAGAAATTTACAATGTAAGTAAGGGGCCCTTTTACGAAGCGGCGGTAAGCCCAACGCGGGCCTACCGCTCGCTAAAAGGGAAGTACCACCGGGCTACCGCAGTTCCATTTCTGGCGCTGCAAAAAATATTTCAATTTTTGTAGTGCCAGTGTGTACCCACCGGTAATCACTGCCCGGTTACCGGATGGCGGTAAGTACTCCCCCCCCGAAATGGCTATGCGGCAAGTGCTTTAGTTGCCGCAACGGCCATTTCTTTAAAAAAAAGACCTCCCTTTTACCCGCTGCGGTAAAAGGAGGACTCGGCGTATGTCAAAAACACGCACCAATGCCTGCACAGGCCCCCCCTTTTGCCTCAGCTTCATAAAAGGACCCCTAAGATAATAGAGAGTAAGGAAGAGAAAGAAAAAAAAACTGGAAAAAGTCCTGGGAGTCAGGTTCGGTCTGCTGCACTGGTCAGAAAGCTCACTCATCCTCAAAGACTAGTGTGACGTAAATTGGCTTTTCATGCAGATGAAAAAAATAAGAATCAAATCACACGTACATTTAGGTAAAGGGTTCCATAGTAATGGAGCCAGCACATAACAGAGTTTTGGGTTGCTTTGTTACGAGCCCTTGCAGAAGGATGTACAAAGTACTTATGAGAACACAATAAGGGCTGGATTCAGTAAATGGCGCACAAAGTTAGGCGCTGTTAAGATTTGTGTTAAGTGCTGATTCTATAAAGGTCACTTACTCCCAGATTCTATATAGCGCGCCCAGGGTTATGCGCAGTTCTGCATGTAAATCTAGCCGTATTCTATAGCTATATACGTAAGCTAATTGTTTTAACAAGCTGTTAAGCATTAACAGCTCTTAACAAGCAATAACGAGCACTAATTGGCAAAGATTAGAATTTATTACGTGCATACATTGCTAAGCGCATTTTGTAATGTACTGCGCCTAAATTCTAACACATGCAGGCAAAAAGGGGTGTACTTAGGGGGCGTGGAAATGGACATTTTGTGGGCGTTCCAAAATCTACGCGCTTTGTTATATAATAATGGTCAGAGCGCGTAAATCTACGTGCAAGGATTTACACCAGCTTTTTGTTGGCATAAATGGATACGTGTAGATTTATTCGCATGAACTATCCCTAAGCGTATTCTAAATACCGCATGTAGATTTACGTGTGGTATTTAAAATACGCTTAGGCATGATTACCTAACGCACGTTCATTTTAGGTGCCATATACAGAATCGGGTCCTTAGCACTGACTGTTATAAAATAGCAGTAAGAACAGATTCCTGCGCCCAACTTCAGGCGTGAGGACCGATGCCTGCTGAATCCTAGTGTATATCCTCGCACCCTAACTTATGGCAATTGGGCACACAAATCCAAGTATTCTATAACACCGCACCTAATTTCTGAGAACCCCCTGACCATGCCCCTCCCGTGGCCACTCCCCCTTTGAGTTTCACGGTGTGAAACTTAGGTGCGGGTGTTATAGAATAGTAACTAGGGCAGATGTGTATGCAAATCAAAATAGATGCCAATTAATTCCATTTATTGATTGTTGACACCTCATTAACTCATTAATTTGTGTGTGCACCTGCCCTGCACACTCACATTTACGCACCCATCTTTGGATGATCTATATAAAATCCAGGATAAATTTGTAGGAGTATGAGAAATAAGGACATAAAATAATGCTGCAAGGTAGAATTATTACTCTTGTTACTGCCTTGTTAATAGATGTTCTGTCTTGCTTTGCTTGCTCTTTCGGCTTCTTTCAGACTGTGGCTCCGGTCTAGTCCTGTTGTATTGCTGAGATCACTCCTCTCTTAATCCAGCCCAAAAATAAGTTGACACAGAGGTGACATCTATACTTCCTCTATTTAACTACATTGCGACAGCAGAATCATGTCACAGTGGTTTGCCGAAGGAGTCTGTCTAAGGAGCAGGTCATGCTCCTTGGGGCACTTCCGAGAGGTGGCAATGTTGCACTCAGTATCATTGTTTAGAACCCTTACAAGAACCTTTGTTCTTGAGCTACTTTTGTCTGTGTTCTTGATGTCAGCTACTATCCCTTCGAGGGGGGCCACAGAGTTGCTCCTGGACAGTATCATTAGCATTTAAGACATGTAGACAACTTAGTTGCTCATGCTTTGACTCCTCACCCAGGTTCTTTTGACTGATCACAGAGGGTTAGGATTGGTCTTCGTAATGTATGATCAGTGAAAACAAAATGGAGTCTCATTCATCATTTAGTATCTGAGAACTATTACTTTGTCTTGGCTATCACTGATACTTAGTTAAAACCTGGGGATGAATCATATCTCTTACAGCTGCCGGCTCCTGCTTTTTCATTCTTAGCTGAACACCGCCAAGAAAGGCAGGATGGGGGGTTGGCTCTTTCTCATGACTCTCCCCTGGATTCCACTTCCTTTGACCTGTTATATCCAAAGGATTTATTACTTAATGATCCTATTTTCTTTCTGTTAATTTAGTGCCCCCAACCTTATCTGCAACAGACCAAGATAAGCTGTTAGCTGCTACTGTTTCAGATGTTTCTTGAAACTGTTCTAAACTTGTGGTTTATTCTGACCCCCACAATGCTACTAGGGAGAGGGATTTTATATCATCTATGGAATCTCTGGGCTTCACTCAACAAATACAATCTGATACTCATAAGGCTGGTCATATAGGATTTAATTCTTTAAATGGCTCCCAAATTTAAGTGCCAATAAAAATTAGCACTGAGTGCTATTCTATAAATGACACTCAGAGTTGGATGCCATTCATAGAAAACCAACCTTTATAACACCGCAGAAATTCCAGGAATGCCCCGATCCAACTATACCCCCTCCCATGGCTGTGTCCCTTTTTCAAATGCATACGTAAAATGTACATGCAGATCCCTCTACCTAAAGATGTGCATGTAAATTTTAATTAATGTCAATTATCGCCCATAGTTGATTATTAGCGGCCAATTATCAGCGTGAATCGGAGAGTTTATCAATTAAATTGCGCATGCAAATTGGGTACATGTCCAATTTTGCACACACAATTTTAAGAACCATATATAGAATTAGGGCAATAATGTATCTTGTATTCACAATGGGATTGCTATCAGAAGCCTCTATTACTTATTTATTTGGAATTTATTAACCGCTGTTATGAACAGATTTACCCAAGATGATGTACATCAGGTACAGCTTAGCATAAAATTTACTTTTTTTTTTAACAACACAACAATAGTGAAATGGTCAAACATAAACATAGATACAATCAATGATATAAACCTGGAGATGATAAACTGAGTCCTAGAAATAGGAGTAACATGATGTGGAGGGGCATTTTTGATATGACATCTAAGTTGGACTTTGGACGTTTTGCACGAAATGTTCCAAATACAAATTGAAAATATGACCATTTTCGAAACCGCAAAACATCTTATCTTTTTTTCAAAAATACAGTTTGTAACAAGGTTTTATGCTCTGTGCTTTTACCTTTTCAGGCCATTTTTGAAAAAAAAAAAAGATGCAAGTGAAAAATGTAGAAAATCAAGCCATTGTGATGTCAGAGAGGCCAGAAGTTTTAGCAGACTGGTCCCCCGGACATCCCAGGAGAGCAATGGGCCACTCTAGGGGGCACTGCTGTGGACTTCATATAAATGAGTTCAATTCCCAGCACAGGCAGCTCCTTGTGACTCTGGGCAAGTCACTTAACCCTCCATTGCCCCATGTAAGCCGCATTGAGCCTGCCATGAGTGGGAAAGCGCAGGGTACAAATGTAACAAAATAAAATAGATACTATTGGAGATTCTACATGGAATGTTGCTACTATTGGAGATTCTACATGGAATGTTGCTATTCCACTAGCAACATTCCATGTAGAAGGCTGCGCAGGCTTCTGTTTCTGTGAGTCTGACGTCCTGCACGTACGTGCAGGACGTCAGACTCACAGAAGCAGAAGCCTGCGCGGCCACATTGGTGATCTGCAAGGGCCAACTTCTACATGGAATGTTGCTAGTGGAGGAATGGCCTAGTGGTTAGGGTGGTGGACTTTGGTCCTGAAGAATTGAGTTCAATTCCCACTTCAGGCACAGACAGCTCCTTGTGACTCTGGGCAAGTCACTTAACCCTCTATTACCCCATGTAAGCCACATTGAGCCTGCCATGAGTGGGAAAGCGTGGGGTACAAATGTAAAAAAAAAAAAAATGCTCCCAGGTAAGCATGTCACTGTTGCTCCCTTATCTTGTCTGCTGAGCCCCCCTAAAATCCATTTTGGATCAGGACTGCTATCCCTCCACCCTGCTTCCCTGGTTTTGGTTGATGCTGGATGGTGATACCTGTGGGGTATAGTTCATTCAATGAGTCTCCTCTGCTTTCATCAAGTCAGGTCTCAGTTATTCCCAGAATTTCTAGGTGGCACTCACTGATGACATCATGGATCATAAGAAATGTTTTAATGGTTGACCTGGCATTCACTAGGCCCAAGTTATCATCTGTTAGTGGTAGAGTTAACTAGATGCTGGTTAGATGAGTGTTTTGTCTCTTGATTTGTGTCTTCTAGACAGACCTGGTAGGCTATGGTTTCCTCTTCCTCAAACTACTGGGATGCATGATAATCTTTGGTTTATTGGGCCGAAGCACATTCTTGTTGAGTGGAAGAGTGGCCTAGTGGTTAGGGTGGTGGACTTTGGTCCTGGGGAACTGAGTTCGATGTCCACTTCAGGCACAGGCAGTTCCTTGTGACTCTGGGCAAGTCACTTAACCCTCCATTGCCCCATGTAAGCTGCATTGAGCCTGCCATGAGTGGGAAAGCGCGGGGTACAAATGTAACAAAACAAAATAGATACTATTGGAGATTCTACATGGAATGTTGCTACTATTGGAGATTGTACATGGAATGTTGCTATTCCACTAGCAACATTCCATGTAGAAGCCTGTGCGGCCACATTGGTGATCTGCAAGGGCCGACTTCTACATGGAATGTTGCTAGTGGAGGAGTGGCCTAGTGGTTAGGGTGGTGGACTCTGGTCCTGAGGAACTGAGTTCAATTTCCACTTCAGGCACAGGCAGCTCCTTGTGATTCTGGGCAAGTCACTTAAACCTCTGTTGTCCCACGTAAGCCGCATTGAGCCTGCCATGAGTGGGAAAGTGCGGGGTACAAATGTAAAAAAAAAAGACAAATGAAGAATCTTTTGCTGTACACCTATAACAGAGCACAATTTGTTCTCAGCAGTTTATTGGGCTGATGTGACATGACTTAATGTGAAAAGTCGTTTCAAGCTCACAGAGTTCTCTAGCTACGCAGTATAACAAGAAAGCTAGGTTGTCTTTGGCAGCAATTAACGGTGGAATATACAAACAGTACTTGCTGAGAGTTCATTTCACTGGAATGCCTGCTTCCTGGAAGGAGGGATGAGTGGTCATAAGTACATAAGTACATAAGTAGTGCCATACTGGGAAAGACCAAAGGTCCATCTAGCCCAGCATCCTGTCACCGACAGTGGCCAATCCAGGTCAAGGGCACCTGGCACGCTCCCCAAACGTAAAAACATTCCAGACAAGTTATACCTAAAAATGAGGAATTTTTCCAGTCCATTTAATAGCGGTCTATGGACTTGTCCTTTAGGAATCTATCTAACCCCTTTTTAAACTCCGTCAAGCTAACCGCCCGTACCACGTTCTCCGGCAACGAATTCCAGAGTCTAATTACACGTTGGGTGAAGAAAAATTTTCTCCGATTCGTTTTAAATTTACCACACTGTAGCTTCAACTCATGCCCTCTAGTCCTAGTATTTTTGGATAGCGTGAACAGTCGCTTCTCATCCACCCGATCCATTCCACTCATTATTTTATACACTTCTATCATATCTCCCCTCAGCCGTCTCTTCTCCAAGCTGAAAAGCCCTAGCCTTCTCAGCCTCTCTTCATAGGAAAGTCGTCCCATCCCCACTATCATTTTCGTCGCCCTTCGCTGTACCTTTTCCAATTCTACTATATCTTTTTTGAGATACGGAGACCAGTACTGAACACAATACTCCAGGTGCGGTCGCACCATGGAGCGATACAACGGCATTATAACATCCGCACACCTGGACTCCATACCCTTCCTAATAACACCCAACATTCTATTCGCTTTCCTAGCCGCAGCAGCACACTGAGCAGAAGGTTTCAGCGTATCATCGACGACGACACCCAGATCCCTTTCTTGATCCGTAACTCCTAACGCGGAACCTTGCAAGACGTAGCTATAATTCGGGTTCCTCTTACCCACATGCATCACTTTGCACTTGTCAACATTGAACTTCATCTGCCACTTGCACGCCCATTCTCCCAGTCTCGCAAGGTCCTCCTGTAATCGTTCACATTCCTCCTGCGACTTGACGACCCTGAATAATTTTGTGTCATCGGCGAATTTAATTACCTCACTAGTTATTCCCATCTCTAGGTCATTTATAAATACATTAAAAAGCAACGGACCCAGCACAGACCCCTGCGGGACCCCACTAACTACCCTCCTCCACTGAGAATACTGGCCACGCAATCCTACTCTCTGCTTCCTATCTTTCAACCAGTTCTTAATCCATAATAATACCCTACCTCCGATTCCATGACTCTGCAATTTCTTCAGGAGTCTTTCGTGCGGCACTTTGTCAAACGCCTTCTGAAAATCCAGATATACAATATCAACCGGCTCCCCATTGTCCACATGTTTGCTTACCCCCTCAAAAAAATGCATTAGATTGGTGAGGCAAGACTTCCCTTCACTAAATCCGTGCTGACTTTGTCTCATCAGTCCATGTTTTTGTATATGCTCTGCAATTTTATTCTTAATAATAGCCTCCACCATCTTGCCCGGCACCGACGTCAGACTCACCGGTCTATAATTTCCCGGATCTCCTCTGGAACCTTTCTTAAAAATCGGAGTAACATTGGCTACCCTCCAGTCTTCCGGTATTACACTCGATTTTAGGGACAGATTGCATATTTCTAACAGTAGCTCCGCAAGTTCATTTTTTAGTTCTATTAATACTCTGGGATGAATACCATCAGGTCCCGGTGATTTACTACTCTTCAGCTTGCTGAACTGACCCATTACATCCTCCAAGGTTACAGAGAATTTGTTTAGTTTCTCCGACTCCCCCGCTTCAAATATTCTTTCCGGCACCGGTGTCCCCCCCAAATCCTCCTCGGTGAAGACCGAAGCAAAGAATTCATTTAATTTCTCCGCTACGGCTTTGTCCTCCTTGATCGCCCCTTTAACACCATTTTCGTCCAGCGGCCCAACCGACTCTTTGGCCGGTTTCCTGCTTTTAATGTATCTAAAAAGTTTTTACTATGTATTTTTGCTTCCAACGCTAATTTCTTCTCAAAGTCCTTTTTTGCCCTCCTTATCTCCGCTTTGCATTTGGCTTGGCATTCCTTATGATCTATCCTGTTACTTTCAGTTGGTTCTCTTCTCCACTTTCTGAAGGATTGTTTTTTGGCTCTAATGATTTCCTTTATCTTACTGTTTAGCCACGCCGGCTGACGTTTAGTCTTTTTTCCCTTTTTTCTAATACGTGGAATATATTTGTCCTGAACCTCCAGGATGGTGTTTTTAAACAGCATCCACGCCTGATGCAAGTTTTTTACTCTGCGAGCTGCTCCTTTCAGTCTTTTTTTCACCATTTTTCTCATTTTGTCGTAATCACCTTTTCTATAGTTAAACGCTAGCGTACTTGATTTCCTAGTTTCACTTCCTTCAATGCCAATATCAAAACCAATCATATTATGATCACTGTTATCAAGCGGCCCTCATATCGTTACCCCCTGCACTAGATCATGAGCACCACTAAGGACTAAGTCTAGTATTTTTCCTTCTCTTGTCGGCTCCTGAACTAGCTGTTCCATGAAGCTGTCCTTGATTTCATCAAGAAATCTTATGTCCCTTGCGTGTACAGATGTTACATTAACCCAGTCTATATGCGGGTAATTGAAATCCCCCATTATTATTGTGTTGCCCAGTTTGTTTGCGTCCCTGATTTCCTTTAACATTTCTGCATCCGTCTGTTCGTCCTGGCCAGGCGGACGGTAGTACACTCCTATCACTATCCTTTTCCCCTTTGCACATGGAATTTCAATCCACAGTGATTCCAAGGAGTGTTTTGCTTCCTGCAGAATTTTCAATCTATTTGATTCAAGGCTCTCGTTAATATACAATGGTCAGTCAACCCTGCAGAAATAGTTTATTCATCTACAGCAGAAAAATATCTATATTATTTTACTTCAGTCTTTTGGTAACAATGATTTAAAAAAAAAAGTCTTTACAGTCCTGCAGCTAACAAGGCACTTCTTGTTCACTGGAATCCATTGTAATCTCAGTAGAGAAGATGTTTCAAATGGATAACAAAAAACTTACTTTAAAACATAAACATTCCATTTGTTGTTACTCCTTGGACTGATCAGTTTCTTTTTTTTTTCCATTATAAACTTTATTTTATTTGTTTATTTACTTTTGTGGATACTAGTTGTTGTGAAATCAAATCAACAAGTTGTATGATTACCTAGAAACCTAAAATCCCTACTTCCAGGTGTTTCAGCCACTACTCAACACCTCCATTCCATTCCTGTATTCTTAGATGCTAATCCTGGCATTTTGTATTCGAACAAGCTTTGAATATTGTCACTCCTACTCAGTCATTCCAGCTCTCTACTATGCACCTGTAAACTATTTTTCATTCTGGCCTTATTTTTTTGGTACCCCACACTTTCCCACTCATGGCAGGCTCAATGTGGCTTAGGCTGGGGCAATGGAGGGTTAAGGACTTGCCCAGAGTCACAAGGAGCTGCCTGTGCCTGCAGTGGGAATTGAACCCAGTTCCCCAGGACCAAAGTCCACCACTCTAACCACTAGGTCACTCCTCCACTAGCAACATTCCATGCCTGCCCTTGCAGCCACACAGGCTTCTGTTTCTGTGAGTCTGACGTCAGGCTTCTGCATGTTGCTAGTGGAATAGCAACATTAACATTCCATGTAGAATCTGAAATAGGGAACTGGGACTTGATATGCTGCCTTTCTGTGGGGTTTACATAGTATATACAGTATTGGTACCTGGGGCAATGGAGGGTTAAGGACTTGCCCAGAGTCACAAGGAGCTGCCTGTGCCTGAAGTGGGAATCAAACTCAGTTCCTCAGGACCAGAGTCCACCACCCTAACCACTAGGCCACTCCTCCACTCCATCTTCATCTTCAGAGAGCACAATGAATCTATAGAAGGTCAAGGTCTACAAATACCTTGCAGAACTATAAAGATAAGCAACATGACTATCATGCTGTTCCTCAATGAGCTAAGAAAGACTACTTTAAAAAGTCAATAATCTTGTAGTAGTCTCTCCAAGTGACTTTTCTCTACTGCCACTGGAATTCTCTCCATCTCTAACATTGTTCCAATTCCATGACCCTGAGGTTATAGCTCAGTTCTTTATGGACAAAATCAGTGGGATTGCATGTTCATCCAGCCAATGTTCATGCAAGACAGCGAGGAACCCCTTTTGGTTTGTCCTTCTTCTATAACTCAGTGAATTTCTTTTCCTCCAGTTTCTCTTTGCAAAGGTTATGATAGGCATGCCCATGGTGACATCTCTACTTGACCCTATCCTAACAATTTGATAATAGAAGTATTATTGCCTAATCTCTTGCCTATCAAATATGAAAAAAATAAAATAAGCAAACACTTTGAGCTCATTTTCGAAAGAGAACTGAGAACTATGTTTAAAAAGTGTCATAAAGCAGCATTTGAACGTTTTGGTTGCCAAAACGTTCAAATCACTATTTTTGAAACCTATTTGGAAAATGTTTATCTAAGCAGTTCATCTCCACTGTGTTCAAATCACAAAGGGGCATATCAGGGACAGGTTAGGGCATTCCTAACACTTGGACATTTTTCTACCATAATGGAACAAAACCAAATCTTCCAAGGCTACAATTTAAATGTTTTGGTCTAGATCTGTTTTTCTCTGAACAGTCATAAAAAGGTGCTCTATACGACCAAATGAACACTGGAGGGATTAAGACACGACGCCCTCCCCTTACTCCCCCAGTGGTCACTGACCCCTTCCCACTCCCAAAGATGTGAAAGAAATAGTACATACCAGTCTCTCTATAACAACCTCAGATGTTATAGCCAGTCCTATTGGAGCAGCAAGCAGGTCCCTGGAGTAAGCCTAGTCTTTGGCGCAGTATACTGTAGAGAAGGGGAACGACCTGCAGCCATAAGGGTTATTGTAATGGTGTACAGTTGGGTATAGCAGGTTTTTGGTGTATTTTGGAGAGCACACCAGACAATATAAGGAGTAGCAGTGAGATGTGTACCTGGGAGCTTTTATGTCAAGTCCACTGCAGTGCCCCACTGTTCTGCTCAGATGTCTGTAGTGCCAGTCCACTAAGAATACTGGCTGCTCCTACATCCCAATGGCTTGATTTTGTGCGTTTTTCACGTAGGCATTTTTTTTTTTTCAAAAAATGGACCAAAAAGATAAATGCACAGAGCACATAAACATCTAGAAAGTGGCCAATAAAAAAAAAAAAGATAGACATTTTACTGTTTTGAAAATCGCTATATTCACTACTTGGATTCTGGACATTTTGAGCAAAACGTCCAAAGTCGGACTTAGACATCATATCAAAAAAGTCTCTTCATAATCTAGAAGAGCATGAGTGTTGGAAAAATAGATTAGGTGGAAAGTAGTTATAAACAGGCATTGGTTAATCCTTTAAAGGAATTAAACACCATGTGGACCTGCTATATAATACTTTCAAAAGGAATTCTCCTGTTTCATCTTGTCTACTGAAGGTCATGGCCCAAATGTAGATAGAAGAGATAAGTCGTTATTTTAATTCATTATTATTGTATCATTTAATTGTTGATGTTGTGGAGGGTGGGAATGAGATTAATTTTAAATTATGGATAATAATTGTTAAATGTTATTGATGTTTGTTGAGCTGCAAAATTGTACTTATTTGATCATTTTGACTTGTTAAATTGAACGTTGTGTAGAGAAGATAAATAAATATAAATAAATCTACTGTCCATTGGGAAATTACTTTTGAAAAACAATGCCAACAGGGAATGCTATTCATTGCTCTCTGTACTAGAATTATGACAGTCTCAGATCACATTAATCAAAGTCTAGAGTCAGATTTTAAGTAATTTAATTCATTATTTATTCAACCATTTCTTTAATAAAAGACCCAATACCTCTTGACCAAACACACAGTTTGCATCTATCTATTAACAGTGACATCGCTCACAAACTGTATGTGTGTTGATTTGTCGAATGGTGCTTAGATAGCCACTCTGGCTGTCAAGAATTAAGGCCGGTGCTGGGCAGACTTGTACAGTCTACGTCCTGTATATGGCAATCTGGTTTAGAATGGGCTGGAGAGGGCTTTGACGGCAACTCCAGTAGTTGGACTGTGAGGACAGTGCAGGGCAGACTTTTATGGTCTGTATCCCACAAAAGACAAGATGGATTCGGATGGGCTGGAGTGGGCTTCGACGGCAACTCCAGTAGTTTGAACATAAAGCCAGTGCCAGGTGGATTTCTAATGTCGATGTCCCAAAAATGCCACAGAAAGTCCATGACCAAGCATTTTATATCACATTCATTGTTGGTTTAACCATGAACTAATAATGAGTGTGGCTGTTGGGCAGACTGGATGAACTATTCAGGTCTTATCCACTGTCATTTACTATGTTACTATCAGGCTCATTTTCAAAAGAAAAAACGTTCTAAAAGTGACATGTCTGCATTTTCTCTCTCCCTCTCTGCTCATATCCAGCAGATTGCCAAGACCTGTCGTTTCTTTCTTTACAACATCCGTAAAATCCGCCCCTTTCTTTCCGAGCACTCTACTAAAACCCTCATCCACACCCTTGTCACCTCTCGTTTAGACTACTGCAATCTGCTTCTTGCTGGCCTCCCACTTAGTCACCTCTCCCCTCTCCAGTCGGTCCAAAACTCTGCTGCCCGTCTCATCTTCCGCCAGGGTCGCTTTACTCATACTACCCCTCTCCTCAAGACCCTTCACTGGCTCCCTATCCGTTTTCGCATCCTGTTCAAACTTCTTCTACTAACCTATAAATGTACTCACTCTGCTGCTCCCCAGTATCTCTCCACACTCGTCCTTCCCTACACCCCTTCCCATGCACTCCGCTCCATGGATAAATCCTTCTTATCTGTTCCCTTCTCCACTACTGCCAACTCCAGACTTCGCGCCTTCTGTCTCGCTGCACCCCACACCTGGAATAAACTTCCTGAGCCCCTACGTCTTGCCCCATCCTTGGCCACCTTTAAATCTAGACTGAAAGCCCACCTCTTTAACATTGCTTTTGACTCGTAACCACTTGTAACCACTCGCCTCCACCTACCCTCCTCTCCGCCTTCCTGTACACATTAATTGATTTGATTACTTTATTTTTTGTCTATTAGATTGTAAGCTCTTTGAGCTGTTTGTGCAGCGCTCTGTATGCCTTGTAGCGCTATAGAAATACTAAATAGTAGTAGTAGTAGTAGTAGTATTTGGATGTTTATCTCACAAAGATGTCCAAATCAGTATTTCTGAAACCTGTTTTTCGACGTCTTTCTCTGAAGTCTGTCAGAAGGACGTCTAAATCTCAATGGGGCGTGCCAGGGGTGTGTTCAAGGTGGGACCTGGGCATTCCTAAGACTTAGACATCTTTCAGCTATAATGGAACAAAACAAAAACTGTTTTGAGCTAGACCTGTTTTTATAATGAGTAGCTGCAGTGGGAATTGAACCCACTTCCCCAGGATCAAAGTCTGCTGTACTAACCACTAGGCTACTCCTCTATTCCACATGAGAAGTGCCTCAAATGACCAGATGACCACTAGAGGGGAATCGGGGCTCACCTCCCCTTACTCCCCCAAATCACAAAACATTTTTCCACACAGCATTTTCAAAAGGAAAAGATAGACCTTTTTTTTGTAGAACATGACCTTTCCTGTTCTGATTTTGGATGTTTTACAAAAAACGTCCAAATTCAGACTTAGATGACATAATCACCCTCTTCAAAAAGGCCTACCCCATCGATCCAACGTAAATCCCCCCACCCAGCAACACAACACAACCAATGATCGTACTGGACACTATACCATCTTCATACCGCTCATCCTCATGGTGCCTGATACATACCCACCTCAATTCGACCACAATATAACCTGTATTTGTTAACAACCGACTGGCGAACGCCTGTACGGTACTATGCAAGCCACAATGAGCCTGCAAATAGGTGAGAAAATGTGGGGTACAAATGTAACAAACAAATAAATATCCAAAAATACCCCTTGTGCATTTGACTTGTCCAAAGTCACAAGGAACAGCAGTGGGAATTGAACCCATGTTGCCAGGATCAAAGCCTGCTGCACTAACAAGGAAGCCACTGCTCCTCTGTTTTGGACATCTTGCATTTGGATGGCTTTTGTTCGAAAATGGACCAAAAAAAAAGGACGTCCAACTCACAAGACATCCTTAGCATTTTCGAACACAAATGATAGACATCTATCTTTTTCGAAACTGACCTTCTTTCCTGTTCAGAATTTGGACGTTTTTGTAAAACGTCCAAATTCTGATTTTGACTTTCTATCGAAAATTCCCCTCTATGTGACTGAAAGCAGATGTTTTGTGAATATTATACAAGAATTAAATATAATAATTGTCTCACCCTGAGGAAGGGTCATATGAAGCTAATGTGCATGATCATTCAATCTTATACTGCACTGGAGTAAAAGGGAATGAAAACAATTCTTTCCGAGACAACAGTGCAACCTGTTTTATACATGGCACCTCATCTAAACAAAATTGCTAGTGTTCAGGTAGCCTATAACCCTTAATGACCCTCTGAGCACTGTAATGTAAGTTAAATGGATGATTTGCTACAGAACATTACTTTTGGCCTCATTGAACATTCACTCAGAGTTTCAATGACTGATGATCTTAAAGAGGAAACCAGCCATTAGTTATGAGACCAAAATCTCCATCTATCTCCCTCCACAATCCCTTGGCTCCACATAGTATTTTCCTTTTGGCATCTTTCTATTCTCATCCTTCAAATAACTTAAAAAAAAAAAAAAAAGCATCCCTTGATTAGTAACACAACGAAACAGTGGTTGTATCTCCGCATGACTGCTTTAACCAACAGCATTATGGGAAGGGATGTATAAACTACATGTTCCATGCAAAAACTGAGCTGAATATGTGTAATGAATGCAAAACAGCAAAAGTAGAGGCTGACAAATGCGCAAACCAATAGGGAGATGATATAAAAAAACCAGTTGATTCAGAATATTCATGTCAAGGACCCGACACGGTCCGTGTTCGCCAAAGCGCCTGCCTCAGGGGTCACAATCAACTTTCTCTGAGAAGAAGCTGATAGGCTTGAATAATTCCTTTATGTATGCAAGTTAATCCACAGAGCGAACAAAAGAACAGCCAACCGATCAGCAAACACCATGTGACCCGTGTCGGGTCCTTGACATGAATATTCTGAATAAACTGGTTTTTGATATCATCTCCCTATTGGTTTGCGCATTTGTCAGCCTCTACTTTTGCTGTTTTGCTCTGACTTTCCGTGGAGGCTCCTCCTGTCTTCTTGTATGTGTAATGAATCACAATAAAGTTTGGTGTAAACCTGTAGAAATTCACCAAGTCTCAGAATTCCTGACAAATTTTATATGGAGTCACTGTAGAATATACTAATTAAGCCCCATTTTGAAAGCAAAAAAGGGAAGGGGATTTTAGAGCTAACCTGATAACTTAGGCCACAACACAGCTGATTCTATTATCCAATAGGCTCAAGCATGCCGCAGAGACAGTGCACTCAAGCAAAAAAAACAGAAGCAAGATTTCTGCTTATGTTTGTTTTATTAAGTTTATATTTTATTACTGCTTTTACTGCTCCTGTGATGATCCTTAACAGCCAAGGAGTAGCACTGAGATAATTCACACCAGATCTGAAGGCACCAGAGCAGCTGGGGCACGCCATGTGAGCTGGGAAGGTGAGAGTGGTTAAATGAAGGAAAAAGGGATTGTCAACGAATGTGATGAACCCTGGAATGTACAAACGTTTCATCTGGTAATTCATGAGGCATTCTATCAAAGTTTATACACCCTTTGAAGGGGGTGTATAGAACACTGCCCCTCACCCTTAAGAATGATCCCTCAGGTACTGCGAGTCATCTTAAAACCTTTAGCCCCGCCCAGAGAGGAAGTGAGATGGGAGGGATGGAGTTGAAAGGACAGGAAACAGGAACTATAAAAGGAAGAGCCAGGGATGGAAGAAGTGATCTCCAGCATATGCCTTCACTATGCACTTCTTGTTACTATGACTAGGGTTACCATATGTCCGGATTTACCCGGACATGTCCTCTTTTTGAGGACATGTCCGGGCAACCAGGCAGGTTTTGCCAATCTGCCTGTTTGTATAGGACGGCCCGCCCACCAGCCTGCCCGTTTGTCCAGAAACCCAGACAAACGGGCAGATTGCTAGCCTCCCCTCCCCTTACTTACTACTGCCCTGGTGGTCTAGTTGTTGGAATGTAATTGTATTTTACATGCATTGCCTGTCACCTATTATTTCTCTGTGATTACTCTGTGACCTCTGATGTGAATTACTTAGAGAGGTCACACAGCTATGTAACTTCCTGTGGGGAGTAGATGCAGCAGATGCAGCACATGGAGCACATGGAGCTCATGATCTCTCCTAACCTGAGAGGATCTATGGTGGTGTGAGCATCCATTACCATCTAAGCACATGGAAGGAGCTGATAATACAAATGTATAGTAATATGTATATATAAGCCTGTCTGATTATAATCTAACTACAAACTGTGAGTAAACAGATGTTTTGTTACTTCAACTTTAAAGTGACTCAGCAGTGAATTATTCTGGGGTGAATGAGAGAGAGATGAAGAAAGAAATTAACATTTCTAAAGCTGAAGCTGTGTGTACTAAGATCTGCTAATTATTTACTACAAATAATCCAACAAAAGGGTTATGGGCCCAGGGTCCAGGAATTGAAAAAGAAGAGAAATATTACCAGGCAGAAAAAAAGGCCACATTTTTCTCTTAAGTTTTAAAGGAAAGATTCAGTCTGTCTCTCTCTCCCCCCACACAGCAGACAGAAGGCTAAGAAAATGGCTGAGGGAAGAAATTCACCATTGTTCTATTCTCTCAAGGTGCCTAGATTAACTGAGTTTAATTATCAGCAATGGGAACTAAGATTTATATGTCTCCTTCGAGCAAAAGGATTAAATATATGCTTAGACCAAGACAGAACAGCTGAAAATATGGCTGAATGGGACAATGCAAACTATTATGTGAAGTGCATGCTTTTGGAAGCTCTCTCAGAGAAACAAGCCATATTAGTGGAGGGAAAAGATACACCAAAGGACATTTTATATAAACTGAGAACTATGTATGCAACTACATATGCAAAGCAGCAACCAATTTGGCTAGCAGAGTTGAATGAAACCAAATTAAGGGATAAAAGTAAATGTAATGATCACATTATGCATCTTATGTCTTCATTTCAAAAGTTAGAACTTTCAGGAATTCCCATGTGTGATGCATTGAAAAGAGCATTTCTTTTTACCTCACTATCAAAGAAGTTTGATGTTTTTAGGTCTGTAAATGAGGCCATTGAAGGGCAATCTTTTGAACAGGCAACATCAAAACTAAGGCAGGAATGCATAATAAATGATTCTGAGGAGATGTGTTCTCAAAGCAAGTCAGAGAGAAATGAAACAAATTTCTTGGCAAAGAACAGAGGAAGGCGGAGCTATGGGAAAACTCCACCCAAGGGCAAGCTGATTTGCTACTCATGTGGAAAGGAGGGACATGTATCTAAATGGTGTGAGGAAACACAAAACACTCCCTCTAGCTCACCTAAGCCAATGGAACTAAAGAATTTTCAAACCAGGAAATGTATGAAGGACAAAGATAAACACAAGGGCTTTCTAATGGCAGAAAAATCTTTGACTATGGTAAATAATAATTCAAATGAAAGTACTTGGATTTTGGATTCGGGGAGCACATGCCATTTAACCAATTGTAAGGATTTCTTTCAGGAAATGTGTCCAGAAGAAGGTATTCTTAAAACTGCAAACGCAGGGACTGCTAAGATCCAAGCAAAAGGTATTGGATTCTTAAAATGCAAAGTGTCTAATGAAGTTAAAGAAATTCCTGTAAGTGATGTCTTGTATATTCCCCAAGCAGTTTGTAATATGCTTAGTGTATCTACATTAGATAAGAAGGGATTTGTGATTCATTTTGAAAACAGTAAGTGCACAATCTCTAAAAATGATAAAGTGTATGCTGAAGCTTTTATGCATAATGATGTTTATAAGCTGAACATTTCAGGTGAAGCCTCACATCTGGCGCAAGTAAGGAAGAATGATGGTAAATGTAGTCTGGAAATCTGGCACCGCCGCCTGGGACATCGTGATTCTAAGGTGATCCAGGATCTTTACAGTAAGCAACTGGCCACCGGCATTCAGATAAGTGCAGATGCTGGTAAAATGGAGAAATGCATAGACTGTGTTACTCAAAAAGGTGTGAGACCCTCATTTCCTGCATACACAGGAAATAGGAGTAATAAAGTGCTGGACTTAATACACAGTGACTTATGTGGACCGTTTAATATCCCATCATTGGGAAATAACAGATTTGTGCTAATATTCTTGGATGATTTCTCTAGATATTGTGTGGCCTATTTGCTGAAAGAAAAAAGTCAAGTCACAGACATGCTGAAGAAATACGTAGCCATGGTGAGCAATAAATTTGAAAGAAAACCAAAGGTTCTTCAGACCGACAATGGTGGTGAGTTCACTTCACAAAGCATGCGCACATTTCTAGAACAAGAAGGCATTCAGCATATCACAACAGTAGCTTATACACCAGAGCAAAATTCTGTTGCAGAGAGAAAATTTAGGTCACTTGTGGAAATGACCAGATGTATGCTGTCAGATAGCAATCTCCCTAAAAGACTATGGGGGGAAGCCATTCTCACAGCAGTGTACCTACAAAACAGAATGCCAACTAAGGGCGCTGAGCGCACACCACATGAGACATGGCATGGTAGGAAGCCAAACCTGTCACACATAAGAACATTTGGAAGTACAGCATATGCTCATGTACCAAAACAAAGAAGGCATAAGCTGGATTCCACAACAGAAAGGGGCATTTTAGTTGGCTATGCTCCAGGACACAAAGGATATAGAATTTTGAATCTGAAAACTGGCATTGTTGGCATAAGACATGTTACATATTTTGATGAAAACAAAAGGGTTGATAAAGGCTGGATTATCCCAGATGAGCCTTATCATCCAGAATATGAAACTAGAACCATAATAGACATGCCAGTGTATATAAATGCCATACCAAGGCAGATGTCTGAAAGCAACTCACCTGTATCTAACGAGGAACAGGCAGAGGAAACAGACACAGAAAGGATCATTGAAGAAGACAGTACAGTTGGAGAAGGGGAATCAATTGGAGAAGTACTCTCAGATTTAGAGGATGCGGAAAGGTCAGACCAACCTGTTGTCAGACGCTCATCCAGGGAAAACAAAGGTGTTCCACCCCCAAGACTGTCTTACCTAACAAAGTCAGCAGAAGCTCAAGAGCCCTTAACATGGGATGAGATTGAGAAAATGCCAGCAGAAGAAGCTGCTGAATGGCATAAAGCTGCACAAGAAGAAATTGATGCATTGGATAAAAATAATACTTGGATTCTTACAAAATTACCTCCTGGCAAGAAAGCTATAGGATGCAAATGGGTATTCAAGTTAAAAAGGAATGCACAAGGAAAAGTGGAAAGGTATAAAGCCAGATTAGTGGCAAAGGGATATCTTCAAAAATATGGAGAAGATTTTGATGAAGTGTTTGCACCTGTAGTGAAACACACGACAATCAGAACACTTCTGAGCATTGCAGTCTCAAAAGGCATGCAAGTCAAACACATTGATGTGAAAACAGCGTTTCTTCATGGAGATATAACTGAAGACTTGTACATGGAACAACCAACAGGTTTCATAAATACAAAACAAAGACAGCTAGTGTGTAAATTAAACAAAGGTCTTTATGGATTAAAGCAAAGTGCAAAATGTTGGAATGACAAATTGCATGAAATATTGACAAATTTAGGATTTAAGCAAGGTGAAGCAGATAAATGTTTGTACACTAGGTGCACAAATGGACAATATGCATACATTTTAGCTTTTGTTGATGATCTGCTCATTGCAAGCAAAAGTGAGCAAGAGTACAAGGACATTGTAAAGTGTTTAAACCTCAATGTTGAGATAAAAGAACTTGGTAATGTGTCATACTATCTTGGTATAGAAATTGAGAAACAAAATGATGGTTCTTATCTTCTAAGCCAGAAGCAGAAAATAAATGAGCTTATTGAAAGTTTAGGTATGCAAGATGCCCAAGTTGTAAGCACTCCCATGATCACTGATTTTCTGAAGGATGAAACAGTAAGAGAACCTTTACCAGATAACATCCAATATAGATCAGCCATAGGTAAGCTTTTATATCTAGCTACCACATACAGGGCTGATATAGCAAATGCAGTAGGAATTTTGAGCAGAAGGGTCAGCTCACCTACCAAATCAGATTGGACTGCAGTTAAAAGGATGGTAAGGTATTTAAAAGGTACCATTGATTGTAAATTAAAGATTTCAGCCAATAGTAATCCAAAACTAATATGTTACTGTGATTCAGATTGGGCAGGGGATCATTCTGATTATAAATCCACAAGTGGATATGTGTTTATGTATGGAAATGTACAAATTTCATGGGCCAGTCATAAACAAAGTATTGTGAGTTTGTCTTCTACAGAAGCTGAATATGTGGCCGTATCGGAAGCGTGCAGAGAACTGATGTGGATTGAAAAACTTTTGCTGGATTTCGGAATAGCTGAAAAGAGACCAATCCAGATAATGGAAGATAATCAGAGCTGCATCCGACTGTCACAGAATGACAAGGTTCAGTCACGTACCAAGCACATCGCAACGAAATACCACAACGTGCGAGAGTTGGCAAAAGAAGGGGTCATCAGTCTACACTATTGTCACACAAGTGATATGACAGCTGACATCATGACCAAACCGTTACCCAGAGAACATTTTGTGAATCTGCGTATAAAGCTTGGACTTTGTATGAATAAATAATTGCATGACAGTTATGCATGAGAAGGGGTTTGTTGGAATGTAATTGTATTTTACATGCATTGCCTGTCACCTATTATTTCTCTGTGATTACTCTGTGACCTCTGATGTGAATTACTTAGAGAGGTCACACAGCTATGTAACTTCCTGTGGGGAGTAGATGCAGCAGATGCAGCACATGGAGCACATGGAGCTCATGATCTCTCCTAACCTGAGAGGATCTATGGTGGTGTGAGCATCCATTACCATCTAAGCACATGGAAGGAGCTGATAATACAAATGTATAGTAATATGTATATATAAGCCTGTCTGATTATAATCTAACTACAAACTGTGAGTAAACAGATGTTTTGTTACTTCAACTTTAAAGTGACTCAGCAGTGAATTATTCTGGGGTGAATGAGAGAGAGATGAAGAAAGAAATTAACATTTCTAAAGCTGAAGCTGTGTGTACTAAGATCTGCTAATTATTTACTACAAATAATCCAACACTAGTGACCTCTTCCGCCTTCGGGGCAGGAAAGAGCCCCCTCTTTCCTGCACGGAGCGCTGCCCTGCATGCATCCTTCCTGTTGCTGATCTCGGCGCCGATTCAAAATGGCCGCCGAGAGTTGAAGTGACCTCGCGAGACTTCAACTCTTGGCGACCATTTTGAATCAGCGCCGAGATCAGCAACAGGAAGGATGCGTGCAGGGCAGCACTCCGGGCAGGAAAGAGGGGGCTCTTTCCTGCCCGAAGAGGTCACTAGACCATCAGGGCAATAGTAAGGTAAGGGGAGGGGGGTGAGGGGTGTGTGACAGGGGGGCGGAGCGAGGGCGTGAAAGGGTCGGGGTGGGGGTGTGTGGTGGGGGCGGGGAACGTGTCCTCCTTATGGGGGACAAAATATGGTAACCCTAACTATGACCTAAGCCAACCTTTTCAATTGGATGCTTGTGAACCCGATTCTGAGGCCTAGCTGGCCCACAGACAGTGAAAAAGAACTTTACAGACTGTGTTTGGGGCATGCCAGTCACAGGCCATGGACTATGTTTGGGCCTTGCCAGCCACAAACCTTTATCAAGACTTTTCACCTCTGAATTAAAGCAAATTTATCTTTTTGTTCCTTACCCTGTGAAGCAACAGGTCTCAGGATTACTGAATAAAGAATTTACCTTACTTCCCCAACCTTGGCAGGCTTTGTTATTTGGAGGCCTTCCCTCAGCCCTCACTCATAGTATCACACACCCTTAATTTTGTAGCTAGAAAGATTAAATGGGCTAAAACTATGTTTAAGTGTGAAAGTAGCTTAAACATTAATTGTTGTGGTATTCAGAACCAATTTATCAGGTAATTTGTCAAATGTTATCTATAACAGGACACATCATTTGTTTGATCAAAATGTGATTTTTCCCAGAAATGAATGTTTTCTGATAGCAACATTGTAGATGATGATAGGTAAAGACTGAAATGACCCATATAGGCTGTCAAGTACATAATTACAATTCTAACTGCTGCTTCATACAAGTTATTTATTTATTATCCACTTAGCAAAAAATCATGTTCAAAGTGACTTACAGATTCACATTTATAATGAAAACTCACACACACATAAAACAAAAGTCAGCCTCCAACCCCTCTCATAACCCCCTAACCACTTAAAGACATTATTAAATATAATGCTTTCAAGTGCTTCAAGAACTGAGAACATTTCACTTCCAACTGCAACACCACTGACAGCGTGTTCCATAGTTCCAGCCCTGCAACAGAAAACAGTCAAGTCCTACCCCCTTCCACTGACCTCACCATCTGTAACCAGGTACCACAATTCAATTCAACCCTACGGATCACAATGCATTCCTAGACATATTCCTCTCTAAGGGGTCCTTTTACTAAGGTGCGCCGAAAAATGGGCTGCGCTAGTAGAGGCGCGTATTTTGGGCGTGCACAGATCCACTTTTCAGCGCGCCTGTAAAAAGGTCTTTTTAAACATTTTTGCCGAAAATGGACGTGTGGCAAAATAAAAATTGGCGCACATCCATTTTGGGTCTGAGACATTACCGCCAGCCATTGACTTAGCGGTAAGCTCTCACGTGTTAACCATGCATTAATCGTCTATACTATCAGCCACTACCCTCTTCAAATGTTCTGGAGGGACTTCTTCTTCTTTGTTACATTTGTACCCCGTGCTTTCCCACTCACGGCAGGCTCAATGCGGCTTACATATTGTATACAGGTACTTATTTGTACCTGGGGCAATGGAGGGTTAAGTGACTTGCCCAGAGTCACAAGGAGCTGCCTGTGCCTGTAGTGGGAATCGAACTCAGTTCCTCAGGACCAAAGTCCACCACAATAACCACTAGGCCACTCCTCCACTAGCAACTGCCCTTGCAGCCGCGCAGGCTTCTGTTTCTGTGAGTCTGACGTCCTGCACGTACTTGCAGGACGTCAGACTCACAGAAACAGAAGCCTGCGTGGCCACAAGGGCAGGCTTCTACCTGGAATGTTGCTAGTGGAATAGCAACATTAACATTCCATGTAGAATCTCAAATAGTAGCAACATTCCATGTAGAATCTGAAATAGGGAAAGGGAACTGGGACTTGATATGCTGCCTTTCTGTGGGGTTTACATAGTATATAAAGGTACTTATTTGTACCTGGGGCAATGGAGGGTTAGGTGACTTGCCCAGAGTCACAAGGAGCTGCCTGTGCCTGGAGTGGGAATCAAACTCAGTTCCTCAGGACCAAAGTCCACCACCCTAACCACTAGGCCACTCCTCCACTTTAGGAAAAAAAAAGAAGGAACTGTGCAAATGGTCACTCCTGCTTCAGAGAACTAAAGGAAAGGATCAATACAGGGTGAAGTTTATAGCTCAGACTTCACACCCAGCTCACCAAAATTCTGCTTTGGCAATATTTAGAACCAATCTGCTCTCTGTCATCCTGTCACTCATCATCTACAATATTCCACGCTGTTGAGCCAGAATCAATATTTTATGCTGCACAGCAAATATAGAAACTTGACTGCTTGTTACCTATGATTCATTATCCAAGTCAGTTTTCTTCCTGATTGATTCTATGCCATCCTGGGTAGATGAAGCAGTGCAGCTGCATTCTTAATCCAAAATCTAGCCTGTAAACTTTGTAATGAATCAAACAGCTACCAAAACCAGTGACACTGTATCCCAAAAGCAAGGTTCTTAAGACTCCATAAAGTTGCTGGACAGTGCATGGCAACCAGCAATCTGCCAATTTGTTTGATTAAGAGTTGATGTCTACTGGTATCAGCCCAGCAACTCTATAGTCTATCATTAGGACATGCTGCCTTTATCTGCCCTTGTTTTGTTCTCATCACCTCTACGTCTAGAGGAAGTGGCTGGTGAAATCTCACAAGCTCTTTCTTTTACTGTCAGGGTATCATATCAGACAAGAACCATTAGGCTGTCCACTCCAACGCACCACAGAGCCCAGCCAATCCATGTCCTCCCTTTCACCTCTCCATCACTAGAGTTCCTCTGTTTATCTCAAGTTTTTTTTGATTGATGTCATCATCCTAGCCTTCACTGCCTGTAATGGGAGATGATTCCATCCATCCGCCATCCCATTTATGAAGAAATATTTTTTTTTACTGCTGCTTCTTAATCAACCCTCACACCATCCAAAAACTCTGGGTTCCAGAGATTTGGTTTTTTTTAATGCTACCAGTACTGTGCTGCAAAGTTTGGTTCCTGGGCAATTTCGTCTTAACATTTTTGTACACGATACTGCTGACGGGCTGTCTAGTAAGATTTGCCTCTTTGCAGATGGTACCAAGATCCCCCAATGGTGTGGATGAATTTGGGCTGCAAAAACCCGAAAGAGTGGTACATTTTAGGGGGTGAAGTACAGGAGCAAGACTTGGGTGATCATATGTGATCATCTTAAGGTGGCCAAACAGGTAGAAAAGGCAATGGCAAAAGCCAGAAGGATACTCGGGTGCATAAGGGAGAGTAATGACCAGCAGGAAAAAGAAAGGGGAAAAGGGAAATGGGACTTGATATACCACCTTTCTGAGGTTTTTGCAACTACATTCAAAGCGGTTTGCATATATTCAGGTACTTATTTTTTGTACCAGGGGCAATGGAGGGTTAAGTGACTTGCCCAGAGTCACAAGGAGCTGTAGTGGGAATTGAACTCAGTTTGCCAGTAGCAAAGTTCACTGCACTAACCACTAGGCTACTCCACCACTAGCAACATTCCATGTAGAAGCCTGCCCTTGCAGATCAGCAATGCGGCCGCCCAGGCTTCTGTTTCTGCGAGTCTGACGTCCTGCACACAGAAACAGAAGCCTGTGCAGCCGTGTTGCTGAACAGAAACAGAAGCCTGCGCAGCCATGTTGCTGATCTGCAAGGGCAGGATTCTACATGGAATGTTGCTAGTGGAATAACAACATTCCATGTAGAATCTCAAATAGTAGCAACAGAATCTCAATAGAAGCAACATTCCATCTAGAATCTCCAATAGTAGCAACATTCCATGTAGAATCTCCAATAGGGCAAGGGAACTGGGACTTGATATACCGCCTTTCTGAGGTTTTTGCAACTACATTCAAAGCGGTTTACATATATTCAGGTACTTATTTTTTGTTCCAGGGGCAATGGAGGGTTAAGTGACTTGCCCAGAGTCACAAGGACGTAATAATGACTTTGTATAAGACTCTGGTAAAACCGCATTTAGAATATTGTGTACAATTCTAGAAACCCGCACCTTCGAAAAGATATAAAAAGATGGAGTGGGTCCAGAGGGTAGCTACTAAAACGGGCAGTGGCTTTGTTCATAAAGCATATGAGGATAAACCTAAAGATCTTAATATGTATACTCTGGAAGAAAGGCGAGAGAGGGGAGATACGATAGAGATGTTTAAATATCTGTGGCATAAATGCACAGGAGGTGAATCTCTGGAATGAGGGCACATAGGATGAAGGTGAAAAGGGAGTAACCTGAGGAAATACTTCTTCATGGAAAGAGTGGTGAATTCACGGAACAGCCTCCCAGTGGAGGTGGTGGAGACAAAAACTGTATCTATATTCAAAGAAAACTTAGAACAAGTACATAGGATCTCTACGGGAGAGGAAGGGATAGTAGATGATATGAATGGGCACTTTGGTCTTCATCCGCCTTCTTTTTCTGTGTTTCTATACCTTTTGAGGCATTCCAATCCTGTCTTGACATCCAGAGGTGCCTGGTTCAAATCCTACTGCTGCTCCTTGTCATCTTGGGCAAGTCACTTAACCTTCCGTTGCCTCGAGTGCAAACTTAGAGCGTGAGCTCTACAGGGACAGAGATATACCCAGTGTAACTCACCTTGAGCTACTACTGAAAAGGTGTGAGCAAAATCCAAATAAATAAATATTTACAGCTGGCCCTTAAATTTAATCTTTGTCTTTTACTGGTTTGGTAACCTCTTTCTGATGCACACTCAACATTTTTTTTTGCTAAAAACCACTTGAGATTTTATGTCACTATATTTACAAACATACAAAAATGTGAAGCCTCAAATGTCCAGGGAGAAGTCATAGACTTTTCAACAAATCCTACAGTGTAGTATTTATCACTGGCGTCTCTTATATGCCGGAAGATTAGCAGTGGGAAGCAACTCCCCATGGGGAGAAAAAGAAACACTCAAAAACCGGTCTTGAAACATAAATAGTATTTAAACATATAGCGTATCCCCAAATTGGTTCTTTAAAGTTGAATTTCTATTTATAAATCTAAACAACCATTCCATGCTACTGTGCACAAATTTTCCTTTCCACTTATCTGACAGGTTGATTTTTTGCTCCGCAACCCTGTTTTTACGTTTTTTATAAATTTCACTTAAACATCAATTGTTGCACAGGGTTTTCATCCCCGACAAGGGACTAGAGCCCCCTTGTTTCACAAAGTTGCATTAGGAGGAAGAATGGTGCGGGGAGTTGTTTCCCTCTGCTGTTTTTCTGATATACTAGTAAAAAAGGCCCGTTTCTGGGAGAGATGAAATGGGCGCTAGCAAGGTTTTGGGACAGGGGGAGATGGGGTTTGTAGGCTGTGGAGGCATGTGGAGCGACGCAGCTGTCCCCGAAGCACCCTGCAGGCACGGGGAGGTAGCGTTTGTAGCCTCGCGACCCGTGTCCCCCGACCCCCCTCGAGGTACCTGCGAGGTCCGATCGCGTTTGTTTACATTCCAGGAGTGTGCTCCACAGATCGCGTGGAGCTCCGTAGTTTGCTGCAGTGTGCCTCGCGAGCCGTGTCCCCCGACCCCCCTCGAGGTACCTGCGAGGTCCGATCACGTTTGTTTACTTTCCAGCAGTGTGCAGATCGCGTGGAGCTCCGTAGTTTGCTGCAGTGTGGTCCGCCCTCGTCGTCATGACGTTGTGACGCGAGGGCAGGGCATACGGCGCTTCAGAGATCTGGCTTCCGTTTTCGAGGCATGGGCAAACCGGATATCTCTGGCGCCTCACAGTTCCGGTTTTGAGGGGCTTTTGAGGCTTCATTTAGAACGTTGGGGTTGCGAATTATGTCCGGAAGGGGCGTGGCTGAGGGCGGGTCCTGAGTGACAGTGAGTGGTGAGTGGTGCACAGTGAGTGTTGCTGGCAGCCAGCTTAGTGCTTCAGTGTTTCCCTCCCACAGAGTGAGCCAGGTGAGAATTATTATATAGGATAAGAGATGCCAGTGAAAAATAGTCCACTGTAGGGTTTGTTGAAAAGTCGATGACTTATTCCTACATAGTTGAAGATTCATATTTTTTTTTACATTTGTAAATACAGTGACAAAACATCTCAAGTGGTTTTAGAAAAAAAATTTTTGAGTGTGCATTAGTAAAATGTTTGCTTTCCAATATATGTTTTTTGAATAAGTCTCTTTCTAAACCACCTCCATTCTTTCCATATCTTTTCAGAAATGTTCAATATTCTAGGCAAGCTCACATTTTGTCATCCACTGCTTTGTTGTCACCAATGAAAAGTGATACATCTAAAACTTAAACCTGTGCAGAGGTATTATTACCTGATATGTTTTTCTATCGGTCACGCCATTTTGTCAAACAATTATGAGATGTGAAACACTAATAGGAACCAAAAGCATACATTCAGTGTTGTTATCCAGTGAGTCTCAAACTTGTCCCGGGGGACCTCCAGCCAGCTGATGTTTTAGGATATCCACAATGAATATACACGAGAGAGATCTGCATAAAATGGAAGTGGTAGACATGCAAATCGCTCTCATGTACATTCATTGAGGATATCCCGAAAACCCCACTGGCTAGTAGTGATCCCTCCACAACAGATTTTAGAACTGCAGCTAAGTAGAGAGGTGTGGTAGCCGTGTTAGTCCACTCTTAAAGGTTATCAATAGAAATCAAACAAAATAAAACATGGAAAAGAAAATAAGATGATACCTTTTTTATTGGACATAACTTAATACATTTCTTGATTAGCTTTCGAAGGTTGCCCTTCTTCCTCAGATCGGAAATAAGCAAATGTGGTAGCAGATAGTATAAATGAGAGAAACATCAAAGCATTACTTCAGCTGTAATACAAGATGGTGGAGATGAGCATCAATGGAAGCAAAACTGACTGAAAAAAGAAAGAAGAGATCCCAGCGACAGCCCACCTTCCTAGTAAAGGGACTAAGGCCCAGATGCATTAAAGACATTGGTAATTCCCGTTCCCTACCAATTCCATAGCGAATCGGTAGGGAACGGGAATGCATCAACGATAGGGAATGCAAATGAGCTACTCGTTGTAGCTCACTCGCATTCTCTAGTCCTTCGGTACCTGAGTCGGAGAATCGGGACGTCCCTTTAGATTAGGCTCCTCTTCCTGGTCTCTTCAGCCAATCAAAGCGGGCTTAGCTGGCTGTTGTCAGCGAAACGCGCTCTGATTGGCTGAAGAGACCAGGAAGAGAAGCCTAATCTAAAGGGACGTCCCGATTCTCCGGCAACCAGGAAAACATAAAAGTTTTGCTGTGGAGGGGCGGCGAAGACAAAATAGAAGGGGGGAAAAAACACCAGCGCCGGCAGAGCTAAAAAAAAAATGCGGAAAAAAAAGACGTCTCTCAGAAGCGCAGGGAGAGTACGTCCTTAAAGGACGCCCCTCACATGCGCTCCCTGCTTTTTTTTTCTTTTTTACCTTTTTTGGGGGCCCTTTTCCTTTCCGATTCCCTCACAGGAGCCCTAACAAGAGGTCAGACATCTCGTTAGGGTTCCTACGGTAAGGGAATCGGGAAAAACGGTAGTGCAGCTCATTATAATAGCTTTTCAATCATTTGCATTCCGTTTTCGTTGCCTGCTACCGTGGCAGGGAAAATGCCCTTAGTGCTTGCCCGGGGTGAACTACTTGCGTTTTAAACTGGCTGGAACCAGTTTAAAACGCAAGTTGTGGGCTCGTTAGGTTTTGTGCATCTGGGCCTAAGGTCTGTGGAATGTAAAATCACAGCAACTACTTCTAGCAGTAAATATTCACGTTGCCCTGGCACATTAGAAACTAGTAACCTCAGCTTATCTTCAAATATTTTTAAAGCTAATGTCTCCTGAAACCTTGCACTACTGCTTAACTCTTCTGTTTGCTAATTAATGGGACTGGTGATGGTCTCCAGGTGAAAGAACTATCCCTTCAGTGATTAGTCTTTCAGTCCACTATGTAAGAAAACACAAAAGCAAACTAATTGACAGCGCTGCTATCAGCTTCTCCTGTTTGGTAATACCTTAAGCAGATAAAGCTCTAACTTGACAAGACGCAGCTGCCACTCTGAATATGGGCCCCACCTAGTCCCTAGTGAAATGCAATCCTCTGCTCATTTTAGGGAACTGGAGAGCAGAGTGGCTAGAACAACCATAACAGTTCTTAATAATAATAATAATAATAAAGCTCAAATAAGAAAAAATATGTTGTGTCACTTTAAGTGTGCATTTTCATATCCACTTCCACCTTCGAAGATACAGGCAAGGCTGTAGGCGGGACTCAGTTTAAAGAGGCACGGGGGGGGGTCCTTTCTCTTAAGTGCACTGAGCAGTTAACATGTGAATTAGCACGCATTGTTTCCACACCACCTCCGCAACTGTTACTGTGGTGGTAAGTCAACTAACTCGCACATTAAGATCCAGATTCTACATATGGTGCCAACAAAAATCGGCGCTGAAAAAAACCCCACGCTTAGCGCTATTCTATAAACTTCACCTAAAATTAGGCACAGTTTGTAGAATACTCATACCCCAAAACTCTATGTATTGCATCTTCATTTCCACGCTGAAATTGAAGCGTATTACAATGCACACACTTAATTGGTTAACTAGCTAATCAGTGCTGTTAATTGGACGTTAACAAGCAATTATCAGCACTAATTGGCATTAATTAGGACTTACATGCACAACTCGCTAAGTGTATTTTGTAACATGGTGCATCTACATTCTAAGTCACACAGTTGGAAAGGGAGCATGGCCATGGGCATTTCTACAATCTATTTATTTTATTTATATTTTGCTCACACCTTTTTCAGTAGTAGCTCACGGTGAGTTACATTCAGGTACTCTGGATATTTCTCTGTCCCAGGTGGGCTCACAATCTAAGTTTGTACCTGAGGCAATGGAGGTTTAAGAGGTAGATGCACTAAACGTTTTTCATCGTTAAATGATCCCTCAGGGAAGAATTTCCTATCCTTTCCATGCACTTAAGCCTATTTTCCGACGACAGTAGCAGCTAACGAAAACGGAATGGAGATGAGCAATTAGTATGAAAACCCCATTGAAACGACATGCACTAACCTTTTCCGATTGCCTTTACGCAGGAAAAAGGCAGGAAAACTAACGAGAGGTCTGGACCTCTCGTTAGGACAGCTCTGTGCCAGGAAAAAGTGTTAAGTGAAAAAATAAACAAACTTTGAGCCAATCCCAGCGCATTAGCAGAGCTAAAAGCGCTGTGATTGGTCCAAAGGACCTCAGAAAACACATAAAAAAATAAAAATAAAAAAAGGATCGGGAGGGGGCAAGGGCGCTCATCAGGAGCGTCCTGTACGGACGGCCTTGCCCCCCCCCCCGCTGCTCCCCACTTTCCGCCGCTCCCCCCACCCCGAAAAAGCAAACTTCTAGAAGCCCCTGCCCCCCTCCCTTCCTCACTACTCTCTCACCTCAGCTCCGCCTCCCGACATCCTCCGTCCGTGCCCCGCCCCCTTTTGGGGTCGTCGCCGCCATTCCCCTCCTCCATCGGGCCCCCCTTCCTCTTACCGGGCCCGTGCAGCGCCTCTCTCCTCTGTCCGAAGGCGCTGCACGGGCAAGAAGAAAGCTGAATCAGCTGATGCCTGCCTTCGCGATGGCGCGTCTTTCTCCTGCTGCGCCCGCCCCTGTCTGACGTCAGTAACCTACGTAGGTTACCGACGTCAGAAAGGGGCGGGCACAGCAGGAGAAAGACGCGCCATCGAAGCTGGGCAAAGGCAGGCATCAGGCTTTCTTCTTGCCCGTGCAGCGCCTTCGGACAGAGGAGAGAGGCGCTGCACGGGCCCGGTAAGAGGGAGGGGGGCCCGATGGAGGAGGGGAATGGCGGCGACGACCCCAAAAGGGGGCGGGGCACAGGACGGAGGATGTCGTGAGGCGGAGCTGAGGTGAGAGTAGTGAGGAAGGGAGGGGGGCAGGGGCTGCTTGAATTTTGCTTTTTCGGGGTGGGGGGAGCGGCGGAAAGTGGGGAGCAGCGGGGGGGGGGGCAAGGCCGTCCATACAGGACGCTCCTGATGAGCGCCCTTGCCCCCTCCCGATCCTTTTTTTATTTTTATTTTGATTTGGGAGCCATGTGCTTGTGATTTGACTGTGTTTTGACTGTTTGTGGCATGCGCAGAGCAGCTAACATAACGCTTGGCTGCTCTGCACATGATTTGGGGGCCGATTAACGATGTGTATTGTGATTCTTTGATACATTGTACGTTTCAATACCGATCTCAGCATGTGTGACTTTTTTTTTTGGTGCATTTTTCGTTATTTTAAAATCGTTAGGGACTTTAACGATTTAGATTTTTTTACGTTTGGTTGCTGCATCTGCCTCTAAGAGGCAGATGCACTAAACGTTTTTCATCGTTAAATGAGCCCTCGGGGAAGAATTTCCGATCCTTTCCATGCACTTAAGCCTATTTTCCGACGACAGTAGCAGCTAACGAAAACGGAATGGAGATGAGCAATTAGTGTGAAAACCCCATTGAAACGACATGCACTAACCTTTTCCGATTGCCTTTACGCAGGAAAAAGGCAGGAAAACTAACGAGAGGTCTGGACCTCTCGTTAGGACAGCTCTGTGCCAGGAAAAAGTGTTAAGTGAAAAAATAAACAAACTTTGAGCCAATCCCAGCGCATTAGCAGAGCTAAAAGCGCTGTGATTGGTCCAAAGGACCTCAGAAAACACATAAAAAAATAAAAATAAAAAAAGGATCGGGAGGGGGCAAGGGCGCTCATCAGGAGCGTCCTGTACGGACGGCCTTGCCCCCCCCCCCCCCCGCTGCTCCCCACTTTCCGCCGCCCCCCCCACCCCGAAAAAGCAAAATTGTAGCAGCCCCTGCCCCCCTCCCTTCCTCACTACTCTCAGCTCCGCCTCCCGACATCCTCCGTCTGTGCCCCGCCCCCTTTGGGGGTTGTCGCCGCCATTCCCCTTCTCCATCGGGCCCCCCTCCCTCTTACCGGGCCCGTGCAGCGCCTCTCTCCTCTGTCCGAAGGCGCTGCACGGGCAAGAAGAACGCTGAATCAGCTGATGCCTGCCTTCGCGATAGAGCGTCTTTCTCCTCCTGGGCCCGCCCCTTTCTGACGTCGGTAACCTACGTAGGTTACTGACGTCAGACAGGGGCGGGCGCAGCAGGAGAAAGACGCGCCATCGCGAAGGCAGGCATCAGCTGATTCAGCTTTCTTCTTGCCCGTGCAGCGCCTTCGGACAGAGGAGAGAGGCGCTGCACGGGCCCGGTAAGAGGGAGGGGGGCCCGATGGAGAAGGGGAATGGCGGCGACGACCCCCAAAGGGGGCGGGGCACAGACGGAGGATGTCGGGAGGCGGAGCTGAGAGTAGTGAGGAAGGGAGGGAGGCAGGGGCTGCTACAATTTTGCTTTTTCGGGGTGGGGGGAGCGGCGGAAAGTGGGGAGCAGCGGCGGGGGGGGGGGGGGCAAGGCCGTCCGTACAGGACGCTCCTGATGAGCGCCCTTGCCCCCTCCCGATCCTTTTTTTAGTTTTATTTTTTTATGTGTCAATTCAATTTGCCATGTGCTTGTGATTTGACTGTTTGTGGCATGCGCAGAGCAGCTAACATAACGCTTGGCTGCTCTGCGCATGATTTGGGGGCCGATTAACGATGTGTATTGTGATTCTTTGATACATTGTACGTTTCAATACCGATTCCAGCATGTGTGACTTTTTTTTTTGGTGCATTTTTCGTTATTTTAAAATCGTTAGGGACTTTAACGATTTAGATTTTTTTACGTTTGGTTGCTGCATCTGCCTCTAAGTGACTTGCCCAAGATAACAAGAAGCAGCAGTGGGATTTGAACTGGCCACCTCTGGATTGCAAGACCAGTGTGCCAATCACTAGGCCACTCCTTCACTAGCAGCATTCCATCTAGAATCTCAAATAGTAGCAACATTCCAGAATCTCAAAAAGTGGCAACATTCCATGTAGAATCTTCAATAGTAGCAACATTCCATATATTTCTTTAGATTTTGCTCACACCTTTTTCAGTAGTAGCTCACAGTGAGTTACATTCAGGTACTCTGGATATTTCTCTGTCCCAGGAGGGCTCACAATCTAAGTTTGTACCTGAGGCAATGGAGGGTTAAGTGACTTGCCCAAGATCACAAGGAGCAGCAGTGGGATTTGAACTGGTCACCTCTGGATTGCAAGCCCAATGCTCTAACCACTAAGCCACTCCTGTGCAATTATCTTGTCAATACATAGCAAGAAAACCCCCAGAATTTAGTAAGACTATACCTGATCGTTGAAAGTAAGCACTACGTAAAATCTATGCGCATTATTATAGAATACACCTTCTCTGCACCTAATTTAGGCATCGGAATTTACGCCAAGTGAAACATGGCCTAAATGGACATTTGGTCACATGGAGAGGCACTCAGTGTAATTCTATATTCCACACAGAAATTTAAGCCCATTCTATAAAATATAGGCATACTATAAAGAATATGCCTAGGTGTATTTTATTTTATTTTTTATTTTGCTGCATTTATATCCCACATTTTCCCCACCTATTTGCAGGTTCAATGTGGCTTACAATATAATACAAGACAATCACATTGATGGAATAAGAAAATCAGAATATAGATAACGGTAACAGAATTCAAACATGCGTGGGATAAACATAAAGGAATCCTGTTCAGAAGGAATGGATCCTCAGCAGCTTAGCCGAGATTGGGTGGCAGAGCCAGTGGTGGGAGGCGGAGTGGTGGTTGGGAGGCGGGGAAAATGCTGGGCAGACTTATATGGTCTGTACCAGAGCTGGTGGTTGGGAGGCGGGGATAGTGTTGGGCAGACTTATACCGTCTGTGCCCTGAAGAGGACAGGTACAAATCAAGGTAGGGTATACACAAAAAGTAGCACATATGAGTTTATCTTGTTGGGCAGACTGGATGGACCGTGCAGGTCTTTTTCTGCCGTCATCTACTATGTTACTATGTTATAACAGATAAGGTGCATAAGAATATCATGGCAATAATATAAACGGAGTAAGAATTTCAGAATTGTTGTAATTAAGGTGCATAAGAAAATTATGTAGAATAAGAAGTGGATAAATAGATAAAAGATAACATAATGATATCAGGACAAGATATAATATTCAACAGTTGGGGTGTAAATTAAAATAAATTAGAAGAGTTCCATAATAATTGTATCTGGTGTAGTTTAGGTGTCAGTTCGTTATGGGGGATTTTTACCACATGGATTTTTCAGGCACTATATATAGAATCTAGGCCATAACGCCTACTCCCCTACTTAAAATTTAGCACAACCATTTAGAACGACTGACACCTGGTGTAAATGCCCACATCTAACTTGCGCGCAGATTGTGCATTCTCTATAACAGTGCACGTGAGTTTTAGGAATGCCCACGGCCCACCCATAGCCCTCCTATGGCCACACCCCCAACATATTAGAACTTACACGTACCACTTTACAGAATACACATAGAAAGCTGCACGTGTAAATTCTAATTGGTGCCAATTACTGCCAATAATTGCTTGCTAGTGGCCCATTAATGGCACTAATTGGCTTGTTCAAACAATTAAGTTGTGCGTGCAGATTGGTCGTGCGGCCAAATTGCGCATGCAACATTATTCGCCATATATAGAATCTGGGGGTAACTGCCTGTTGTCATAGGAGTCTGGAGCTAGGTGGGTTATGGGTGGAGAATGGGAATGGACTGCATCCATGCTAATTGAAAGAGGAGGCATTAAGAGGCAGTTCTTTAATTGGAGGCCTCCATTTAGGTGCCCTGAGGGTGTGCATAGGCACCTAGGTTCCATTATAAAATACTAACATAACCCAAGATTTAGGTATGCACACATAAGCCAGCCACAGAGCAGGTGTTAAGTGTGAGCATCTAAATGCAGCAACGACGCACGTAGTATTCTGTAAGTTACGTGTGTAAGTGGAAGCCCCCGTCTATGCCCCTCCAATGTGTATGCCCCCCCCTTACAAGTATGCAACATGCAAGACAGGCGAAAATTAGCACCTAGTTTATAGAGCTTCCCCATAATGCATCTGTGCTAACAGCAAACAATCTTAACACACAGTAAAGATCATTTCAGTGTGGTAACTGCACAGGACATACTGGCCGTTTCCCCAACAATTACTGCTCAGCCTTTGCACTAACTGGCAGATGCTCAGAAGCATAGGCGGGCGCTAAAGGCCATTAGTTGTCAGACTAGTGCCCACATTTGCTACCGCAAAATGGTCAGAGCCAGCTCTGAATTCAAATACCATGGAAATGCATGCTAAACAGAGCCATTAATATTCCTCCCCAATGTTCAGTGGGCAGTGTGCCAAACAAGGGCGCTGCACCTGCAGCAAACCCTGTGCAAGCCTGGAACTGGCATTAGGGTTTGCCAGGGCATTGGGGAGGAATGGGGAGATCCTGTTCAGTATGCATTGGAATGCTTCCAGGACCCCCTACCCCCCTAAACACAAGGGCCTAGAGGCATGCACTCAAGGCACAATCCTCCCACAGAAGAGGACCTGTCAAACCAAAGCCCTGGTGGTCCGGTTGACCTCCAAGCCCTCCCAACACAAGGGCCTGGAGATCTGGTAGACCTCCAGACCCCCCACCACTAATACAGAACCCTTTTGGTCCAGTGAGACCCTTTCCAGGCCTGGCCTGGCCTCCCCCCCTGAAAGTTAGCCCTGGGGGTCTAGCGTCCACCCCCCAAGACTGTAACTCCAATCTCAAACAGGAGTAGAGACTAGCACTCCCTCCCTTTTCCTGAAGGCGCTGCCTCAAAACAGCGGTGCCCTACCCTGCCCAGTGCATCCTGGGATATGATGGGTGGGGCTTAACTACCATATAAGGGAGAAACTCCAACTCCCTTATATGGTAGTTAAGCCCCACCCAGTGCATCCCAGAATGCACTGGGCAGGGCAGGATGCTGCCATTTTGAGTCAGCTCCTGAGGGAGCCCTAGTCCCTCCTCTTGTTTGAGACTGGAGTCACTTTTTTTAAGGTAGGAGGGGGCTTGGGGGCTTAGGGGGGGATGCTAGACCACCAGGGCTAGATGCCAAGAGGGAAGTCAGGCTGGGCTGGGCCTGGCTAGGGTCCCACTGGACCACCAGAGTTCTGTATTTGCGATAGGGGGTCTGGAAGTCTACTGTTCCTCCAGGGCTTTTGTTTGACAGCTCCGGGGTTGTTGTTTTTTTTTTTGACAGCACGGACCCATCAAACCTCTCCTGCAGGTGGATAGTGCCTTGAGTGCATGCCCAGGCACAATCCTCCCACAGATGTCCCCCTATGAGCAACGCTAATAACGCACATGAATTTGCATGTTATTAGCGTTCATTATTTTGGAGTTAATTCTCTGCGCTGGTCTGACAGTACTTTTCCCCGTGGAGAACTGATCAACGATACCTAATTGTATGTTCTTGTTCGCTGTTAAGGCATGGTAAATACAGAAACTTACCACACTTTAGAAAAAGAGCTCCACAGTGTATCTCAATACAGTGGTAGGGCCTGTGTGAATGGCTGAAGGTGGAGCTGTATTGTGGTATGCATGATGACTGGTGGTACAGTACATAAGTACATAAGTAATGCCACAATGGGAAAAGACCAAGGGTCCATCGAGCCCAGCATCCTGTCCACGACAGCGGCCAATCCAGGCCAAGGGCACCTGGCAAGCTTCCCAAAAGTACAAACATTCTATACATGTTATTCCTGGAATTGTGGATTTTTCCCAAGTCCATTTATTTATTTGTCGCATTTGTATCCCACATTTTCCCACCTCTTTGCAGGCTCAATGTGGCTTAAAATACATCATGAATAATGAGAATACATGAAAAAGTATACAATTAGTAATAGCAGAAGGATTTTGGATGGCATGATAATGATAAAACATGGTAGAATTTTAACAAGCAAACATAGTAAGAGATATTTAAGAAATATATAAGAATTATAAAGAAAATGTACATTTAGTAATAGCAGAAGACCTTGTACATAAGTACATAAGTACATAAGTAGTGCCATACTGGGAAAGACCAAAGGTCCATCTAGCCCAGCATCCTGTCACCGACAGTGGCCAATCCAGGTCAAGGGCACCTGGCACGCTCCCCAAACGTAAAAACATTCCAGACAAGTTATACCTAAAAATGCGGAATTTTTCCAAGTCCATTTAATAGCGGTCTATGGACTTGTCCTTTAGGAATCTATCTAACCCCTTTTTAAACTCCGTCAAGCTAACCGCCCGTACCACGTTCTCCGGCAACGAATTCCAGAGTCTAATTACACGTTGGGTGAAGAAAAATTTTCTCCGATTCGTTTTAAATTTACCACACTGTAGCTTCAACTCATGCCCTCTAGTCCTAGTATTTTTGGATAGCGTGAACAGTCGCTTCACATCCACCCGATCCATTCCACTCATTATTTTATACACTTCTATCATATCTCCCCTCAGCCGTCTCTTCTCCAAGCTAAAAAGCCCTAGCCTTCTCAGCCTCTCTTCATAGGAAAGTCGTCCCATCCCCACTATCATTTTCGTCGCCCTTCGCTGTACCTTTTCCAATTCTACTATATCTTTTTTGAGATACGGAGACCAGTACTGAACACAATACTCCAGGTGCGGTCGCACCATGGAGCGATACAACGGCATTATAACATCCGCACACCTGGACTCCATACCCTTCCTAATAACACCCAACATTCTATTCGCTTTCCTAGCCGCAGCAGCACACTGAGCAGAAGGTTTCAGCGTATCATCGACGACGACACCCAGATCCCTTTCTTGATCCGTAACTCCTAACGCGGAACCTTGCAAGACGTAGCTATAATTCGGGTTCCTCTTACCCACATGCATCACTTTGCACTTGTCAACATTGAACTTCATCTGCCACTTGCACGCCCAATCTCCCAGTCTCGCAAGGTCCTCCTGTAATCGTTCACATTCCTCCTGCGACTTGACGACCCTGAATAATTTTGTGTCATCGGCGAATTTAATTACCTCACTAGTTATTCCCATCTCTAGGTCATTTATAAATACATTAAAAAGCAACGGACCCAGCACAGACCCCTGCGGGACCCCACTAACTACCCTCCTCCACTGAGAATACTGTCCACGCAATCCTACTCTCTGCTTCCTATCTTTCAACCAGTTCTTAATCCATAATAATACCCTACCTCCGATTCCATGACTCTGCAATTTCTTCAGGAGTCTTTCGTGCGGCACTTTGTCAAACGCCTTCTGAAAATCCAGATATACAATATCAACCGGCTCCCCATTGTCCACATGTTTGCTTACCCCCTCAAAAAAATGCATTAGATTGGTGAGGCAAGACTTCCCTTCACTAAATCCGTGCTGACTTTGTCTCATCAGTCCATGTTTTTGTATATGCTCTGCAATTTTATTCTTAATAATAGCCTCCACCATCTTGCCCGGCACCGACGTCAGACTCACCGGTCTATAATTTCCCGGATCTCCTCTGGAACCCTTCTTAAAAATCGGAGTAACATTGGCTACCCTCCAGTCTTCCGGTACTACACTCGATTTTAGGGACAGATTGCATATTTCTAACAGTAGCTCCGCAAGTTCATTTTTTAGTTCTATTAATACTCTGGGATGAATACCATCAGGTCCCGGTGATTTACTACTCTTCAGCTTGCTGAACTGACCCATTACATCCTCCAAGGTTACAGAGAATTCGTTTAGTTTCTCCGACTCCCCCGCTTCAAATATTCTTTCCGGCACCGGTGTCCCCCCCAAATCCTCCTCGGTGAAGACCGAAGCAAAGAATTCATTTAATTTCTCCGCTACGGCTTTGTCCTCCCTGATCGCCCCTTTAACACCATTTTCGTCCAGTGGCCCAACCGACTCTTTGGCCGGTTTCCTGCTTTTAATGTATCTAAAAAATTTTTACTATGTATTTTTGCTTCCAACGCTAATTTCTTCTCAAAGTCCTTTTTTGCCCTCCTTATCTCCGCTTTGCATTTGGCTTGGCATTCCTTATGATCTATCCTGTTACTTTCAGTTGGTTCTCTTCTCCACTTTCTGAAGGATTGTTTTTTGGCTCTAATGATTTCCTTTATCTTACTGTTTAGCCACGCCGGCTGACGTTTAGTCTTTTTTCCCTTTTTTCTAATACGTGGAATATATTTGTCCTGAACCTCCAGGATGGTGTTTTTAAACAGCATCCACGCCTGACGCAAGTTTTTTACTCTGCGAGCTGCTCCTTTCAGTCTTTTTTTCACCATTTTTCTCATTTTGTCGTAATCACCTTTTCTATAGTTAAACGCTAGCGTACTTGATTTCCTAGTTTCACTTCCTTCAATGCCAATATCAAAACCGATCATATTATGATCACTGTTGTCAAGCGGCCCTCGTACCGTTACCCCCTGCACTAGATCATGAGCACCACTAAGGACTAAGTCTAGTATTTTTCCTTCTCTTGTCGGCTCCTGAACTAGCTGTTCCATGAAGCTGTCCTTGATTTCATCAAGAAATCTTATGTCCCTTGCGTGTACAGATGTTACATTAACCCAGTCTATATGTGGGTAATTGAAATCCCCCATTATTATTGTGTTGCCCAGTTTGTTTGCGTCCCTGATTTCCTTTAACATTTCCGCATCCGTCTGTTCGTCCTGGCCAGGCGGACGGTAGTACACTCCTATCACTATCCTTTTCCCCTTTGCACATGGAATTTCAATCCACAGTGATTCCAAGGAGTGTTTTGTTTCCTGCAGAATTTTCAATCTATTTGATTCAAGGCTCTCGTTAATATACAATGCTACCCCTCCACCAATCCGATTCACCCTATCACTACGATAGGGTAACATGATAATGAAAAAACATGATAGTAGTTTGGCAAGCAAATATTGTAGGGGCCATTCTGTATGTGTGTACAGGAATTCATATTTGTTGGTCATTGTTGTATGCCTTGTTGAAGAGATGGGTCTTCAGTAGATTTCGGAAGTTGGCTTGTTCATAGGTCGTTTTTAGGCTTCGCGGCAGCGCATTCCAGAATTGTGTGCTCAGGTAGGAAAAGGTTGACGCATGCGTTAGTTTGTATTTAAGACCTTTACAATTTGGGAAGTGAAGATTAAGGAATGTACGGGATCATTTTTTAGCATTCCTGGGTGGTAAGTCTATCAGGTCTGACATGTAGGCTGGTGCGTCTCCGTGAATAATTTTGTGAACTAGGGTGCAAATTTTGAACGTGATACGTTCTTTGAGTGGGAGCCAGTGCAGTTTTGTCTCGTAGGGGTTTGGCGCTTTCGTATTTTGTTTTACCGAATATGAGTCTAGCTGCAGTGTTTTGAGCTGTCTGAAGTTTCTTGATTATTTGCTCTTTGCAGCCAGCGAAGAGTGCATTGCAGTAGTCTAGATGACTAAGTACCATTGATTGTACCAGCTTGCGGAAGACGGTACTTGGGAAGAAAGGTCTTACTCTTTTCAGTTTCCACATTGAGTGGAACATCTTCTTGGTTGTGTTTTTCACGTGACTCTCAAGTGTTAGGTGTCGATCAATGGTAACTCCAAGAAGTTTTAGAAGTGGTTTACGGACTTGTCCTTTAGGAAACCATCTAACCCCTTTTTAAACTCTGCTAAGCTAACCGCCTTCACCACGTTCTCCAGAAGTTAGGTGTGGTTTATAGAATAGGTGTGTATGCTTGGGAATCACATCTAACTTAAGGCATAGCCATTTGTACCAACTGAAACATGGTGCAAATGTACACGCCTACATTAGGCATGTATCCCTGTTACTTTATAACAATGCGTGTTAATTTTATGACCGCCCCCGTTCCACCCATGACCCTCCCATTTCAGCATCCCCTTTTTCAGATCGAGCATAAAACTTAGGCAGAGACCCGGCACCTACATTTATGCATGTAAATTCCAATTAAATCTAATTATTGCCAATAATTGCTTGTTAACTAACTGGCTCATTATTCAATTAAATTGCATGCACAAATTGGGCACATGCTCAAAATTTGCATGCACAATTTTTGGTGACTTTTACAGAATTAGGGGGACAGTTTGTAGAATATTATAAATTCCATGTGTCACTTAGGTACAACCAGCTTACACCTGCCATTCACATGGCGTAAAAGTGCTGACATTACACTAGCATTCTATAACAAAATCGTGATGTCAAGATATATAATTGCTCCCTTCTCCTTAGTTTCTTCCCATCTGAACAATTTTAATATTTCTTTTAAAAATGAAAAGGAATGTCCCTACAAAAGTATTGCCATACTGGAAAAGACCAAAGGTCCATCAAGCCCAGTATCTGATTTCCAACAGTGTCCAATCCAGGTCACAAATACCTGGCAAGGTCCCCAAAAAGTACAAAACATTTTATACTGCTTATCCCAGAAATAGTGGATATTCCCCAAGTTCATTTAATAATGGTCTGTGGACTTTTCCTTTAGGAAGCCATCCAAAACTTTTTTAAACTCTGCTAAGCTAACCGCCTTTACCACATTCTCTGGCAACGAATTCCAGAGTTTAATTACATGTTGAGTGAAGAAAAAGTTTCTCCGATTCGTTTTAAATTTACTACATTGCAGCTTCATTGCATGCTCCCTAGTCCTAATATTTTTGGAAAGCGTAAACAGACGCTTCACATCTACCCGTTCAACTCCACTCATTATTTTACAGACCTCTATCATATCTCCCCTCAGCCGCCTTTTCTCCAAGCTGAAGAGCCCTAGCCGCTTTAGCCTTTCCTACAGACCACAAACCTTTTTTCATTAAGTTTTGCTTTGTTGTGTTCCTGCTGCTCTTCCACCACTGAAGGTCCTTTCATTTGGAGCAAATAGCGGAGGTGAACTTGCTAACCCAAAGGGAGGGGGGGGGGGGGGGGGTTCCAGTTGCTTGTAGTTATGGCAGCTTTAAATAGGGTTATAGCCTCATTTCTCAAGTTTTTCTACTCATCTCTCTCTCTCTCACACTCTCTCTGTTTTCTTTCATCCTTTGCCTTTTTTTGATCCCAGACAATAAAAGCTGAATGGCAATGCTAATGGCAAGCTCTTCATTTAAATCCAAGCCCAGGAGGCAGCGTGCTACACATATTTATGAGCTTTAAATGGCTTTTATCAAAGTAAGGTCGCACTAAATCACCCCCAAGCTGTCATAAATACAAATGGCTCGACATAGTCAGCAACAAGCCTTCGGGGAAAATTATACGATCTGCTGCAGCAGTTATGGTATATCACACAGCGAGCCTGTATGTTTCCATGGGCAAGGTAATCCGATACTTCAAAGGACGCTAATGGGTGCGAGGGATGAATGAGAGTGATTCCAATGGTGACTCCTCTACAATAAGCACATGAAGGCCAAGTTCAACTCACCCCATAGGCTGGGAACCTGTGGATTACTATTTAGATGCTTAACAGAGGATGCATAAAATAAGCCGCAAGAAGGCAACAGGATCATTTCTCGGGATGCTACCATACAGACAGGACTACATCTATCTATCTATCTTTCTGCATTTATAGTCCACCTTGACTTAAGCAGAGTATAACAAAATGTACATCATCCCAAACAGAACCATAAAACAAGAATCTGCAAAAAGTGCCAACATGAAACAAACCAATGATCTCTATATATTATTATTATTATTATTAACATTTGTATAGCGCTACCAGACGCACGCAGTGCTGCACACCTATTATTATTATTAACATTTATATAGCGCTACCAGACGCACGCAGCGCTGAAAATGCCATCCACTCTGTCTATTCTGTCATGATTTTTTGGGGAATTAAGAGTTGAAATTTGGTACACGCGCACAAGATCATTAGTTCTACTCTTAATAGCCTTACAGACCGTCTTGGCACTGTACGGTTAGGATTAGATTCAGTAAATGGTGCTCAATGAAAGGCACCCAACCCCTCCCCCCCCCCCAAGCAGAACAGTATTCTATAAACTGCGCTCTGAGTTGCACGTCATTTATAGAATAGCGCTTAGAGATGATTTCTATGCCAAAACTTTGGGCCCCTTTTACAAAGGAACGTCAGCATTTTTAGCACACGCATGCATTAAACGCTACAGATGTCCATATAGCCCTATGGGCATCCCTAGTGTATAGCGCACACCAGTGGAGTAGCTACTATGGGGCCACGGGGGCCTGGGCCCCCCCTAGATTTGGCCCTGGACCCCCCCCCCCCGCCGCCGACCCTCTCAACCCCCCCTCCCGCCGTCAACCCGCTGTCGCCGGTTGCTACCTTTGCTGGTGGGGGACCCCAACCCCCGCCAGCTGAGGTCCTCTTCTTCCTTCGTTTTGTTTCTGAGTCTGACGTCCTGCACGTTTCACAGAAACAGAACGAAGCCCTGCAGATCACAAGGCTTCGTTCTGTTTCTGTGAGTCTGACGTCCTGCACGTTGTACGTGCAGGACGTCAGACTCAGAAACAGAACGAAGGAAGAAGAGGACCTCAGCTGGCGGGGGTTGGGGTCCCCCACCAGTAAAGGTAGGCGACAGCGAGCGGGGGTCGAGAGGGTCGTCGGCGGGGGGGTCAAAGTGGTTGGTGGTGGTGCTGGCGGAGGGGGGGTGTCGGCAATGGCGGCGGGGGGGGGGGGGTCGGCGGCGCCGGGGGGGGGGGGGGTGCTAAAATGTGCCCCCTCACCTCGGGCTCTGGACCCCCCTCCCGCCGAAGTCTGGCTGCGCCCCTGGCGCACACTAACCATTAGCGCACAATAAAAAACGCTAGCATGCCTTTGTAAAAGACCCCCAGTAGGCAGGAGGATTTACAGGAACTGAAACCTGGTTTACATCCTGGTGTGTAATTTATTGGTGCCAATTAATGCCAATAATTGATTGCACCCAATTATTGGTGTAAAATGGCTCATTAGCCAGTTCAGTTGCATGCAATTCTGCTTGCGGAAAATTGTGTGCCATTTGCAGAATCCAGCCCTTAATGTCTGGGCAATCTGTGGGTGGAATGAGCGTGCTCCCCGTAAGTTATTCGCTTAGCCACAATGTATCACTACAATCTGGATATCACTGGCACTGACTGCCCTATTCAGCTCTGGTGACTATCCAGATAATATTTTTGCCAAAGCAGCCAGTGTTTGGAAAAAATAATAAATGCTGATTGCCATGGCACAATATTGATCTGTATAATCTCAGAAAAGTGAAATGGTGTATTAAGTCTTCTGCAGGGGCGTAGCCAGACCTCAAAGTGGGAGGGGGCCAGAGCACAAAGGGAGAGGGCGCATTTTGGTCCGCCTCCTTGCCACCCCCCACCGCTGCCCTGCTGCCACCCACCACAGCTGCTGCTGCTGCACATACCTTGGCTGGCGGGGGGGAGGGGTCCCCAACCCCTGTCAGACGAAGCGCTGCCGGCGCTACCGCCATCACCACCGCGTTTCCTGCTCTGCTCTCTCTTCCCCTCATGTCATGTCCCGGCATGCTCGTTTTAATGAAATTGAGCACGCGGACATGCTCAGTTTCACTAAAACAAGCGTGCCGGAAGTGAGGGGAAGAGAGGGCAGGGCAGGAAGTGCGGCAGCACCGGAGACCAGCGCTGAAAAAAAAACGCTTCAGCAGGCAGGGGTTGGGGACCGCCGCCAGCCTAACCAAGGGCACAGATCCAGTTTGGGGGGGCCCAGGCCCCCATGGCCCCCCTCCCCATAGCTATGCCACTGGTCTTCTGTGGCCTTTTTCAGCTGCAGATTGAACATGGTAACAAACAACTTTGAAGTCAAATGAAGAATACTTAGACTTAATTCTATCTAGTTGCAAAGAAGTGAAAGGAAGCTAGAAATCAACTGGTGTCTATTACACAGCACTGCACGTTCAGTTGGCAGGCCAGATGGCCCTTACATCTTTAGGGGGAATTCTATAAACTCAAGGCTAGAGCTACACGCCACTTATGCACCTCAAAGGTATCATTTTCATGCTTAAGTTCTCTAGTTTCTAGTCTATTGTGAGGATTCCAGGGTAATAGGTGAGGAAGTTGCCAAGGAAAGGAGCAGGAAAGGAAGATTCCCCCCTGAAAATCCCAGGTTCCTCGGGGTAGATGGCCCACACCTTCTCAGAGATACAAGCAGCTTATTTCCTCTGAGATGGAGGAAGACTACAGTTCCCAAGAGCTCTGGATAAAACCCCAGATCCTAGCAGGAAGTGGAGCAAGAACTACAGGTGCCAGGTTCCTGGTGAGGAGGGAGGGGACTGGTTCAGAGAGGCTAATCAGGAGGATTTGGGACAGCTGGGAGATATATACAAGGGGAAGAGCTGATGGACTGGCAGCCAGGGGCAGGAGTTGAGGAGTTGTCCCAAGGGGGAGAAGCAGATGGGACTGAACCTATGGATATCTCTGCACTGGTCCTGGTACAGGGAAAAAGGCTAAAAAGGTTTATAACAGCCCTATTTTCTAGCCTGGGTGGAAGTGGAGGAGTGCTTGATAGCAGAAACTCTGGACCTGTGAAAAGGGGAGTCCGGGTGAAGCTCACTACAGAAGCGGTGCCTGAAGCCGGTATTTGTGCTGTGCGGCTCAAACCTGACCCATCTGGGTGGAATCCAGGTGTTAGAGGCTGGTAGAGGGAGGGGGACCCTTCAACCTCTGTATGTGTGAGAGGTGAAGGAAAAGAGGTTCAGTTTGGAACAGTGAACTGCAATATTAAAAAGCTTAATCTCCAGAAGAACTGTATTCTGTGGAAATCGATGAGCTTTGGGCCCGTGGGAGGGGGCGGGGGGGGCTTCCTTCAATTACAAAGAACTGAAAAGCAAGTTAGACACAGGAGACTGTAGGGAAGAAGGGGTTTGTTACTTGCGGGGCGCTTCCCTAGGCAGCGCCTAGAAGAAGTCAGTGTCTCCTGGCTCCAGATCCAGAGTGACTGTACTGAGCTATAAGGGAGAAGCTGTAATTTGGAACCTGCTTTAAAGGAGCTAGTGGAATTGCAGCACCTGTAAACTATTTGTGTTTGAAAATGGACATACCTTGGAATTATTAAAAAGAATCTTACCAAGTCGGGCGTGTGCAGTTGAGTCACGGAACCGTCCAGGACCAAGCAGAGGTGACATCGGCCCCGGGAGGGAGGCATGACGACACTATATAAATAGCACTTAAGTGCTGGAGAATGTAACTGCATGGTAGGTGTAAACATGGGAGGAGCGTACACAGTTGTAATGCAAAAAAACAGAAGAAACCAGTCTTCGTAAAACCGTCAGCAATGAACAAAAACAGCGAAGATGACCAAAAAATGACAACGCTTCAATAGAGAAATCAATGAAACAATTTACTGAACAATAAAATGGTCGGTGAGCAAGACTCGACACAACTGTGTTTCGGCCTATCTGGCCTGCATCGAGAAACATACATAAAAATACTTTGGAAAATATATAGTGAAAAACATGTAAAACAATCAAATGAGAGTATCAAAATATTAAATAACACAATAAATGTGTATTAAAATAATGTTGACAGTAAGTAAACTCAATATATGTGGGAATAATAGATTTAAACAAATGAAATATATACATATTTGTATATACACAATATGAAACTGTATACACACGATATTCATCATAGGAGCGTACACAGACAATGGACATGGTGCCCAATAATGGGGTCTTTTTACTAAGCAGCAGTAAGCACTAATGCGTTCTTCCCATGCACCAAAATGACCTACCGTAGATGCGCTTAGGCACCCTGCTGTAGTTCAAGCATCTGTGCACACTTTCCCAGCTCTACAAAATACTTTGTATTTTTTAGCATCGGGGGCGTATTTGGGGGCACAGAGTAAGCGTGACCAGCGCTAATCAGTTAGTGCAGCTACATTGTCGCACGCCAACTAATTAGCGAACAGTTAGCACGTGAGCCCCTTCTGTCTATTCAATAGGTGTCAGTAAGGGCTCATGTGCTAATGGACACATGCTAATTTGGAAACTAGTGCCTGGCCATTAATTGGAAATCCAATCTACGGTAGCGTTAAAAATGCCATAAGTGTGCAGTGAACCAATGCGCTAATTATAGCGCAGGCCACCTTTTAGTGCAGCTTAGTAAAAGGACCCCAATCTGCCAGATTCTATATACTGCGCCTAGAAATCCATGCAGAAATCCAACTGTATTCTATAATAATGCACGTAACTTAATTGGATTAACAAGCCAATCAGCGTATGTAACAGCACTTAACCAGCAATAATGAGCACTAATTGGCAATAATTAGAATTTACACGCATGACTTGCTAAGCATGTTCTGTAATGAAGTGCACCTTAATTATAAAGCCTGTAAAAAAGTTCAAAAGGGGCGTGGTTATGGGCAGGGAAATGGACGTTTGATGGGCCTTCTGAAATTTACCCGTGTAGTTACAGAATATGGGCCAGTGCACGTAAATCTACACGCTTGAATTTATATGCCACTTTTTCATTGGCGTAAATGGACGTGCACAGTTTTAGGCACCGGGATATCAACTAAGCGTATTCTATATACCGCGCCTAAATCTAGCCACTACTTATAGAATACGCTTACGCGGAGATGTTTTCCTTGCGGATTTTTTAGGCACCATATAAAGAATCTGGCCCAATATTTATTTATTTGTTACATTTGTATCCCACATTTTCCCACCTATTTGCAATGTGGGTTACATAGTACGTAAAGGCGATCGCCAATTCCGGGATGAACAATTCCAAAGTGATGCAGTGGTAGAATAAGGTTCATGTATAACAGACGCAATAGGGAATCGTAGAGAGGGAGAGTTGTGTTATGTCCATTCCGCTCTTTGATTTTGATTGTGGTGCAGGGTTCAGGCAATTTAGGTTGGGTCGGTAGGGTATGCCTTATTGAAGAGTGACAATATGTGTAACTTATAAAATGCTACAAGTTATGCATCACTTTGCACACTAAGGAGCAACCATTTATATCTGCCATTGACTTGGCGTAAAGTTTTGGAGTGCCAACATGTGTCTGAACTAGTATTCTACAACAGCTTAGGCATGCTGAAGTACCATTACAGAACTGTCACTAAACACGCCCCATTGTAACACCTAAATTGAAGCACCAAATTATAGAATTACCACCTTTAACTGCTGAAATATTCTATATTTCTGTCTACCTGACACACATCCAATTTAGTTTCTCACAGCACTGATACGGGCAACCCCTTCCCATGCACAGACAGCAGCTCTATGGGTCAAGGCCTATGCATGATCACAAACCAATCTTCCTTCCCCCCCACCCCTCCGACTCATTTTCTAGAGACAGATCTTTAGTAACCATCTCTCCAGAGAATTTATATAACTGTGGGAGGCAGCCAGACAGAGCAGCCTCCATCTTAACAATCATCCAGTGTTGTTATGCTTGTAGCAGGGCTAGGTCAGTGACAACAACTGGTCTCAGTTCACGCCCACTGACTGTTATGAACGCTAGGCATTCCAGTAAAACTATATGCTATCTTCAAATTAAGGGGATAATTAATTTTTTAGAAATGTTTTTCCTTGTGCAAAGGCTCCTCCACACCTAGAAAAAGGCTTTCACAAAATTGTGTCTGCCCAGAATATGTGTACTTCTATTTTGTGTTACGTTTGGCATTCCCAGGGGCATAGCCTGGTCAGATCAGGGGTGGAATTGCAATGCATTCATTGCCATGCATAGAGTACATGCATGCATTTGAAAAAACGAAGGCAGATAAAGACCATATGGCCTATTCAGTCTGCCCATCCACGCCATCCACTATCCCTTCCTCTCGCCTAGAGATCCTACGTACCTGTCCCGAGCTTTCTTGAATTCGGTTACAGCTTTCATCATCACCACCACCTCCACCAGGAATTCACCACCTTTCCGTGAAGAAGTGTTTTCTCAGGTAACTTCTGAGTCTGTCCCCTTTCACTTTCATCCTATGCGCCCTCATTCCAGAGCTTCCGTTCAATTGAAAGAGACCTGCCTCCTGTGCATTGGTGCCATAGAGTTATTTAAACGCCTCTATCATATCTCCCCCCCACCCCTCACACTTTTCTTCTAAAGTATACATTTTGAGATGTTTAAGTCTGTCCCTATATGCTTTATGATGAAGACCATACACCATTTTAGTAGCTGCCCTCTGGACTGACTTCATTCTTTTTTTTTCTTTTTTTTTTAATTTTAAACCGGAAGTTTATTTAATGAATCCAACAAATATACATTGTACAAAACAGTGCAAATTAACAATATCAAACAGTTAGATTCATCTGCATCAAGGGTCCTACTGAAGCAGGACCCCCTACATTCAAGATAGAACCCAGTTGTATTTTTGTTTAAAGGAGTGAAAAGAAAACAATATGTATAAAATGCTTTAAATAGCCAACCTACCCCTACCCACCCAAACCCCCCATCGCCCCCGCAAGGTTCAACCAAAATGATTTGTATAACCTCCTTAACCCAGCCTAGGATTGCACTAGTGACATAAATGGAGCCCATATCTTTGTCCATTTAGCTAGAGTGTTCCTCTCCCGTGCCAAAAGCCGCTCCCGTTCAGCAATGTACTCCAACAACTGTCTCCACCTAATTATCGAGGGGCTATTACTCCGCTTCCAGGATCTAGCGATGATCAACCGACCAGCACAGAAGCAGTGTCGTGCCAAGACTTTCCCTTCTGCAGGTATTCCCGGAATAGTCCTATTAAACAAAAATAGTGCTGGGTCCCATGGGATACTAGATCTTACCCACAACTGAACTCTGCCCTGGACAGCTTTCCAAAATGCTTTCACCTTCTTGCATGTCCACCAGATATGACCTAAAGTGCCCAATTGACCACAATTTCTCCAACATAAGGGTTGAACATTTTTAAACATTCGATTCAATCGAACCGGTGTCAGATACCAGCGATACAACAATTTAACACTGTTTTCCTGAATATTGACTGCAGGCTGAGTTCATTCTTTTTATATCTTACTAGCCGTTAAGCCCGTTAAAACGGGCGAGATTTCCAGCTACCCTCCTCGCCGCCGCTCCCTCCCCCCTCCGTGCCGGGCCCCCTGCACTGACCTGACAGCGCCTCTCACCTCCATGTGAAAGCGCTGCAGGCAGCAGCAGATCGCTCTGCTGCTGCCTGCAGCGCTTCCACACGGAGGTGAGAGGCGCTGTCAGGTCAGCGCAGGGGGCCCGATACAGAGGGGGGTGGGAGCAGCGGCAGGGATGGGGGGAGGGGGGAGGTTGGTGCGCGCAATGTTCGTTTCCAGGCTCCAGTGGCAGCGTCCGACAGTCCGACTCCGTTTCCCTCTCTGTTCCGCCCTCTGACATCATCACGTCTTGACGCGAGGGCGGGACAGAGAGGGAAGTCTCTACTGCGCATTTGCAGGTGAGTCGGTCACTTGCCATTTATATGTTTGATATCTTTTTTTCTTTTTTGAAGGTGAGGTCTCCAGAATTATCCACACTATTCTGCCTTGGAGAGATGTAAATTTGCAAAACTACAGGGGCTGGCTTAAGGTGCATATTTTGTCAAGGCATCTTTATCATCTATATGAAATAAGCCTTAAATAGGCACCTGTTTCAAAGGATTTTTTTAGGTTCCCTGCAATAAAAAAAAATCTTTTTTTTTTTTACTGCTTACTGATAGAAGGGATTTTTGTCTCAGTTCCGAGCACTGAGTTGCCAGGTTGGATTAAAGTCTCTTATTGCTAGAGGTAGTATTGCACAGTGGTTCATAAATCATGCTATCAAAGAACACTGGTGCAGACCAAAGCACACACCAGTATGCAGCCAGCTAGCAATGTCTAGCAATGGAAACCTCATGCTACAGTACCATTCTGCATTAACCCTCTCAGGGCAGTTGATGCAACCTCATGTGCTAAGTACCATATTTCTCTTTAAACAAGCCTGGCGGTCGAATCAGATGCCCAGTAATGATTGATGTAGACCTATAAGGAGCTCAAATTACAGCACTGCTGACCTGGCTAGGGTGATATTTGGCTCATTCTGTGCTGAAATGAAAACCAGCTGGCTGACTCACATGCCCTGTTTAGACTGGTTAGAGAAATGCCTGATATTATGCAAGCCAGGACTCCTATCCCTTTCTCCCTCTTCTGAAGCCTTCCACATTTTTGGTTTTTAATCACATCAGATGTGTCTGGAAGAATGCCAGGTGTTTTTCTTTCTCAGATTGCAAGAATTCTGTTTAACCTGCTAATACTGGGTCAGCATGCTACCAGCTTGTCGTTAAAAAGGAATTCTACATGGACAAGCAGGCCTATAGTTCTTATACGTGAGTAACGTGACCTGCATTGACCAGTTCGGAGCTTATATCAAACTGAAAAGAGTTTGTGAATTACGAGAGTGGGAAGGCACCAGTTCATGCACAGTAGAGCATGCAGGGGTGCCTTCCCACTCACTGCAAGAGTGCGGGACCACCAGTTCTTTCTTTTTTATATACCATGGTGGTAAATGGATGCCATTTTTCTCTGCTCCTCAAAGGACTGGTTCAGAAAGAGCTTTGAGTGCTTTTCGGTGTCTCTTTTCAGTGTGTTTTTCTTGTTTCATGTGTTTGGGTTCTTCTTTTTCCCTTCCTTTATTTTTATAGTTATATTTTCCTGCGTTTAAGTTTCTTTCACTTTTCCACGTCTTTAGGCCACATTTAGGCCTTGACTTCGATTGGGTTCTCTCTTCGTTTTTTCTCTGGTACTTTTGATCCTTTTTCGGCACCATCAAGTCATTTGATTTGGCCACGGAAGTTGTTCCTTCCTTGTCCACGAAGGTTCTCAGTGGCTTTAAGCGTTGCTCCCGGTGTAATATCAATCTAGTTTACTACAGATATAATTATGTAATAACAATTCCAACCCCGTCCGTAGTTTCTATCTTACTCTGTATATAGATACTACTAGCCGTTGAGCCTGTAAAAACGGGCTAGTATAGGACGGGGGGGGGGGGGGTTGAAAGCCCCCCCCCCCCGCCGCTGAGCTCGCCGTTGCCCCTCCGAGGTCACCGCTACGCCCCCCCCTGGAGTCGCCGCCACCCCTCCACCCGAGCCGGGCCCTCACTTCGCTATTGAAACAGCGCGGGAACGCCCTATTAAATGTGGACTATAAAATTTTCACTAAAATTCTGGCTGCAAGGCTGCAGAGGGTACTCCCGAGAGTGGTTCATGAGGATCAGGCGGGCTTCATAGAGGGCCGGCAGACGTTCGACAATATTAGATGCCTGCTCCATGTGATTCAGCAAGCTAATGAAGAGCCAAACTCGGTTCTACTCCTCTCGGTGGATGCTGAAAAAGCGTTCGACCGGGTGGAGTGGCCTTTTCTGTTTGGGGTCCTAAAGCAGATGGGACTGGAGGGAAGAATCTTAAAATGGTTCAGCTTGCTCTATACTAATCCCCTGGCAATCATAAAGATAAATGGGGCTTATTCGGAGCCGATAGGGCTGGGTAGGGGGACGAGGCAGGGGTGTGCGGTATCGCCCCTGTTGTTCGCAATATCCATTGAACCATTAGCACAGAGGATTAGAGAACACAAGAGTATACGGGGGGGTGGTTAGAGGTAAGAGGGAGCACAAGATTATGCTGTTTGCGGATGATGTATTGCTGACCTTGGCACAGCCTAAACAATCGGTACAGCAGGTTACAGAAGTGATCTTGCAGTATGGGGAGCTCTCGGGCTTTAAAATTAATACCACTAAGTCCGAAATACTTAATCTTACGGTTCCGCAGAGGGAGGCCCAGGAATTGCAGAAATTATACCCATTTAAATGGGCAGCGAGGGCAATAAGGTATCTTGGGGCTATGATTACCCCAAGAATAGAGCTTTTGTATCAAGAAAACTTCCCTAAGAAGGTCAGGGAGCTTTTTGAAGAATTGGATAGGTGGGAGGGCCTCACGATTTCATGGTTGGGTAGAATACATGCGGTAAAAATGATGCTCCTGCCGAAGCTGCTTTATTTATTTATGGCGCTTCCAGTTCCCATACCGCGTATCTTTTTCCAGCAGTTGACTAAAAAGGTTTTTGCATATATTTGGAGGAAGCGGCCACCCAGGGTGCGAAGAAGTGTAATGTACCAAAGGCCGAACAAAGGCGGCATGGGGGTCCCAAATTTTTTTCTCTACTACCAGGCAGCGCAACTGCGGGTATGCGCAGAATGGTACCCGACCAATACCAAAAAGTGGCTTCACTGGGAGCGAGCATGGATGGGGACTAGATACACAGGGGACGCACTCTGGAAACCGAGAAAGGAACTCTTAAAGATAATTGAGAGGGTTCCGTTGGGCTTGAGCCACATCTTACATACCTGGCTTCAATTAAGAAAGCGGGCTTTCCCAGAAAGAGAATATTTCCAACAGATGGCAATACAAGATGCTCCAGGGTTCCCCTTGGGGAGGGAGGAGAGGGTATTTCAGATCTGGGCCAAGAGGGGTCTTTACCAACTGGGGCAAATTTGGGTCAACGGAGAGATGAGGTCATTTGAGGAGTTGCAAGATGAGTACGGATTGGAGGAGAGGGACTTAGTTTATTATAACTGCATCAGAAATTATATACTTAAAAGAGCTAGGGATGAATTGGAGTTGGCAGAGACGGAGGTGGAAAAGGCAATGAGACAAGGAGGGGGTAGGGGTGGCATAACGAGGATATATAGAGCTCTGCTTCTGCTCTCGTCCCCACTGGGATTCTATACTAGAAAATGGGAGGAGGAACTACAGGGTAACTATACGGAAGAGTGGTGGACACATAGCTATAGACACCTATTGAAGCCCTCCATTGCCCAGCCTCTGGCAGAGAATGGGTATAAGATCTTATACTGGTGGTACTATACCCCAGTTAGACTACAGAAATTCTGCCCGCAAATGTCGACAAATTGCTGGAGGGACTGTGGAGGGAAAGGCACATTTTGGCATATATGGTGGGAATGCCCAAAGGTTCAAAAATTCTGGACGGAGATCATGGACAGGGTGAAGGAAATGACTGAGATTAGCTATCCGAAAACGGCAGAGAGTTGTCTTCTGCATGTAAGACCTAGCAAGAGCCCCATACATAGTCACAAGCTGGTCATCCATGTCTTAGGAGCAGCAAAATTAGCGCTCGCTCGGGCCTGGAAGCAGCAGGAGACTCCAGCCATGCAGGTGGTGATGGGCAGGTTACATCACCTGTATCAAATGTCAAAGTTGACGGCATTGCGAAAAGGTCAGCTTCAAAAGTTTCAAAAAGTATGGGATGCATATGAACAATGGAAAGGAGTGGAATGAGGCAGGATGATGCACACCCGAGGGGGGGGGGAGGGGAGGGAGGGGGGAAGAATTGAAGGGGAAAAGAAATGAGCATATGAGCTGTACGATCTGCATTGTTTGTATGTAGTTGATGTAATAAGTTTATCAGAAGCTTGTATCAGTAGAGGTTGTTTATTTTTGAAAAACCAATAAACAAATATAAAAAAAAAAAAAAAAAAAGAAACAGCGCGGGAACGGAGCACACAGCTCAGATGAGCTGCCGTCCTTCTTCTCTGCCTGTGTCCCACCCTCGTGGGCAAGGGCGGGACACAGGCAGGGAAGGAAGGCTGACGGCAGCTCAGCTGAGCTGTGTGCTCCGTTCCCGCGCTGTTTCTATAGCGGAGCGAGGGCCCGGCCCGGGTGGAGAGTGGGTGGCGGCGGCGACCTTGGGGGGGGGGAAGCGGTAGCGACAGCGGTTTCGTCCCTCCCCTTGCGCAGTAGAGACCTTCTCTGTCCCGCCCCCGTCATCACGTATTGACGCGGGGGCGGGACAGAGAGGGTCTTTACTGCGCATTTGCGAGTGAGTTCGGCCACTCGCCGTTTATATGTTTGATACTTGTATAGCACCATCAGAGGCCTGAAACTTTGGAAGCTGCCAACAGTGCTTTGGTGAAGGGGAATTTGTTTTTAGGGAGTACACTGTAGAGGGTAGAAAATGCACTCCATATAATAATTTACATTTTGTTAGAACATAAGAACATAAGTGTTGCCATACTGGGACAGACCGAAGGTCCATGAAGCCCAACATCCTGTTTTCAACAGTGGCCAATCCAAGTTATAAGTACTTGGGAAGAGGAGTGGCCTAGTGGTTAGGGTGGTGGACTTTGGTCCTGGGGAACTGAGTTCAAATCCCACTTCAAGCACAGACAGCTCCTTGTGACTCTGGACAAGTCACTTAACCCTCCATTGCCCCATGTAAGCCACATTGAGCCTGCCATGAGTAGGAAAGCGTGGGGTACAAATGTAACAAAACAAAAAAAAATACCAAAACAAACAGTACAATACACTTGATGTTGCTTATCCTAGAAATAAGCAATGGACTTTTAGGAAAATATCCAAACCTTTTTTAAACCCCGCTAAGCTAACTGCTTTTACTACATTGTCTGGCAATGAATTCCAGAGTTTAATTACACATTGAGCGAGGAAATATTTTCTCCGATCTGTTTTAAATTTACTACTTTGTAGCTTCATTGCGTGCCCCCTAGTCCTAGTATTTTTGGAAAGAGTAAACAAGCAATTCACTATCTACCCTTTCCACTTCACTCATTATTTTATAGACCTCTATCATATCTCCACTCAGCTGTCTTTTCTCCAAGCTGAACAGCCATAGCTGCTTTAGCCTTTTTTCATAGGGCGGTCATCCCATCCCCTTTATCATTTTTGTCGCCCTTCTCTGTACCTTTTCTAATTCCACTATATCTTTTTTGAGATGCGGTGACCACAAATGCACACAGTATTTGAGGTGCAGTCGGCACCATGGAGCGATACAAAGGCATTATAAAGTCCTCATTTTTGTTTTTCATTCCTTTCCTAATAATACCTAACATTCTAGTTGCTTTCTTAGCCACCACCGCACACTGAGCAGAGAGTTTCAGGGATATCATCAACTATATCCCTTTCCTGGTCGGAGACACCTAAAGTGGAACCTTTGTTAATTTTCCATATTGTCATATGATTTCATCTTTTCAAACTTTGAAACAATAATTTTGTAGAGATTTGGTTCCTGATTCAGTTGCTTTACCAGTTTTGGTTAGAGCTGTATAGTTTGTTTAACTTGCTGAAGAGACTAGGAAAAGAGGGATCAATTCAAGGTGATGAGGTTAATTTCATAGCTCTATTAGAGACTTCTGAAAAGGAATCCAATGACAGAACCACATTGTTGACTGTCAGAATATCTCAGAGTGGGATTCTATGTTATCTGGATCTTTCAAAGTTTGGTTAAATAACTTTTCCATAGTCGCCTAGAACCCTAAAGGTTAGGAGAAAATTTCTGCAATTAAAATCTCGAGCTGTGTCTCTAGGCATGAAATTTCCTAGGAAATGTTTAAATTTCATTGTAAGGAATATGTTTTCTTTTTTCCTCACAGTTAAAAGCACTGATACAGAATCAGGAGTTATTACGTAAGTACATAAGTAATGCCACACTGGGAAAAGACCAAGGGTCCATCGAGCCCAGTATCCTGTCCACGACAGCGGCCAATCCAGGCCAAGGGCACCTGGCAAGCTTCCCAACGTGCAGGACGTCAGACTCAGAAACTTGAAAGGAAGGAAGAAGACTTCGGCTGGCGGGGGATGGGGTCCCCCGCCAGCATAGGTAGGCGACGGCGAGCGAGCGGGCGGGGGGGTTGAGAGGGTCGCCGGCGGCGGAGGGGGGGTGTGGGCAATGATGATGCGGTGGCACCGGGGGGGCTAAAATGTCCCCCCCACCTCGATTCTGGCCCCCCCTACCGCTGAAGGTCAGATACGCCCCTGTCCAGCGGTAACCTGGCGCTAGAAAATAAGAACTATTTTCTAGCACCAGAAATGGTGCACGGCAGACTTGGAACTATCGCTGGGCTCTTGCATGAGCATGGTGGTAGGGCCCAATATGCTGCGCACAAACCCAGCAGTAGATCTACTGCCTCTTCATTAAAGGGCCCCTAAGATGTCTGTTTAATCAACTCTCCTCTCAATATTTTTGTTGTTGTTGTTATGTTGGGGCTACAAGTGATGGTTGTATTTTCTTGGGGGTTTTCATTTAGATATTTCTGGATATGTTTTGCTCCTTTTTTCCTTTCTTCCTTGAATGTCTCTTCTGAATTTAAGTTTGAGTATAACATTCCTAAATTTACACTTATCACACATGAAGGGAGGGTGGGTAGGGAGGGAGGGAGCTGGGTGGGAGGGGACAGAGGGAAGGGGTTCCTGCGCTGTTCCAATTAGTGCCAACGAGGGAGGAGATGAATGGGACCGATGCTGGGGGAGTATACATCTGGCTCGATCATTGTGAAGGTATCATCCCCACGCTAAGAGGCTGGGGTAGTGGGCTGGAGGCTATAAGAATCAAGGCCTCTGGTCTACGTGCGAACACTAGTCATTGACCTACAAAGTGTAAATGGTTTTCTTAAAGTTCATTTGTTTAGTTGTCTGGTTGCTGGCGCAAGGGAGGGGGGGGAGGGAGGAACGGGGGACTGCAATTTGTTGTAATCCTTAAGCACGTGACATCTTGAATCACATATGTTGTATTTGTGTTGAGATATGTACCTGTAATGTATGTACTGGATTACTAATAAAAAAAGATTTAAACATAACATTCCTAAATTTACATTTAAAAAAATGCCCCCCCCCCCCCCCATACACAAACACCCTTAATTTCCATTTCCCCACCCATCCCACATAAGTCTGATACTTAGGATATACAAAATGAACATCCCTACAAGGTATCTGCACGCAAATGGCCTATGATTCAGCCTGATTTGCATATTTTATTTTTGTTTTTAAACAGAAATGTTGCAAGCCTGAGGACTGGAATTGAGCGCTACTCCTATTGCTTGGAAGTGTACACACAGTATGGAATGTAATAGACATTTATAGATGTAAGTGTTCAAACTTGGTTGAGAGAGAGCGGCAGCCAAAATGTTAAGTCTTAGAAAATGGGCAGATTTAACACAAATGTTTGTGGGCGGTGGCATTCAAGAATGAGGTCTAGCGCGCGGACAGCATTTGACTTTCGCTAGGCTGTGGGTGTGCCACAATCTTGAGAGAGAGCCCGAGGGTCACAACAGGTGCTTGCGGAAAGGAAGAGAAGGGGAGCCGGCTCCGGCCAGACAGATCTGAACTGATATGGAACCCTTTGGCCGCAAAGAGAAACCAAAAGACCAAGGAGCAGCCGAGCTGGCAGGAGAAGGCCAAGCAGAAATCGGCGCAGCAGGAGCTGAGGCAGCGGGCGGAGATCTATGCGCTCAACTGGGTCATGACGGAGCTTGAACGACAGCAGTTTGAGGCGTTCTGCAAACAAATGAAGGGAAACGGAGAGTGAAAGAGATCCACGGCCGGAGAATAAGGAAAGGACCGCCGGACTTGGTGCATTGGCATTCTACACTGGAGACAGCAAAGGTGACTCAAAAAAAAAAAGGCTGGACACTGATCTCAAACTCAAGGTTTATTGTACAATCTAACAGACTCGACGTGGCCGTGTTTTGGCCAACAGATCTCTCGATGCTGTTGATGTTGCGTATGCCTCAACTCAGGAGGAAACTGTGGAATTAAAAAACGATTAATGCGAATCTTGGCAGGAAAACCAACTAACCGCCAGTCCTTACCACAAAATTTCTAACAATTCTCAAGACAGGCGTGCTAAGCATCTCAGACAGCAGTTTGAGGCGTTCTGCAAACAAATGAAGGGAAACGGAGAGTGAAAGAGATCCATGGCCGGAGAATAAGGAAAGGACCGCCGGACTTGGTGCATTGGCATTCTACACTGGAGACAGCAAAGGTGACTCAAAAAAAAAAAAAGGCCGGACACTGATCTCAAACTCAAGGTTTATTGTACAATCTAACAGACTCGACGTGGCCGTGTTTTGGCCAACAGATCTCTCGATGCTGTTGATGTTGCGTATGCCTCAACTCAGGAGGAAACTGTGGAATCAGAAAACGATTCATGCGAATCTTGGCAGGAAAACCAACTAACCGTCAGTCCTTACCACAACATTTCTAACAATTCTCAAGACAGGCGTGCTAAGCATCTCAGGTCTGGAAAATGTAATCATCCTGTTCATTTATTACCTATTGTTTTTTGGAAATATTTTCAAAATTCCATTTTCTAGCACATTGACTGAGTTTAGCTGGATCTCTCTATAGAAAGAGACCCTTAATCATATTTTTGCATGTAGAACACCCTAAAAATAAACACTTAAGTACACCTTAATGAGTAACGCATTGACTGGCTCAATCTGTTAATCAATAGCAGCTTGGCATTCAAAAGCATGTATGCAGTCAAGCACTGGATGTTAAGTACATCAGTGTTTTGCTTTGTTTGTTCAATTCTCTGTCTGCTGACAGGTACATTTTGTCTGGACAACTCCCTGTCTGCCCAAAATTTATTCAAGAAAAATCACGAGAGGCTGGGGGCAAGGTCAAAATGTATCTAGATAGCGGTGATATTCCAGTTGCTATTGAAATAAACTTATCTGTTTAGAAACACCAGGCCTACCATAAATGGATATGCTATCCATTCAAGTTTAGGACAACAGTGGTCCTACAATGAGTTTGACAGGCCTGTATTCCTTCTCCTTATTTGTTCAACATATATGCAGAACACATGGGGGCCCTTTCACTAAATCTTAGTGCAGCATGCTAACAGACATTAGGGTGCACTAAATGCTGCTCATCCTATTTTAAACCTATGAGCCATACGGCATTTCGTACTCAAATAATGTCCGTTAGCACCATTTCATGGACAGATGGAGCCCGTTACTAGCAACGCTGACCTCTGAATCTAGAAGTCAGTTATTGAACATGTAATAGGAAGAGAATGATAATCGTTGTATCTGTCTCACATTAAGATGGGGCGGGGAAGGGGTGGGGGGGAGGGGAAGGGACAGGGAGTTAAAGTGTTAAAATGTTGGTATCAGAACCTACAGAATTGCTTGTAAGAATTATTCAGTCTGTTACCAATAAAAATGATTTAAACATAATGTCCGTTAGCACATGCTAAGCTTGAGTAAAAGGGTCCCATAATGAGAGAAGCAGGATTAGAACATTGATGAAAGAGGTTTCAAAATTAGAGGAAGGACTATGAAGAACCTCTGATATGCTTATGACACTATGCTAAAAGCTGAAAGTGAAGCAGATGTAGAGGTCCTTATTGATAGAATTAAGTTACAAAGAGGGGCATTTTTGAAAGAAACATCTAAGTTGGAATTTGGACGTCTTTGTAAAAAGTCCAAATTCGGAGGCGGGGAAAAGGTCATTTTCGAAAAAAAGATGGACGTCTATCTTTGTGTTCGAAAATACCATGGACGTCCTTGGAGTTGGACGTCCTTGGATTTGGATGTCTTTGATTTTCGCCCATTTTCGAAACCAAAAACATCCAAGTTTAAGCCATTTGGACGTGGGAGGAGCCAGCATTTGTAGTACACTGGTCCCCCTGACATGCCACGACAGCAGTCGGGCACCCTAGGGGGCACTGCAGTGGATTTCATAAAATGCTCCCAGGTACATAGCTCCCTTACCTTGTATGTTGATCCCCCCCCAAAGCCCCCCAAAACCCATTACCCCCAATTGTACACCACTATAATAGCCCTTACAGGTGAAGGGGGCATCTATATGTGGGTACAGAGGGTTTCTAGTGGGTTTTGGAGGGCTCACTGTTTCCTCCACAAATGTAACAGGTAGGGGGGGTATGGGCCTGGGTCCACCTGTCTGAAGTGCACTGCACCTACTACTAAACTACTCCAGGGACCTGCATGCGCTGTCATGGACATGAGTATGACATCTGAGGCTGGCATAGAGGCTGGCAAGTAATATTTTTAATCATGCTTTTTTAGGGTGGGAGGGGGTTAGTGACCACTGGGGGAGTAAGGGGAGGTCATCCCCGCTTCCCTCCAGTGGTCATCTGGTCACTTTGGGCACCTTTTTGTGCTTATTCGTAATAAAAACAGGTCTGGGTGAAAACGTCCAAGTTTTAATCATGGACATCTTTGCTTTTTTCACCACTATGGCTCAAAGGTGTCCAAGTCTTAGGAACGCCTAAGTCCCGCCTCGAACATGCCTCCGATATGCCCCCTTGAGATTTGGATGTCCTTGCGACGGACTTCTGAAAAAGACATCCAAAATCGGGTTTCAATTATACCGATTTGGACGTCTCTGTGAGAAGGATGTCCAAGTGACGATTTATGTCACTTTTTGGACGTCCATGTCTTTTGAAAATGAGCCTTTAAGTGAAAAAAAATGGGGCTAAAACTAAATCTAAAAAAGACAAATGTGATGACTACAGGAACTTCAGAATAAATGGTGAAGACGCTGAATTCTGCCTTTTAGGTTCAATCATCAACAAAGCTCCAGTGGTCAAGAGGCACACCACAGGATAGCATTTGGTAGAGTTACAATGAAAGGATTAAACAAGATTTTCAAGTCATATGATGTTCCATTACCAACAAAGATTCAAATTATACAGACAATGTTTTTTTTTAATCTATTGTATTGAATGGATGTGCAAGTTGGGCCATGAAAAAGCAGGATAGAAAGATCACGGAGGCATTTGAGTTGTGGTGCTGGAAACAACTGTTACGAATACCATGGAGAGCCAAGAAATTGAACAGATGGATCCTTGACCAAATAAAACCCAAATTCTCACTAGAAGTTCACATGTCTAGACTACAACTGTCATATCAAACATATAAACGGCGAGTGACCGAACTCACTCGCAAATGCGCAGTAGAGACTTCCCTCTCTGTCCCGCCCCGCGTCAATACGTGATGACGGGTGCGGGACAGAGAGGGAAACTGCGCTCCCCCCCCTGAGGTCGCCGCCACCACCCTTCCACCCGGCCCGGGCCCTCTGATTGCAATTAATTCAACTTACATCGCCGTAGCACGCAGATCAGCTGAGCTCCGGTCGGCCTTCCTTCCCTGCCTGTGTCCCGCCCTCGCCGGCAGTATGTCACACGAGGGCAGGACAGAGGCAGAGAAGTAAGGCCAGGCCGACGGGAGCTCAGCTGATCTGCATGCTGCGGCGATGTAAGTTGATTTAATAGCGAACAGAGGGCCCAGGCCGGGTGGAGGGGTGGCGGCGGCGACTCCGGAGGGGGGGTACTGGTAGTGGCGACCTCGGGGGGGGAGGGGGCCTTGGAAAACCCCCATTCCAATAGTAGCCCGTTTTAACGGGCTCAACGGCTAGTTTAAACTATATTATGCGATTGCAATAGTCCCTAGAAAAAAGCAATTATTCGAGGAAAGGTTGAAGAGAAAAGATGGGTTGGCACAATCACAGTCACAATTAATACTCCATTAAAAAGCCTCTGCACACAAAAAGAAGGCAGGACGTTCTGTTAAAAGTCAACCTATATGTTCACCAGGAGTCGGCTTTAACTTGATAGCAATAAATCAATCAGACTCCGAACTCTTGATCCATTAAATACCCATCCCAAAGATCCCCTAGTACATACTAGGAAGGGGAAGGGAAATGGGCCTTGATATACCGCTTTTCTTTGGTATTTTGCAACTACATTCAAAGTTGTTTACATATAATTAGATTGTAAGCTCTGTCGAGCAGGGACTGTCTCTTCATGTTCAAGTGTATAGCGCTGTGTACATCTAGTAGCGCTTTAGAAATGATAAGTAGTAGTAGTTATTTTGTACCTGGGGCAATGGAGGGTTAAGTGACTTGCCCACAGTCACAAGGAGCTGCAGTGGGAATCGAACCCAGTTCCCAAGGATCAAAGTCCGCTGCACTAACCACTAGGCTACTCCTCCACTAGATGGGTCATAATGGTCTTTATCCGCCATCATTTTCGATGTTACTGGGGTACTTTCTGATGGCTAATGGGGACCAAAAGTGACTCCTAGTATCACAAGACTACCACTAGGTGCTGCACATTTGGATATTGATGAGGCAGGGGTGACCAGATGTCTTAGCATTAGCAACCAGGGAGTTGGAGGGGGACTGGGGGTAGGTGGGTCAATGGATTAGAAGTTTGGGGACTGGGGGGGTTGATGAATTGGAGGTTCAGGGTTAGGAGTTTTACAAGCAGGAAGACTGGTGGGTGGGAGGTCTCCCGAGTCAGCAGATTTGGGGGAGGGAGGTTGTTTTATCCCTCATCAGCCCATTGTCTTTGCGTTGCTATGGCCACAAATGTGCAATGCTCCCAACTGTAGCAATGCAAAAAGAAATCGTACCTGCCAGTTATCAACCTACAGTACGAAGGTACCGCAGGCTAGTAAATAGTATAGTAAAGTTTGCTGTGATAAAATGACACATTTTATCATTGCCTAGCAACTTTCCATGTAAATCTATCAATAGAAATCAAACAAAATAAAACATGGAAAAGAAAATAAGATGATACCTTTTTTATTGGACATAACTTAATACATTTCTTGATTAGCTTTCGAAAGTTGCCCTTCTTCGTCAGATCGGAAATAAGCAAATGTGCTAGCTGACAGTGTATATAAGTGAAAACATTCAAGCATTACTATGACAGTCTGACAGGGTGGGAGGATGGGGGTGGGTAGGAGGTATGCATGGGGACATCAAAGCATATCATTGATATTCTAACAAGGATGGGTGTGGATAGGTGAGGGGTGGGGTGATCAACAGAGAAATACAGCTTTATGGTTTATAATGGGCTAGGAACCCCAGATCCTTGTTAAGTCCTTTCTGTTGGGTGTTAAAATATTCATTCATTCTGACTTCAAAGGTCTTACGTTCTTGTATGGTTTTAAAGTTACCTTTCAGGATTCTCACTGTGAAGTCACTGGTACAGTGTCCTGGTCCTGTATAATGTTGACCAACAGGCGTGGGAACCCTACTGGCACCAGTATTGTTCATGTGATGTCTATGTAAATTGAATCTTGTCTTAAGCATCTGGCCTGTTTCTCCAATATAGCATCCTTCGTTACATTTTTTACACTGAATGATATATACCACATTGGAAGATGAGGTATATACCAATGTGGTATATATCATTCAGTGTAAAAAATGTAACGAAGGATGCTATATTGGAGAAACAGGGCAACCTTCGAAAGCTAATCAAGAAATGTATTAAGTTATGTCCAATAAAAAAGGTATCATCTTATTTTCTTTTCCATGTTTTATTTTGTTTGATTTCTATTGATAACCTTAAGAGTGGACTAACACGGCTACCACACTCCTCTACATGTAAATCTATAAATCCATTGTTTTCACTGACATACTCTATAAATTCAGTTCTTTAGATTCTTCACTGTTATACATCTTTTACTTAAATTCATCTTCTGAATATTCATTTTCTAGACATACAATGGACCTATAAACTACTTTTTTGTATTAAACAAGCAGGGACTTAAACACCGGAGACTTTTGAAGAATTCAGGTTATGGCTGATAGCTTCCAATATATATGATTTTCAACAAGTCCCTCGCACATCTCTATTGCTGAGAAAACTAAATCATTATGTCCTTATTGAAAACTATAAAAAGAAAAGGTCATCACTTGTGAATTTATTGCACCATAAATGTGTTGACCTTTCAAAATGTAAAAGAGCTCACTTCAAAATCCAGACTTCAACTGCAACAACAAACTTTTAAATTGTTTCTTATTTTATGATTTCAAAACTTGTTACTGTCTTGGTCATTGAATTATACTACTCAAAGATCCACAGTCCTGGAAAAGTAAGGGAATAACTACCTAGCCCACCTAGGTCAGAAAACATAAATTTAAAAAAAGCAAAAACACAAAACTAGGGACCCTTTTACAAAGCAGTGGTAAGCCCAATGCTCGCTTACCGCTCGCTCAACAGGAAGCACCACCAGGCTGCCACAGCAGCCCGGCAGTACTTTCCATCCCCAATGTGCAGTCATATCCAGCACTACAAAAATATATTTATTTTTGTAGCGCTGGGTGTACCTGGTGGTAATTGGGTGGTGCCACATGCCGCCCGTTTACCACCAGGTTAGCGCAGGAGCCCTTACCGCCACCTCAATGGGTGGCAGTACTGGTTCCCCCCTGAAATGCTTTACTTGCCACAGTCTTTTGAAATTAGCAAACCCACAATTTAAGTTTGAAACCAGTCTGAAAAGTTTGGGTGTAAATTTGACTAACACGTCGAGCCCTGATCTACAAGTTCAAGTCCTTGTTAAGAAAACTTATTACATGATGAAAAAACTGAGACGAGTTAGGAGTTCTTTTGATCAAGAAGCTTTTATGATTATTATTATTTGTTACATTTGTATCCCACATATTTGCAGGCTCAGTGTGGCTTACATAATACCGTGAAGGCATTCGCCAAGTCCGGTACAGGATAAGTACAAAATGTTGTAGTGGGATAGGGAAGATAAGATTCAATCAAGTTGGGTTTGAGGTATAAGGGTTTGTTAATGTCCAATACGATCTTTGATAGTGAAGTGTTGAAGGGTTGAGTCATTTAAGTTGGGTCAGTCATGGATATGCCTTTCCGAATAGGTGAGTCTTTAATAATTTTCTGAATTTTAGGTGATCGTAAGTTGTTTTCACCACTTGTGGCAGTGCGTTCCACAGGCGCGTGCTTATGTAAGAGAAGTCGGACGCATGGGTTGTCTTGTATTTTAGTCCTTTGCAATTTGGGTAATGGAGATTCAGGTAAGACCGTGATGAACTGGTACTATTTCTGATTGGGAGATTGATTAGGTCAATCATGTAACCTGAGACTTCACCGTAGATAATTTAATGGACTTTTAAACTTGTAGCTTCACACTGGCTCAGTATCGTAAGAGCATTTATTCGCGCTGTTCTAAGCTCCTAATGAAAAAAATCCACACAATCCAAAACACGACAGCTTATCTTATCTATTCTATTCATAGGTTTGAGACGCCTTCTCTGCAGCTGTTTAAATTGCATTGGTTTGCGACTGAGGCCCGACTTCATTTTAAATTATGCACATTTGTGTTTAAGATAATTAGTTTATTGCCCAGATCTAAGACTAATTCTTCTAGAAATCCTTTGCTGTTACAGGTTCCCTCTCCACAAGTTATTTGCTCGAAATTGAGTTTTTCGGCCACAGTTCAATATTTGGCAGCTCAGGTTTGGAATTTTCTTCCACCTGAGGTTAGAATTAGTCTGGATTATATGGCATTTAAAAAACAGTTGAAAATGTTTCCGTGTAAGATTGGTTATGTATTGAGGATAGCATCTCTTTATTTTTATTGGTCTGAAAATCTGTTGGGTTTGTATGTATTTATTTTATTTTAACTGAAGTAATCCACACTGAACTTAAAGGTTGTTACGGAATATAAGCATGCATCAGCATTAGCTTTGAACTCCAGGAGGCAAGAACAATTCCCCCCTCCAGTATATACTTCTCCAACACCCAGGTCCATACGAGCAGTTAGCCAGAAGTTATGCAGGACTCAAAGCAGGTTGAAAACGCCAACATGGAAATTTGCCATGGTATAGATGTATTTTTGTTATGAAATATGGAATACACATATACTTGGAAGGAGCACTCATACCATGCCCCAAACTCATCTCCTTAAATTGTTTCTAGCCTTTCAAAATTCATCTATTCTATTCTATCTTGGTTTTCTATACTGCTCATTTTCCAAATAGCATTCATGGCAGTTTAGAAAAGAAAAGAATTTTCCACACAAGAAAATTTACAAGACTATCTAGTATAATCTAACAACTACTATCTTCAACCCTGATGGCGAACCTATGACACGCGTGTCAGTACTGACACGCGTAGCCATTTTCGGTGACACGCGGCCGCATGTGGCCGCATACAGAGAAGCAGCGGAGTTCCTTGCTGACACCCGGGGCGGATCGCCGATGCGCCCCCCCCCCCCCAGGTGCAGCGCGACCTCCCCCCACCCCCGGCGAAATCACCCCCCCCCCCCCGGTGCATGTTTACCCGCTGAGGGGGTGCCGTGTGCGCTCCTATTGGCTCCCTCTGAGTCCTCCGCTTGTTCCCTCCCTGCTGCTCCCTCTGCCCCGGTTCCTGCACGGCCGTTAGGGGATCTTTGACCTCACTTCCGGCCGGCGGAGCAGAGAGCAGCGGAATGCCGTGGGGGACGCATCTCTGAGGGCCCTGTGATCACCATTACCAGCAACCATCATCCAATCTACTGTTCTGGGGTGTCGTGGATTTGTAATTGACCATCATTACTGAGATAGGTGAGGGGGAGGCTGGGAGAGGCGAGGGCATGTGCTATGGGTGCCGTTTCCCGCCATTAGAAATAGCGGCAGCCATCTTAATTTACATAAGGTGGTCAGTTAGGCTAGTTAACCCCTAATTGCCTGCAGGGCTAACAGGCTATCTATAATTCTATCTTCTGTCACTGCCCCCCTGATGGAGAACCCAAAAAATAAAAAACCAAGGTTAAGTAAAGGAAGTGGTAGTAGCAGTAGCCGACCCTTTCAAGAGACATGGACCGAGATGTATGGCATTATAGAAAAAAATGGCAGATCATTTTGCGTTCTATGTACTGAAACGGTAGTAAGCAGAACGTGGAATATAAATAGACATTTTGAAACTAATCATTCCCAGCTCTTGAAAAAAAGTGAGGATGAAAGGAAGGAATACATTTCCAGGCAGCTACACTTTTATAAGAGCCAATCTAAGTCCAGCCTTAAATTTGTAAAAGGTTCTACAAATTTAACATCTGCAAGTTTGAGCATTGCTCACTCCATAGCTCAGCATGGAAAAGCACTCAATGAGGGAGGATTTATTAAAGAAACTCTCCTAAGATGTGCACCAGTTCTATTTCACGATATGCAGAATAAAGATGCAATTATTAAGAGAATATCTGTGTTACCAGGAAATTTGGAGTGCCTGGATCGGATTACCAGACACTTTTAGCACCCTGAAAAATATAGCAATGGCTTTACTCACAATTTTTCCCCCTACAGTGGTGGAAATAAGTATTTGATCCCTTGCTGATTTTGTAAGTTTGCCCACTGACAAAGACATGAGCAGCCCATAATTGAAGGGTAGGTTATTGGTAACAGTGAGAGATAGCACATCACAAATTAAATCCGGAAAATCACATTGTGGAAAGTATATGAATTTATTTGCATTCTGCAGAGGGAAATAAGTATTTGATCCCCCACCAACCAGTAAGAGATCTGGCCCCTACAGACCAGGTAGATGCTCCAAATCAACTCGTTACCTGCATGACAGACAGCTGTCGGCAATGGTCACCTGTATGAAAGACACCTGTCCACAGACTCAGTGAATCAGTCAGACTCTAACCTCTACAAAATGGCCAAGAGCAAGGAGCTGTCTAAGGATGTCAGGGACAAGATCATACACCTGCACAAGGCTGGAATGGGCTACAAAACCATCAGTAAGACGCTGGGCGAGAAGGAGACAACTGTTGGTGCCATAGTAAGAAAATGGAAGAAGTACAAAATGACTGTCAATCGACAAAGATCTGGGGCTCCACGCAAAATCTCACCTCGTGGGATATCCTTGATCATGAGGAAGGTTAGAAATCAGTCTACAACTACAAGGGGGGAACTTGTCAATGATCTCAAGGCAGCTGGGACCACTGTCACCACGAAAACCATTGGTAACACATTACGACATAACGGATTGCAATCCTGCAGTGCCCGCAAGGTCCCCCTGCTCCGGAAGGCACATGTGACGGCCCGTCTGAAGTTTGCCAGTGAACACCTGGATGATGCCGAGAGTGATTGGGAGAAGGTGCTGTGGTCAGATGAGACAAAAATTGAGCTCTTTGGCATGAACTCAACTCGCCGTGTTTGGAGGAAGAGAAATGCTGCCTATGACCCAAAGAACACCGTCCCCACTGTCAAGCATGGAGGTGGAAATGTTATGTTTTGGGGGTGTTTCTCTGCTAAGGGCACAGGACTACTTCACCGCATCAATGGGAGAATGGATGGGGCCATGTACCGTACAATTCTGAGTGACAACCTCCTTCCCTCCGCCAGGGCCTTAAAAATGGGTCGTGGCTGGGTCTTCCAGCACGACAATGACCCAAAACATACAGCCAAGGCAACAAAGGAGTGGCTCAGGAAGAAGCACATTAGGGTCATGGAGTGGCCTAGCCAGTCACCAGACCTTAATCCCATTGAAAACTTATGGAGGGAGCTGAAGCTGCGAGTTGCCAAGCGACAGCCCAGAACTCTTAATGATTTAGAGATGATCTGCAAAGAGGAGTGGACCAAAATTCCTCCTGACATGTGTGCAAACCTCATCATCAACTACAGAAGACGTCTGACCGCTGTGTTTGCCAACAAGGGTTTTGCCACCAAGTATTAGGTCTTGTTTGCCAGAGGGATTAAATACTTATTTCCCTCTGCAGAATGCAAATAAATTCATATACTTTCCACAATGTGATTTTCCGGATTTAATTTGTGATGTGCTATCTCTCACTGTTACCAATAACCTACCCTTCAATTATGGGCTGCTCATGTCTTTGTCAGTGGGCAAACTTACAAAATCAGCAAGGGATCAAATACTTATTTCCACCACTGTACGTACTTTTGTGAAACCTTATTCTCAGCGTTAAATAATATCAAAACCAACAAAAGAAACAGATTGAAAGATGAAGTTAGTAGCGCTTGCTTGGGCTTGAATGTACAAAATACCAACCTTCAATTGAAGATTTAGCCAATGAAATTCAGCAACAAAAAAGTCACTAATAGGCAGATTAGTTAAAGAATTCCCCCTCCCCCTCACTTATCTTAGTTCACGGCACCCCACACAAGTTAAATAATATCAAGACCAACAAAAGAAACCGACTGACAGATGAACAAAGAAGTCACTAAGCAGGTAAGTTAAATAATTAGGTTTTGGTTTATTAAATACAGTTATATATTACAATTATACATTTTTGTTATTTAAACTATAAATATCGCGAAATTATGGTTTTTTTCTCGAAGTGACACACCACCCGAGTTATGCTCGGTTTTTTGGCGAATTTTGACACACCAAGCTCAAAAGGTTGCCCATCACTGATCTACAACATCCAATTCTCAACTTATTTGTCAAATACAAAAGTTTTTAAAAACCTTTCTAAGATGCACTAAAAATGGCCTGCGGTAGTGTAGGGACGTGTTTTGGGCGCGCGCAGATCCATTTTTCAGCACGCCTGCAAAAAAAGCCTTTTTAAAAAATTTTTGCCGAAAATTTAAGTGAGGAAAAAGAAAAATTGACACATGTCCATCTTAGGTCTAAGACCTTACCGTCAGCCATTGACTTAGCGGTAAGGTCTCACGCATTAACCAGGCGGCAAAGACCTATGTGCATCAAGTGCCACTTGGCACACGTAGCGGACGTGCATCAGAAAATAAGAATTCATTTTTGGACGTGCGTTTCGGATGCGTGCCAAAAATGAAATTACCGCAAGAGCCGAGCGGAAGCCGGGTGGTAACTCCAAAGTGGCGCACGTTGGGTGCATGTAGATGCTTACGTGGCTTAGTAAAAGGGCCCCTTAGGTAAATTATTCCAAAGTTGGGCCCCCCTGAAAAGGAAAAGAACCCTCCAAAAATGATCTTAGCCGAACATCTTTTAGAGCTGAATAATGTAAATTTAAAGTTCGGTAAAAGCACAAACTTCTACCTGAAGAAAGGATCTCGAGCAATTTTACAAGTCCACCTGAATTCAGACCAAAAATTGATATAAAAACCAGGCAAACAATTTTAAATCTTATTCACTGATGCACCTTTAACCCGTGATGATTTTTTATAAAGGATGAGACACTATCAAAATGACCACATTCAAATATTAACCTAACGGCGGTATTCTGTAATAACTGTAAACGATTACATAGTTTGCTAGAAACAGCCTAACTTGTGAATTGGGCAAAGATCTTGAAGCACCCCATTTGTGTATCTCCTTGCACCGACATGTTTTGTAAGAGATTTGTGCCTACGTTTACTAAGGCGTGCTATGGGTGTGTTAGCATTTTTAACACGTAAATGGTTTACGCGCATTAAACGCTAATGTGCCCATAGAAATGTATAGGTGCGTTAGCGTTTATATTCCTTTCCCAGTTCTCAGAGCTCCTTCTAGAATCCAAGTAATCTAGGCCTTAGGTCCAGCCATTTGGCTGACTGATGGTGAGAATCTCTTAACACTCAAGGCCTGTTCTGGGGAGCAGAAGCCAGGTTCGGGAATCACACACAGATTTCCCATAATGCACTGCACAGTACTACCACTGGCTTACAGAGCTAGCCCAGTGGCAAACATTTTAAAGAAAATCAAGTTTACATGGATTTCAGCATGACTAGTCCAAAGGTCCTGCAAGTCTAAATGTTCTCTAGGTGTGAGGGGAGGGGTGGGGTGAAAATCAGTATAATACAGTGACCAAAATGTTCAGAAAAAGAACCTAGATAATTTCCTTGTTATTTGGCACTTGGCAAATGCTTGGCCCCTTTCTGGGAGTGTACTAATCCCTGCCAAGCCTGTTAGACATCACCAATGTATTCTTTCAGAAGTTCGCTGATAAGGTCTGAGAGTAGTTACAGGGCAGCTGGGTATATGGAAGAACGCAAACAGATGGAAATCCAAAAAGGCTCAAAATATGCAAAATGGGGTCCTTTTACTAAGGTGTGCTGAAAAATGGCCTGTGGTAGTGTAGGTGTTGGTTTGGAGCGCTCACAGATAGATTTTTCAGTGCGCCTGTAAAAAATGCCTTTTCTTATTTTTGCCGAACATGGATGTGCGGCAAAATAAAAACTGGCAGGCATCCATTTTGGGTCTGAGACCTTACCACCAGCCATTGACTTAGCAGTAAGGTCTCTCGCGTTAACCGTGTGGTAATCGCCTACAAGCATCAAAGTCAGAGTTACCGCCCATTTTTTGCCGCAAACCAGAAAATAAAATATATTTTCTGGCGCGCCTAGCAGACACGCTTAAAAAATGAAATTACCGTCGTGGCCATGTGGTAGCTGGGCGGTAACTCCGAATTGGCATGCATTGGGCGCACATAGGTGCCTAACCTGCTTATTTTCGAACGAGGAGAGCCATCTTCCGACAGAAATCGGGAGATGGCCGGCCATCTCCTGAATCCGACCAAATCGGTATAATCGAAAGCCAATTTTGGCCGGCTTCAACTGTATTCCATCACAGGGCCGGCCAAAGTTAAAGGGGGCGTTTCGGCAGGGTATGGAAGGCGGGACAGGGGCGTGGTTATGAGATTGCCGGCTTCGGACGATAATGGGAAAAAAAAGGCCGGCTCTGACGAGCACTTCGCTGGCTTCACTTGGTCCATTTATTTTTAGGACCAAGCCTCCAAAAAGTGCCCCAACTGACCAGATGACCACCGGAGGGAACCGGGGATCACCTCCCCTTACTCCCCCAGTGGTCACCAACCCCCTCCCACCCAAAAAAAAATTTTTTTTAAACATTTTTTGCCAGCCTCTATGCCAGCCTCAAATGTTATACCCAGCTCCCTGACAGCAGTATGCAGGTCCCTGGAGCAGTTTTTAGTGGGTGCAGGCAGGCAGACCCAGGCCCATACCTCCCCTACCTCTTACACTTGTGGTGATAAATGGGAGCCCTCCAAAACCCACCACAAACCCACTGTACCCACATGTAGGTGCCCCCCTTTACCCTTTAAGGGCTATGGTAGTGGTGTACAGTTGTGGGTTTTGGTGGTGCTCAGCACCCAAGGTAAGGGAGCTATGCACCTGGGATCAATTTGTGAAGTCCACTGCAGTGCCCCCTAGGGTGCCCGGTTGGTGTCCTGGCATGTGAGGGGGACCAATGCACTATAAATGCTGGCTTCTCCCACAACCACATGGCTTGGATTTGGCCGGTTTTGAGATGGCCGCCATTAGGTTCCATTATTGGCGGGAAAGCAATGGCGGTGATCTCTAATGCCGGCCCAAATGTTGAGATTTGGCCGGCCCCGACCATATTATCGAAACGAAAGATGCCCGCCATCTTGTTTCGATAATACGGTCGGGTATGCCGCTTTCCGGGGCTGGCTTTAAAGATGGCCGCCCATATAGATAGCTGGCCCCGTTCGATTATGCCCCTCTAAGCGGCTTAGTAAAAAGGCTCCTATGATTGCTGACATTCTGCCTGCTTTCTGGACCTGCTGCTATTGACCATTTCTTTGCACTGTGCACTTCAGGGAAGGCTCTGGTGGTGGTGCCACCCCTTCAGGTGCATTGATAAAAGTCACTACCTTCACTCTGCTGGCACTACATTGGTTGCTACTATGCCAGCATGCACAAATTTACATTTATTCCCTAGTTCTAAAGATGTTGCATGGGAGACATTGGTGTTAAAGAGGTCTTATTTCCCCCATATCAGCCATCTTGTCAGTTGGAAACCTCATCGTGTGGCTTGTCTGTGCCCCCTTTTAAGAGTTGCTACTCAACTGCATGTTTGTTTCTGGGCTTTTTCATTTGTTGCACTAATTCTATGGGATTCATTGCTGGATGATTTACAACATGAGATGACATCCAAACTTTCTGTCTGTTTTGTATTTTACAACCTTTTAAACTTTCCGTCTTTGAGCTACACTGTTTTTTTCAGCTGACAAGAAAAAGTTGGCTGTTGAAAATAGACATTAAAGGCTAGGATTGCTGAAAAATAAATCCTCTAAACTCAGGATGAGAAGGTAATATTGACTGTGATAAAGAAAGGGAGCAGGGGTGGGCTGACCATTCGGGCAACCGGGCAGTGCCTGAGGGCCCAGAGGCTCTGCCCGGATGCCCGCCGCACACTACAGCCTTCCCCGGTCCTACCTTAAAAAAGCACTGCTGGTGATCTAGTGGACTTTGAGGGAGGGGGGAACATGTTCTTGCCTGCTGCGCTGCCGCTATTCCCCCACCTGCCGGCGCTACCGTGTTTTCAAAATGTCAGCCGAGATTTCCGCAGGGAGTCTCAGCAACCATTTTTAAAATACGGTGGTGCCGTGCAGAGGGAATAGTGGCAGCACAGCGGACAGGAAAGAACATGTTCCCCCCTCCCTCAAAGTCCACTAGATCACCAGCAGCGCTTTTTTAAGGTAGGACCGGGGAAGGCTGTAGTGTGCGGCGGGCATCCGGGCAGAGCCTCTGGGCCCTCAGGCACTGCCCGGTTGCCCGAATGGTCAGTCCACCCCTGCTCCCTTTCTTTATCACAGTCAATATTACCTTCTTCTCATGCTATCCTAGCCTTTAATGTCTATTTTCAACAGCCAACGTTTTCTTGTCAGCTGAAAAAAAAAAACAGTGTAGCTCAAAGACGGAAAGTTTAAAAGGTTGTAAGACAGATTCCACTAATATGAATTATATGGAAACTATCCTATAAGGATGTGCATGAGTCAACACAAAGATCTGGGCTTCTAACATGTACAATAATATATCACATCGGGCAACAATGCTTTCCCTACAGAAACAGCCTTAACTATGGATAATCATCACACTAGAAAACACTCATTAGATAATTCATGTAGTATTCAAAAGAAAATCTTTTCTGCTGTGATGAAATCCCTGGGAAGAAGAGCATAGTTTCTGCGAGCTGGGAAAGATGTTCCTACTAAAATATGGATAGATAGATGTAACTTCAAACACAACTCCACTCCTATATATCACCCACACTCCAATCCCTCCTCACATCCCTTGCCAATGTCCCACTCAACGTAATTATCCTACTCTATGAAATTATACCGTCCCTGCGACACTTTGTTCTATACTTTGTATCATTTCTGTGATACATCGTACCATACGGAACCTAATCTAAGTAATTATATCATTTCTCTGATATATTGTTTCCATCCCTGCATTATCTTTAAGATACCTTGTCATCTCTTCGATACATTCAGTGGCGTAGCTACAGGTGGGCCTGGGTGGGCTGTGGCCCACCCAATTTGCACCCAGGCCCACCCAAAATTGTGGCTCTCTTGATGTGTGGCTGGTGGGAATCCTCAAACCCCACCAGCTAAAGATTTCCTCTGCACGTGCTCAGTTTTCACCAGGCGGAAGCACTGAGCATCTACGGAGTACTGGTAGCGGCATCTTGCTTCTGCCGTTTGGAAGAGCACTGGCTGCCCTGGGAGGAGGAAATCTTCAGCTGGTGCAGTTTGGGAATCCGCACCAGCTCGGGTATTTAATATTTTGTGTTTGAGGGTAGGGGGAGAGCAGAGTTGAGGGGGGCCAGAAGGGGCTGAATTCCGTGCCCATCCATTTTCGGCTCAGGCCCACCCAAAATTGGCTGTCTGGCTACGCCCCTGGATACATTGATACATTGTTTCTATCCCTGTATTATCTCTGTGATACTTTGTAACATGCTATGTAAGCTGCATTGAACCTGCTATTGAGCGGGAAAGAGCGGGGTATAAATATCACAAATAAATAAATAGATATAGATAAAAAGAGAGAGATATAGAGATATGTAGTTAAATATAAATGCATAGTTGATGTTGTTTTCCTGTGATAAAAAGAAACAAATATAAATCTAAGCATTGAGACGTTTATCTCGTTCCATGGCAGTCCACCCTTCCACTGTACTGGATCGGATGAACTCTTTAAGATCCTACCTCAGATTATATAGAACAAGGAAGCTGTTCTCTATCATTTTTACACAGATTTAGTGGCTCTTTCCAGAAAACACTGGCAGCGCCAGAAACCAAGAAACGGCAGTAGCACTTGTAGGTCCTTCCCGCGCCCTAAAATACCATTTGGTTTGCATCTCAATATCACTGGGTTGTGCACTACATAAACGGAATACTTGAAACCCACTGGAAAGAAAGAAACCGCCATTCTGATCTCTCCCTTTGAGTCTCCTTTGTCTGCCTCATTGCAATCCTTCCCTAGAGCAGGAGATTTCTTTTTTTTTTCCTTCTTTTTGCTGCCCCCCATTCATCCTTCTAGAATTTAGCCCGCTTCTTTAACTCGGCATGAATCTGGGCAGATGTCCAAAAAAAAAAAAAAAAACCCTCCCTTCAACAACAACAACAAAAAAAAATTCCTCCACTTCAATTCAGTCGGCCTCTCTCACTCTCATCTCTCCCCATCTCTTTTAACATTCTGAATGATTGATCGTGCCCTCTCCTCTCACTCTGGGCTGCTAGAGGTCTCTCCACTGGGCATCTACCCTCTGTGGGAAACAAGCTCTCTCAAACACTAGGCCCTGGGACCCCCATTGCTTCTTTTCACAAGAGAAAAAAAAAAAAAAAGAACCAGGGGGAGGGGGCCGTGGGGAAGATCCTGAAAAGGCCCTTGATTAGGACAGGCCCAACAGGTCCAAAGCAAACAAACAACTGAATAGCAACAGTTCTTTGCGCTTTGCTTCTCCCCCCCCCCAGCTCCTCCGCAGCGATGGGAAGCACAAAGAACAGGGGGGGCCTGGATAACCCTGTTGCTGATTTTCTTATAAAAGATGAGGCTTTAAGCAGCTGCATATGGATTTGTTAGTCTTCCCAGGAAAGAAGGGGGTGGGACAAGAAACCACCTTTTTTTCTTCTCTCTCTCTCTCTCTACAGACCAGACAGTGAGAAGAAGCTAATCTATAGCCAAGAGCATGTAAAAGGGAAACAAAATGCGAACACTCTGAGGATGAACAAAGTAAAGTGCCTAAGTAAACTGCCTGGATAATGTCTGAAAAGGAAAGGTCAGTGCACTTATTAATCCAAACTGCCCCACTTGGAAGTACAAATCCTCCATCTACTTCGTCTTACTGGACCTGGGAAAAAGAAAGCTCATTGAATCAATATTCCTCCTTAGCTTGCTAAGTACCCAGAAACCTTACAGTAACTAATCTTCCACTCTAAAATAGAAGATACTTGATGTTTTTTGTGATTAAATTTCACTCAAAAGTGAACAAACAGCAGAGAAGGTATTAAGAGGCTGATTTACTAAGCTACAAAACAAAAATCGTACAGGTTAATGGCCGATTCTGCAAAATCCAGTTATGTATGCACTGGAACACCTGGTTTGTCCTCATGTACTACTGAATTTTGTGGGAAATATTTTGTGTGTTGATGGCCATGGCAACTCACACACACACACACAAACACAATTCACAAAATGTGGCCTCCATCACACAGCGGTGGAAGGCAGTTAAAGAGACATCAGGCCTATGTGAGCGTCTCCCTAACAGAAAACTTCTAGCCACCCGCTGCATTCCCCGTGGACCCAAATGAGGCTCAAGTACTAAAACTGCACCCCCAAAGGATATTCCACCAGCTAGTGGAAAGCCTTGCTCTCAAGTACCCAGAAGCCAAATGGTGCTAGGCCCAGGGCCTCTTACACCTCTTCTGCCCTCTCAAGTTACAAATTCTAGTGGAGACAGAAAGCAATCCCCAGTTGCTCATGCCCCATGTCACCATTCTGAAGCTGCTATTTCCCCAACAACTAGCATTACATCATCAAAAACCACATCATTTTTCAAAATGGTGGCCAGGAAGCGGAAGGGCACAGGAATCAGTCCATTCGGAGCGGATAGGGCAAGGGGTGGGGGTTCTGATGCTGGCAACATTTGGGGTTTGAGGTAACTGGTGAGGTGGAATGCCATCGGGGCGGGATTTCCAGGGAGGGACCACATTCAGTTCAGCACCGGTTCAGGGTTGGAGAAGTACAGAGGGCCCACTGCACCACCAGGATATAGAGATCCCTTTGGTTGGCTCTTACACAGTGTTAGTAGACCCTTTGACTGCCTGATGCCATACAAGAGAGGCAGCAGGCTGCAAAAAAATTGCACTTCACTGCATTTTGCGAAAACAAGTCCATGAAGATTTTCATACCCCCAGCTTTGCGAAATTTCCTGTTAATGAGCTCCTTTGAATGCTCTTGAACTACAAAAAACTTCCGTAAACTACTAAAGACCCATCTCTTCAACAAGATATTCCACAAAGATCAAATCATGTGAAACTCCCACTTATATCCAGAAATGTTAATAATGCCCTCTATTATATTACTATCATGTATTCCATTACCAAGCAATCCAACATCCTTCTGTAACACCAAATGTCTATTCTCTTCTCATTTCCATTATCCATGATGTTTTGTAAGCCACATTGCGCCTGCAAAGAGGTGGGAAAATGTGGGATACAAATGCGGTAAATAAATAAATAAAATTAATGGAGAATTTGCCTAAACCTTTCAGTAGCAGACGATGGGACCCTTCTATGAAAGTGTGGTAGGTTTTTGCACTTACTACGCTTAAACTGCATCAATTAACCGACTAAGGGTTAGATGCCATTTATATATAACACCTAAAAAATCAGCGCTAAACAATACCCGCTTAAACGGTATTCTATAACCCGCACCTAAAGTTTGGCACGGTTATGCTTAAGCGGAGAGTCAAGTAAATTTAAGCGCAGCCATTTGCACCAATGAAAACATAGTACAAATGCCTGCACCTAAATTTACATGCGGAGCACCATTATTCTGTAATTACTAACGTAACTCAAAACTATGCCCCAGTTTCACCCCGAAACGCCCATGGCCCTCCCATTCCCACACCCCCTTTTTTGGAACACGCATAAATTTGAGGTGCAGATCCTACGCCTAACTTTCAGGCACATTGGTCCCAATGAAATCTAATTAGTGCCAATAGTTGCTTGTTAAAAAGCCAATTATTGACACCAATTGGGTCATAATTCTATTACATTGTACACGCAAGTCAGGAACAGGCCTAAATTTGCACGCACAATTTTTGGTGACCTCTATAGGATCAGGGAGAAGTGCAAACGTTGTGTGCTGTTGGGTTTCTGCCCAGCATGTCCCCTGCAGTTACCACACAAAAAGGTTCTTTATCGCGTAATTGGCACAGATGCGCTTAACATCTTCTCTTGAAGAAGCCATAAGTGCTCCTGCGTTAACTGCACAAGTAACAGTGCTGCAAGCACCGTACGCTCACTGCAACATGGGGTCCTTGCCCATTCTCCACTCCTAGCCTGCTCAGTTTCTACTCTCTCTCAGCAGGTAGGTGAATTGCAAGTGATGTAGTGGAGACTGAGCTCTGGAGGGGGACTTGCACTATTACCAGGGCTTTTTTTTGAGGGGGCACTTGGGGGTACTGAGTACCGGCACCTTTTTCATTGTCTGTTAAAATTGACCCATGGTCCCCAAGTTTTAATGAAACAGATCAACACAACAATTCTGCCTTGTCATAGATTCTGTAACTGGATGCAGGGGCCTGGCTATTGTGGGGTGGGTCCCTCAGTGATTACCCCACCCCTGAAGGGTGGCAAGGCATTTGAGTACCGACACATTTTTTGCAAGAAAAAACGCACTATTACACACATGCCGGATTATTCTATTTATACTTGATTGAGCAGAGCATTATTTACAGTGTTGGAACATTTACCTAGCTGACCCTTGACGAAGGCATGTCACCGAAACACGGCCCATATTGGGTCTTCCAATAAAGCCTGTTTCTCCCCATTCTTGGGGCCTGTTGTGCTTTTTTTTTCCTGCTGCGCATCGTTTATTGCAATTCATGTTGTAGCAGTTCTTACCGAGGCATATTTGCATGGGGCCACGGGGGCCTGGGCCCCCACAGATTTCGCCCTGGACCCCCCCTGCCGTCGTCACCTACCTTTACTGGCGGGGGACCCCCAACCCCCGCCAGCCGAGGTCCGCTTCCTCCTGCCGCTGCCTTTAAAAATATTCCTTCGGCTGGCGGGGGATCCCAACCCCCCCCAACCCCCGCCAGCCGAGCCGAGTTCTTTTAAAGTTCTTTTTCGTCCTCCGGAGTCTGTGCTGTTCAAAGCTGCTCCTTTCGGAGTCTGATGTCGCTGCACGTTGTATGCACGAAGGAATATTTTTAAAGGCAGCGGCAGGAGGAAGCGGACCTCGGCTGGCAGGGGTTGGGGTCCCCCGCCAGCAAAGGTAAGTGACGGTGGCGACGACAGCGGCGGTGGGGGGGGGCCTATAATGTGCCCCCTCCCTCTGGCCTTGGCCCCCCCTACCGCCGCAGTTCAGATACGCCTCTGGTTCTTACCCTCTAACACAGCATGCTATTAAAGCCTCTGAAGACCGACTCCTGTTTGTAGTGTTGTGCCCAACCCTTAACTGGCTGGCATAGAGGCTTAGATGACATACAAGAAAGCTTGTAATTACAGTGCGACTTCATTACGTTATCAACTAATATTGCTTTCCAGCTAATTAAATTCTGCCCTATCCAGCTTACCCCCTACAAAGAAAGATGATCGGGCAACTGGTGGTATCAAAACTCAGAAACATGAATTCTTTCTTTGGAAGGCACACACACATATATATATGGCTTTTGCCACACAATCCTTTATGCTTTCATTGGCGCTGTCTACTGACCTTGCTCTTTGATGAACTCGAAGTGGTCTCTTCTGCTTGCTTATGAAGCTCATCCGACAGGTACATCTACCAAAGAGAGAAAACATTTTTTAAAATATTTTAAAAAGATACAGAGGGGCATTTTCGATATGTTTTGGGAGGGAGGGAGTTAGTGACCCCTGACTCCCTCCAGTGGTCATCTGGTCATTTAGGGCACCTTTTTTGCCTTATTCATTACAAAAACAGGTCTAACTCAAAACATCCTTTCTATTGGAAAATCTGGGCTAACAGTGTCTTGGACAGTTTTGTTCTGTTCCACTATGGCTACAAAAAAATCCCACCCTTAACATGCCCCTGACACGCCCCCTTGTGATTTGAACGCACTTCTGACGGACTTCATAGGAAAACGTCTAAAAACTGGTTTTGAAATTTGGATGTTTTTTGTGAGAAAAACGTCCAAATCCAGATTTATGTCGCTTTTGAACGTTTTTCTCTTTTGAAAATGAGCCCGATAGTGGAGCTAACAAAAAGATGCAGAGAAGAGCAACCATAATGTTACAGGGGACGGAATTACTTCCCTAGGAAGAAAGGGTAAACAGATTGGTGCTCTTCTGCTTGGCTGAGACGAGACAGAATACGAATCTATATGCGAGGTGAATAGGGAACAATTTGTTTACCTTTTTCAAATCATACTAGGAGGAAAGGACATGCCATGAAATTAACAGACAAGCACATTTAAAACAACTCAGAGAAAGTATTAACTCACTAAACATAGACTTAAACTGTGGAATCTGCTACCAGAACAAGTTGTCAGAGCAGGAAGCATAGCTGGGTTTAAAAGAGGTCCAGATACGTTTCTGGAGGAAAAGTCCATAAACTATTTAGGCAGGTAATGCTTATGTATGGGTATGAATAAGGAATGGATCCTGCCAAGTACTTTTCCTCAGTGTTACTCGTTTCATTTTTAGCAATATTCTGTTTATTTATTTAGGGCCCTATTTACTAAGGCATGCTAGCATTTTTAGCACGCACTAACGCTAGAGACACCCATATATTCCTATGGGTGTCTCTAGCATTATGATGTGTCTAGCATTATAAGTACTTATGACCCATGGAAAATTCAGAAGTTATAGATAAGAGTTATATTATTAGTGACTTTAAGTCTTTGATCTAGATAGGAATAATGTTTTGAAATTCTATTTCCGATACATGGTTGATAGTTTTTGGGTTCAAAGATGCATATATTTCCTGACATATCAAGGGAATCGCAGACTGGGAGGTGTGACGTCTTGGCTTTTAAGCCAGGAATCATTGCCCTAGGTGGGATCTTCCTAGCGCGATTCCCTTGTAAGTGTTTTATTTCCTTATTACTTATTTGTTTGAACCTAAGAAATTATAAGAGTTTGTGGAAACAGATGAGGAATCCTCTGCAGCAACTTCCTTCAGTTACCACTGTACCGGCTGCAATAACCGATTAACCTCCCTCCCTCAGAAAATGTGAAGTGTAAGATTAACCATTTTGAGTTTTTCTTATTTTCTTTAAGATTGTTTTCCTGATCTTGGATCTTCCAATTGTGGACAATTATGTATATATATATTGTTGAGAGAAAATGTTTTCCTTTTTATATTAATTTCTGTATTTCCTTACATTTATGTGATAAATGTGAATGCAATTAAGTAAAATGATAAATAAATAAATAAATAAATAAATAAATAAAATAATGAGTGGAGTGGAACAGGTGGATGTGAAGCGTCTGTTCACGCTTTCCAAAAATACTAGGACTAGGGGGCATGCGATTAAACTACAGTGTAGTAAATTTAAAACAAATCGGAGAAAATTTTTCTTCACCCAACGTGTAATTAAACTCTGGAATTCACTGCCGGAAAATGTGGTGAAGGCGGTTAGCTTAGCAGAGTTTAAAAAGGGGTTGGACGGTTTCCTAAAGGACAAGTCCATAAACCACTACTAAACGGACTTGGAAAAATCCAAAATCCCAGGAATAACATGTCTAGAATGTTTGTACGTTTGGGAAGCTTGCCAGGTGCCCTTGGCCTGGATTGGCCGCTGTCGTGGACAAGATGCTGGGCTCGATGGACCCTTGGTCTTTTCCCAGTATGGCATTATTTATGTACTTATGTACTTATGACCTGGATTGGCTACTGTCAGAGGCAAGGATGCTGGACTTGGACTTTCAATCTCTCTCAATATGGACCATCATATTGTCTTATGTTAAAACAATGCGTTGTTGCTTTTTCCCTTACAGGTAATAGGAATTATGCCTGACTGAACTGTATTTGACTCTTTCTTCTGACAACAAACCTTCAAATTCATCCTCATTGAAATACTTAATTTAGGAAAGTCTTTTTCTAACCAAAATCACTGATTTCAATATAAAATAATAGCAATACCTTCTCTCCAAGACAGTGCTTCCTAGACGTTTATTCAATGTAACCCCATTTTAACCCTTAAAAAGTCACAAGACCACAGCTGATGATGAAAATAAAATAGCAGAACCTTATGTCCTTCTCTCATACACTTTCTCCGCTCCCCGTTTATCTAAAGCATGACGTCAGCAGCAGTGGTGGATGCGAAAGTAGTGAGTCGTGTGTCAGTGGCTCCCAAAGACCTCAATAAACTGAATGGGTTTCCAGTGTAACAAGATTATCAATAGAAATCAAACAAAATAAAACATGGAAAAGAAAATAAGATGATACCTTTTTTATTGGACATAACTTAATACATTTCTTGATTAGCTTTCGAAGGTTGCCCTTCTTCTACATGGAATCTTGCTACTCTTTGAGATTCTACATGGAATCTTGCTAGTCTTTGAGATTCTACTTGGAATGTTGCTACTCTTTGGGGTTCTACATGGAATCTTGCTACTCTTTGGGATTCTACATGGAATGTTGCTACTCTTTGGGGTTCTACATGTTAAATAGAGAGGTGTGGTAGCCGTGTTAGTCCACTCTTAAGGTTATCAATAGAAATCAAACAAAATAAAACATGGAAAAGAAAATAAGATGATACCTTTTTTATTGGACATAACTTAATACATTTCTTGATTAGCTTTCGAAGGTTGCCCTTCTTCGTCAGATCGGAAATAAGCAAATGTGCTAGCTGACAGTGTATATAAGTGAAAACATTCAAGCATTACTATGACTGTCTGACAGGGTGGGAGGAGGGGGGTGGGTAGGAAGTATGCATGGGAACATCAAAGCATATCATTGATATTCTAACAGGATGGGTGTGGATAGGTGAGGGGTGGGGTGATCAACAGAGACATACAGTTTTATGTTTTATAATGGGCTAGGAACCCCAGATCCTTGTTAAGTCCTTTCTGTTGGGTGTTAAAATATTCAATCATTCTGACTTCAAAGGTCTTACGTTCTTGTATGGTTTTAAAGTTACCTTTCAGTATTCTCACTGTGAAATCACTGGTACAGTGTCCTGGTTCTGTGAAGTGCTGTCCCACCGGGGTGGGGTCCCCATGCATACCTCCGACCCACCCCCATCCTCCCACCCTGTCAGACTGTCATAGTAATGCTTGAATGTTTTCACTTATATATACTGTCAGCTAGCACATTTGCTTATTTCCGATCTGACGAAGAAGGGCAACCTTCGAAAGCTAATCAAGAAATGTATTAAGTTATGTCCAATAAAAAAGGTATCATCTTATTTTCTTTTCCATGTTTTATTTTGTTTGATTTCTATTGATAACCTTAAGAGTGGACTAACACGGCTACCACACTCCTCTACTTAACAGTGTAACAAGAGAATGGGCAGAGCCTGGGAACCTTTACTGATCCATAGGTCCCTGTCGGCTGACAGGACTAGCCATAGATCACAGAGGAAATACAGCGGGAGGGGAAGCAGCCATTTTTCTGACACCATGTACTGATGATGCAATCTCATTTGGCGTCCTGACCCCACAGTTTGGGGACCACTGCTCTAAGACTTTACTTGGGGAGGACTATCTCCAACGTCATTTCTATGGATAGAATAGTGTTTTACTCGCAGACAGAATGCATAAAAATAGGGACATTTCAACAACGTGCATGGTTTTGCATTTGAAATGAACTTTGCGAAATTACATGAATTGTTTATTTTTTGCACAGGAAAAGAAAGCGCAAGTCTCTGTGCGCCCTTAGGGAATTTTGAAATCTTTAAAAACCGATGCAAATTCAGGAGTAGGAAAATTGCTCTCAACCAATGTGAATACACATAACTCCCCCACACATAGTCAAAACTGTCTTACAATATATGCTTGTTATACCACTACCATGTTTTATCATTATTGTGCTGTCCAAGATTATTCTGTAACACTAAATGTCTATTTTTAATGTACTTCCACCAGTCCTGATGTATTTTAAGCCACATTGAGCCTGCAAAGAGGTGGGAAAATGTGGGATACAAATACAATAAATAAATAAAATAAATATCAAACATATAAATGGCAAGAGGCGTACTCACTCGCAAATGCGCAGTAGAGACCCTCTCTGTCCCGCCCCCGCGTCAATACGTGATGACGGGGGCGTGACAGAGAAGGAACCTGCGCACCTGCGACTGAGGGAACTGCCGTCGCCACCGCTCCCCCCCCCAGGGTTGCCGCTACTGCTCCCCCCACCCACCCGGAGTCGCCGCCGCCACCCACCCTCCACCCGGCCCAGGTACCTGGCTTCACTATTCAAACCGCCAGAACGCAGCACACAGCTCATCTGAGCTGCCGTTGGCCTTCCTTACCTGCCTGTGTCCCGCCCTCGCCGACGTTACGTCACACGAGGGCGGAACACACGCAGAGAAGAAGGAAGGCCGACGGCAGCTCAGATGAGCTGTGTGCTGCATTCCAGCGGTTTGAATAGTGAAGCCAGGTACCCGGCCCGGGTGGAGGAGGGGACTCCGGGGGGGGGGGGACGGCGGCGCCTCCGGGGAGGAGGGGCGGGGCGACCTATCCGGGGGGGGCCTTTCAACCCCCCCTTCCTTTACTAGCCCATTTTTACGGGCTCAACGGCTAGTATAGCATAAAAACGAGAGGAGTTCAGAGTCCACCTTGGTTTCAGTAGAAAAGCACAAGCTTGCTTTGAAACATCCTGCGTTATTAATGTATTATAATGCACCACTGATTGTAATGAACCGATTCAGATGTTAGCTGAAGATACAGAACTACGACTTCCAAGCAGGGCTATGGAGTTGGAGTCCGAAGCAATTTTGGGTGGAGTTGGAGTTGATACATGTTTACCGACTCCAGCTTCAAAGCAAAAACTCACAACAGTGTATCACATATTTTCAATTGACAGCATTTTTTTTTTTGATCGGGTTCTTTGTTCAGATTTTGTAGTCTATTAGTCCTAATACATTTCCTTCATACATTTGAAGTAAATTATATGCAATTGTGAAGGAAGCTGAAACTTTTTTTTGTTGTTGATAAATTTTAGGATTTTTATACTTTTTATCCTTCTGATTTTTGATGTAATTCCTAATTTTTTTGTGTGTGTCTCTCTTAAAGATGTGAACCGTCTTGAACCTTTTGCTGGGATTCTGTGGGAAAATGTGGGGTAAAAATGCACCAAATAAATAAATAAATTACTGAGGTGTACAAGTCATGGATTAGATTAGATCTGCACAGTGATCAGGATATAGTATTTTTGCTGTCCTAAATTTATTAAAATATCTATCTGGATAGTAAAACACCCACTCTCTACCTCAGACTGTGCTGAGGCAGCTTGTAAAACTTTTTTTGGCGATACTACCCAGGTTACTGCTGCTGAAAATCTGTGAATAGGTTTTTTTTACGACATTTATCCAGATAGTTGCTGCTGTTATCTGGATAACTGCTTTGGATATTGGGGCCTAGGTATTTTATCAAGAAGTTGTATACGGATTTCATGAATGTTCTCTTTAACATTCAGTGTCTACAGGTAACATCTGCTTAAGCTTTTCAGAAAAGCTTAATACTGAACATCGGCAGGCACATATTGAAAGTGGTAGAGGGTAGGGTTCAACCTGGGCTTTCAGTTTTTAAAGAATCACACTGTGAACAACAGACTCCCTCACCGGCCTACAATGAATCATAGCACAGTTGAGATAAACAGAAAAGGCAACAGTGATCATTTGACCTGTGTGTGTGGATGAGAACCTTCAACCAGGGTAGGCCCAGGCTTCCACACTGCAGTGTTTATCTTAAGTCTTCTGCAGTTCTGGACAATACTTAACAGCAGTTTAGGTCACAGAGAATGATGCAACCAAAGAAAAAGGTGACTGACTGACTTAAAAGGCTTAGGGGAAAAAAAAAAAGAGCTTTCCACAATGTATGATGCCAAAAAACACACAGCCTTGGAGTCTGACAGGGCCAGGATTTCACCTTTCATTGTGCACACAATAACAAGCCTCCAAAAGGCTGCAAAGCAGCACTTATTACCGTTATAGCCCGAGAACCCTGAAATGTGTCTTGCATTACAGATAATCTGCTCCTTGTGCTTTCTAAGTAGGATATGTCAAGTGCCTTGAGCCAACAATAAACGTACATCTAATGTTATTTACCTTCTAATACTTGTTCCATTATTGAGGGAAAAACCCAATCTCACATTGCTACTCTGACAAGATAACGACTGACCAAGCTGCTCGCCTAGCGGCCACATAGATCTTCCCGGGTCACCTGTTCTAGTGTGCTCCCTTCTAATTTTGTGCCGTACAAGTACTTGCGCTGGACACAGATGAGCGTAATTGTGTTGCTAACATAGTGGTATGGAGATGGATGATGATACCACCCAGTACTGAAGAATGATCGATGTATTCTGCTCATTTATAGGCCTCTGTCCAAAATGAGATGGCATTTCACTTCTTGCACTCAGGACCCAAACCATTGTGCTATTGCTGGATATCAGTACGTACAAGATTCATTCTATAAGATCTACAAACTGGAATAATCTTCTTCTTTCCAGATTACTGTTTTAATTTTATTATTGCACAACAGCTGCTCCAAGAGGCGGAGAAAAGGGATTGTTTTATTTTTTTTATTAAGACAAAGAAAAAATGTCACCTCTGGGTCCATTTTGAACTAGAGCTGAAGAATGACTTAACTACAGAAAGCCCTCCTGGGGTTAGTAAGGATGCATTAACATGGCTGAGCTCTGGGATGACCAGGGCTCTTTGCATTAAGGAAGTAGAGCCTGACCAAATTTTGGGTTAGGTTTTGGTTTTGGTTTCAGCACCAGCACTGAAACTGACCCAAAGACCCATTTTTGGCTGAAACCAAACCCCCTCCCTCCCTCCACCCTGACCCCATGATCACTATCTGCCCCGTGCCTCCCCAGCTATGATTATTCGTCCGCAGCACACCTCCCATTCTCTCAGCACCCACTATCCAAAGGCCCTCCAGGGCCTACTTTTAAACCTCTTGGTGGTCTAGTGGGTCTTCAGGGCATGAGTGATCCCCAGTCGTTCTTGCCCCCTCGCGGGTTCTGCAGAATCCTCGTGAGGTACTCGCAGCCATCTTGAGATTGGAAGCAGCAGAAGCAAGAGCAATATCCAGTCACTCCTGCTTATGATGTTTCCAGTCTCAAAATGGCCGTGGGACCTCTGGCAACAGTCTCATGAGGCCGCTGCAGGAAGTCCCGGCAACCATTTTGACTGTGGAACAAGTGGGGGGAAACAGCAAATGTGGATCGCTCTTGCCCTGAAGACTCACCAGACCACCAGGAGGTTTAAAGGGAGGCCTGGGAAGAGCCTTTGTGTGATGGGAAGGAAGGGAGGGCGCAGAGAGTGATTGTGTGTGGGGGGGGGGGGGGGTGATATTGTCCCCAGAGCCATTCCAGAGGAGAACTCCACCAAAAAAACACTTGATTTTGCCCTACTCTGTGGCTGGTACAGATTGGCTTGCCCCTCCTCTCACTCTGCAATCCATCCCTCCTTTTCTTGAGTCCTCCCCCAGATATCCCATGAAAGGGGAGGCCCTCTTGCTTCTAGAGATTGACTGAAACTTGGATTCTGGGTTTCAATTAATACCAAACCAGCAACCGAAATTTGCAGTTCAGTTTCGGCTGAAACCAAATCTCTTCCCCCCACAATCGCTTTTGGTGGCCCCCACAGAATATTATACATTATGCACTAAAGTGACGCACTCCCCCTGATATTCAGCGCTAGTGCATGTTCCTTTATATTTATGCACCAAGCAAGTTATGCGCTAAAATTATAGACAGGGTTTTTTTTTTGAGGGGGTACTTGGGCACCTTTTCCATTGTCTTTTAAAATTGACCCCTGAACCTCAAGTTTTAATCAGTGGCGTAGCTACGTGGGGCCAAGGGGGCCTGGACCCCGTAGATTTGGCCCTGGACCCCCTGCCGACGACCCTCTCGACCCCCCCCCCTCCCGCCGCCAACCCTCCGTCACCGTCGCCTACCTTGGCTGGTGGGGGACCCCCCAACCCACACCAGCCAAGGTCCTCTTCTTCCTTCGTTCTGTTTCTGACGTCCCACACATCAGACTCAGAAACAGAATGAAGGAAGAAAAGGACCTCGGCTGGCGGGGGTTGGGGTCCCCCGCCAACAAAGGTAGGCAACGGCGGCGGCGGGGGAGGGTTGGCGGCAGGAGGGGGGTCAAGAGGGTCGTCGGCAGGGAGTGGTCAAATTTGGTGGTGGTGGTGGCGGCGGGGGGGTCAACAATGGTGGGGGGGGGTGGCGGCGGCACCGGGGAGGGGGGCTAAAATGTGCCCCCTCACCTCAGGCTCTGGACCCCCCCCCCCCCCCCCCCGCCAAAGTCTGGCTACACCCCTGGTTTTAATGAAAGAGCTTAGGCTCTACACACAAATTCTGCCTTGTCATAGATTCTATGACTGGTTTCGGGGGGGGGGGGGGGACTGGCTATTGTGGGGAGGGTCCCTCAGTGATCACCTCATCCCTGAAGGGTGGCCTAGCATTTGAGTACCAGCAATGCACTGATTATAGAACACCACTGAGTGCTCAACCAGCAATTACAGACATAAGCGCTGCAGTAATTCGCATGAATGCTAGTATTCTGAAACTTGTGTGAACTTGGCCCAAATGTAGGTGTCAAGTTATAGAATGATGGGGAAGGGATGGAAGTACCACAGACCTATACAAAAAAACATAATGATATTCTCAATTTTGTTCTCCATCCATTCCTTTTCAAATTAATAGCATTCCATTCGCTGCTATGGGTACCCATAGGAAAGGTAGGGGAGAGAGGAACGATCCTCTCCCAAAATCACATGCAGGGGGGAGGGGGGTGTCTTCCCTCATCACACTTGCCCAGATCCTCCTTTCTCTCATGGTGCTGCCCTCTATCTCCATCACAGTAGCCAGTAATGCCTCAGCAAGTAATTCTCCAGCACAGAGCCTTCCAGTATTGGCACAATGACAGGCCCTCTGACGACCCACACCGTCCCTTCAGCACGGGCTTTATGTTTCAAGCTTATTTATGTCTTGATATACCACTCAAGAGCAAACTATCTGAGTGGTTTACAATTTAACAAACCTGGTATGAAAATACAGAAATTAACTACAAACGTTGAAGAGAAAGAGATAGTCAAACAGAGAGTGTTTTCAACATTACAAGCAGAAGAGATACACACACACACACACACACACTACACACACACACACACAAGCAGAAGAGACACACACACTACACACACACAAGCAGAAGAGACACACACACTACACACACACACACAAGCAGAAGACACACACACACACAAGCAGAAGAGTCACACACACACACCAGTGGCGTAGCCAAGGGTGGGCCCGGGTGGGCCTAGGCCCACCCACTTTGGGCTCAGGCCCATCCAGTAGCAGCACACCTATGATGTGTGGCTGGCAGGGTTCCCAAAGCCCCACTAGCCAAAAACTCCCAACAACTGTCCTTCCTTCACACCTTTTAAATAGTAGATCTTCACTTGCTGCGAGCAGCGACTGATACATACTTCTCGCACTGACCCCACAGCCTTCCCTCTGATGTATTCCCACCTATGCGGAAACAGGAAGTTGCATCAGAGGGAAGGCTGTGGGGCCAACATGAGCAGTGTGTATTAGCTGCTGCTCACTGCCAGTGAAAATCTGCTATTTAAAATGCATGAGGGGGAAGGGGATGTTTGAGAGATCATATGGCATGCAGGTGAGAGAGGGAGATACCAAATCACTTATGGGACAAGGCGAAGTTCTTCTGCCCACGCATCTTGGGCCCAGGCCCACCCAAAATTGGGTGTCTGGCTACGCCCCCTGACACACACACACACGCTTCAGTAGTGGCTGATACCCTGATCTTCAAAAGAGGCGAAAGAAGGAGGAGAATATAACCAAGTCTATATAATCATGGAAATCCCTGCGAGGGGCAGGGTATCACAAAGCCTGTTAGCACTCAAATGCTAGAAAGCCCCCCTTTGGAGTTATTTACTGAAGATGTGTTGCTGGCTGCTGTGGGACAATCTAATCCAATGGAAAAAGAAAAGTGAAAGCAAACCCTTGCAGCCTCCCAGAAATACTTAAAAATTACATATTTCTTATTTGTTTTATTAAATTTTCTCACACACATATATGAAGAGTATCAAAATATCAAATTTGGACCTTATGAACAGGTAATGGGGCCTCTTAAGGGTCATCCCATTTCAAGCCCTCAACTTCTCAGTTTCATAGTATTTAGTCATTTACTCGTCACAATTGTGTTCCCAAATTTCTCTCTCTCTCTATAAATCTAAATCTTTAAACAATCCACGTTTAATCACAACAAAGGACTCACAAGTATACTATTTCAACCCTCATTAAAAAGCCTCTTTAGCCTTTCCTCATATGAGAGGAATTCATAGTAACATGTATAGTAACATAGTAGATGACGGCAGAAAAAAGACCTGCACGGTCCATCCAGTCTGCCCAACAAGACAACTCATGTGTACTACTTTTGTGTATACCTTACCTTGATTTGTACCTGTGCTCTTCAAGGCACAGACCGTATAAGTCTGCCCAGCACTATCCCCGCCTCCCAACCTCCAGCCCCACCTCCCACTACTGGCTCTGCCACCCAATCTCGGTTAAGCTCCTAAGGATCCATTCCTTCTGAACTTGATTCCTTTATGTTTATCCCACGCATGTTTGAATTCCGTTACCGTTTTCATCTCCACCACCTCCCGGGGGAGGGCATTCCAAGCATCCACCACTCTCTCCGTGAAGAAATACTTCCATCCCCTCTGTCAGTTTTGTCACCCTTCTCTGTACCTTTTATAATTCTGCTATCGTTTCTGAGCTGCGGCCACCAAAATTGCACATGATACCCAGGCTTACATAAGAACCTAAGTGTTGCCATACTGGGACAGACTGAAGGACCATCAAGCCCAGTATCCTGTTTCCAACAGTGGCCAATCTAGGTCCAAGTACCTGACAAGAACCCAAAAGAGTGACACAGATTTTATGCAGAATAAGCAGTGGATTTGCCCAAGTCCATTTTAGTAATGGCTGATGGACTTTTCTTTTAGGAACTTGTGCAAACTTTTTTTAAAACCCTACAATGCCAACCACTTTTACTACATTCTCTGGCAATGAATTCCAAACTTTAAGTCTATGTTGAGTGAAGAAATATTTTCTATTCCATCCTAACAATTCCCAACTTTGGGCCCTGTTTACTAAGCAGCATTGTAGGCGCATTAATGTTTTTAATGAGCGTTATGTACGTGCCTATAATATCCCTATAGGCACCTACATGGTTAGCGCACACACTAAGTGTAGGCGCGCTAAAAACACTAACGCACCTTAGTAAACAGGGCCCCTTGTCTGTTTTCTTGGCCGCCACCACCACACACTGAGCAGAAGATTTCAGCATTTTGTCACCATGACACCTAGATCTTTTTCCAGGATAGTGACTCCTAGTGCTGTGGTTATTCTTCCCAATGTATATCACTTTGCACTTGGTCACATTAACTTTTGTCTTCCAAAAAATATTTCATTATTCCTTAACATGCATTTAAAACAAACCTCTCAGTATACATTATGCATTTCTAACATGAAGTGGAAAAACCCCTGGGTAAGCTGGTGGTTGGAACTATTGAGAGCATATTCATTCAAAAATCAACAAAGCAAGTTGTGGCTATTAGACGATTATCCTAACAAAATACCAGAAGGATACAAAGTTCAAGGGCTGTGAAACCTGCTGACCAGCAGACATTAGACCGAATTAGTGTTAAAGCAACTTCTGAACCTTGAATGTCAATCGCTAAGCCTGTGGCTTCCCCAAAGCTCTATTTTTGGCCTTTCATATCCCCTGGGAATGAAAATATTAACTTCTGAAATCCCCATAAGCATAAGATAATTATGGGCTTAAGATAAAATGATTAAGGCATTGGTAAATTCAGTTATACCTTTGCATTACAGAACCCCCTTAGCCATCTGAGTGGATTAGACATTTCAAACTGGGACCGGTGAACTGCTGCGGAGAAAGGCTGGAGTTAGGGAAACAGAACCTGTATTACAATCCTGTTTACACAGCAATGAATACCTCTCAACTATATCTATTGTAATAAGTATTACATTATCAAACAGGACCCAGGCACTCAAGTGTGACTAAGTAGCAGGCCTTGTACTAGAAGAGAGGGATAAAATTTACGGCCTGACCTCTCTCTGATGGTCTTTAGGGAAGGGTAGCTTGCTTTCCTCCCTCCCTCCTCCAGTGGGGGAGGCAGAGGGCAGGATTTATTGTGTGGCCAGATAAACAGTCATAAGTCTTTGGACAGAACAAAGCTGAGCGCGGCCTCTTGAGCAACACCCTGCCACACAAACTATTTGTTCAGAGATCCCAGACAGAAACAAAACAGGGAAGGCTAGGGTAACAGAGCACATTCTGTTCACATTCCAGCTCCGAATCCTGATTTCTTTCTGCAGTAGCATTTGTTCCTCGCATCTGGAGGGGGAGGGGTTAAATACGTTTTTTTTAGGAGGTCCAAGAAACCTAGTTTTCAGAAGCTTAATTATACCCTACAGATTTTTAACTACACGCGCGCTAAGATTTTCATGGATTCCTAATAAATTAAAATAATTTAACTGGGCAGCTTTATATAGATAATGGGGCTCTTATACTAAAGCACAGTGCTCGCTAACTGCTGCATATCCTATTTTATATATTTATTTGTAGCATTTATACCCCGCTCTTTCCCGCTTGATAGCAGGTTCAGTGTGGCTTACAAAAGTGTGGTAAAAGCATCATAAAAATAATACCACGTGGCATAGCACATGCTAATGTCCGTTACAGTAGCGTAGCCAGAGTATAATTTTTAGATGGGCCTGGAGGTGGACTGGGTGGGCACAGGCCTCGCATTTCCTCTCCACCCACTACCACCCCCCCCCCCCCCGCCCATCTGCCCGCCGCCACATTTCCTCTCCATCCGCCCGCCGCCGCATTTCGCCGGTGGGGGGAAGAGGGGTTGGTGGTGGGGAGGCGAAGATAGTGGTGGGCAGACTTATGGTGGTGGGAGGCGGGACTGGTGGTTGGGAGGCGGGGAATAGTGCTGGGCAGACTTATACGGTCTGTGCCAGAGCCGGGGGTGGGAGGCGGGGCTGGTGGTTGGGAGGAGGGGATAGTGCTGGCCAGACTTATACGGTCTGTGCTCTAAAGAGGACAGGTACAAATCAAGGTAAGGTATACACATGAGTTTATCTTGTTGGGCAGACTGGATGGACCATGCGGGTCTTTTTCTGCCGTCATCTACTATGTTACTATGTTACTATCCGCTACCCCCCCCCCCCCCTCGACAGCCCCCTGCACATGGTCAGTTCTGGTCATTTTTACTGACCTGAAGCGCCGTTCTTCCTCCAGCACCGGCGATTCCCATAGCCAGCCTTCTGCCAGCGGGCGGCGTCGGAGCCTCTTCTCAGGCGCGTCTCCCGCCTACTCTGCAACTTCCTGTTTTCCGCAAAGGTGGGAAGCAGGAAGTTGCAGAGTAGGCGAGACGCGCCTGAGAAGAGGCCCCGACGACGCGCGCTGGCAGAAGGCTGGCTATGGGAATCGCCGGTGCTGGAGGGAGAACGGCGCTTCAGGGCAGTAAAAGTGAGCAGACCACGTGGACGGGGGGAGCGGGCAGAAGCTGGGCGGGCCTGGAGCAAAAGTGGCTGGGCCTGGGCCCATCAAGGCCCACCCGTGGCTACGCCCCTTGTCCGTCATCACGCACTAAGCTTTAGTAAAACGGCTCCAATTTTTGTAGGCTTCACTAGGGGCCCTGTTTACTAAGGTGCGCTAGGATGTTTTTAGCGCTTGCTTAAAATTAGCTCTCGCTAACCATGTAGACGCCCATAGGAAGTTTATGAACATCTACAAGGTCAGCACATGCTAGTGCTTAGCGCGCGCTAAAAACGCTAACACGCCTCTAGCGCAGCTTAGCAAACAGGGACCTAGGTTTGTCACTTACATCAATAGTCCACTTGCAAGACACTGGGTAACTTTCCACAACAATAAGCATTTATATTTCTTACAAATAAATACATTAGCTTTTTTCTCCAACCAAAAAATACAAGAGACAAAAAGCTTTGGTAGGTAGAAAGGAATGGCTGCTGTCGTAATTTCATTGCTTACAATAAGCAAGACTGTTTTGGATCCTAAGGCCAAGACACACTAGTAGTAATTGCAACTGAAAATTTCAGTGTATATTTCAGGTTTGGGGTCATTTTATTGTTAGAAAATACCTTTTAAGCACCCAGTCAGTGTAGTTTATAAAGCAGCTGCCATTCATGGATCAGAAGCAGAAACAGCATGATGACAAAGACCACATTGTCCATCCAGTTAGCCCCCACCCCTCCCCCCACCCCTTCTGCAATACTGCAGATTCCAGTGGTTTATCCACTGCCAAGAAGGGAGAAGTGTTTTGGTAGGTACATTTCTCTCATTTCATCTCTCAGTGCCTCTTCATTTCACTACCACCGTGGAACCTTTGTTAATAATAATAATTATATATATAAAAAAATAATAAAAAAAAGCAAAAACAAAGAAAACGTTTTCCAAAGGTACAGCATGGGAAAAGGTCCCTTAAACTACTACTACTACTACTACTATTTAGCATTTCTATAGCGCTACAAGGCATACGCAGCGCTGCACAAACATAGAAGAAAGACAGTCCCTGCTCAAAGAGCTTACAATCTAATAGACAAAAAATAAATAAAGTAAGCAAATCAAATCAATTAATGTGAATGGGAAGGAAGCACATAGATAATTGAATTGCATTTCTTTTTCTTTTTTGCAATTTCTATGGGGCCCTTTTACTAAGTTGTGCTAAAAAGTGGTTAGTGCTATCCTCAGCGTGGGTTTTTCCCCTGCACTGAGGCCGCTTTTTGCGTGGCAGTAAAATGGCCCCGTTTGCCATTACTCCTATTATTTACTTACTTATTTTATTTGTTAGGATTTATTTACTGCCTTTTTGAAGGAATTCACTCAAGGCGGTGTACTGTAAGTTATGCACCTAAGTGCAAGGCATGCACTCAGCAGTATTCTGTAACTTTAGAGTGCAAATGCAGGGGGAGCGGCACGGGTGACATCTCCCGCTTGTATGTATAATTTACAGAATACAGGCAGTACACCTGCCTCTAACATGGCCTAATTGCGCATGCCTAAATGTAGGTGTATTACTGCTGACTTAATAGCCAGGCACTAATTTCCCCATTAGCGTATGGGCATTAGTGCGTAAGCCCTTACTGACACCTATTTTCCAGGCAGTAAAGACTCATGCGGTAACCACGTGCTAATCAGTTAGTGTGCAGCGATGTATCTGTGCTAACCAATTAGCACACTACATTCCTACTCTTTGTCCCCAGATACACTCTCAGCACTAAAAAAATCTATTTTTTTTTTAGAACTTGGGAAGCACACGCCGATCCCAAAATGACTGTGGGACGCCCGAGTGTGCACCCTGTGGTTGTCCATTTTAACCTGCAGTAAGCACGCGCTACTGCTTACTGCAGCTTAGTAACAGAGCCTCTGTATAAGAACAGTGCTAGCTGGCGACCCAAAACCCTGCTTGTAAGGTGCCATGAAACCAGTAACCTTGTACTTAAAGTGCAATTATCACATGAGTATAGACATGGAATTTGCAAGCAGAATGTAAGGGTAAGGGAAATGGGACTTGATATACCACCTATCTGTGGTATTTTGCAACTACATTCAAAGCGGTTTACAAATATACAGGTACTTATTTTGTACCTGGGGCAATGGAGGGTTAAGTGACTTGCCCAGTGTCACAAGGAGCTGCAGTGGGAATTGAACTCAGTTCCCCAGGATCAAAGTCCACTGTAGTAAGCACTAGGCTACTACTCCACCAGCAACATTCCATGTAAAAGCCTGCCCGCGCAGATCAGCAATGCGGCCGCTCAGGCTTCCGTTTCTGTGAGTCTGACGTCCTGCACGTATGTGCAGGACGTCAGACTCACAGAAACGGAAGCCTGCGCGGCCGCGTTGTTGATCTGCAAGGGCAGGCTTCTACATGGAATGTTGCTAGTGGAATAGCAACATTCCATCTAGAATCTCAAATAGTAGCAACATTCCATCTAGAACCTCCAATAGTAGCAACAGAATCTGAACATTCCATTTAGAATCTCAAATAGGGAAAGGGAAAGGGAAATGGGACTGTTCTGTATGAATGTTTAATTCACATCATTTTAACGACATGTTGATGCCCTTCTACAAGATCTATAATCTGGACCCGTTAGTAAAATTTAAAGGGATAATCATCGGTAACACTGTAGCTACAAAGGTCTAAATGCTGCAAAATTCCTAGCTAATTATCTGAAATAGTTTGCCTGATAGCTGCCTTTCTCCTACACTGAAAGAAAAGACTGAGGCTATCTGAAGGAATATCAGACTTCATTCTGAGAAGATTTTAGAAATCCTTGAACACCTCTCAATTTCAAAGAACAGAGGCCAAGGGGATCACACAGCTAAGACTCACCATCCGCATTTAGGTGGGGGCGGGGCATACCTCCACAGGAGCATTGCTTGCCACACTAAGAAAAGGTGAGATGGCTCACAAAAGACAAACACAAGAACTCTCTAAGGAATGGAACTCCAAGGAGATATTAGTCATACCTGATCATTTTCTTTCCATTAATCCTTCCCACTATTCTAGAACCTTTGGGATAAGTCTAGCAGGTGGAGACGAGAGAACTCAACACTGAGCTGAGACACATCTCTGTTGGCATCCAGTCCAGTTCCTTCGTATTTATGCAGATAAGCAGTAAGGAGAAACTCAGAATAAACACAACAACCTTAAACAATTCGCTAACCTAACACTAACCGGATGAGCAAACGTGTGTGGGCTTCTGTCATCTCTGGACAACTTGTAGAGAACAAGAGATATGCAGAAAGCACCATGCAATGTGACAGCTGTTATTTGATCCATTACTTTGCGCTGACAACATCTCAGAAACCTCTGGAACAGTGGGAAGGACTAATAGAAAGAAAATGATCAGGTAAGACCTAATTTCTCCTATTATATTTATTCATTTTGTTTGTAGCATTTGTATCCCACATTTTCCCAACAATTTGCAGGCTCAATGTGGCTTACATTTGCCGTAATGGCGGTTGCCATTTCCGGGTAACAGAATTACAAATGGCAATGTGTTAAGTTGCATACATACATGGTAACATACATGTAACATAACATACGTGAACAGATCATGGTATAGATATATATCATGTGCATGTATATGTTAAGGAAGAATAAATTATGGTAATACATGAAAGTTCCCGAATACGAAATTGGGTTGTATCATTCTTTAGGTCATCGACTATGGAGAGACCATATTCGACATAGAGATTGAAGTGGTTATGCTTATTCATTAGTGGTAAGGGGGTTGATCAGTCAAGTGATAAGATTTCAATTATGTCTATGTCGTGTAAAGTCTTATTTTTTGGTGTTTAAGATGGGTGTTTATGGTATGCCTTCTTGAACAGATCTGTTTTCAGTAGCCTTCGGAAGATAGTTAGGTCTTGCGTTATTTTTATGGCCTTCGGTAGTGCGTTCCATAGCTGCGTGCAGATGTATGAGAAACTGGTCGTCTATGTGGATTTATATTTTAGTCCTTTGCAGTTGGGGTAATGGAGATTGAGGAATGTGCGTGCTGATCTCTTTGCATTCCTGGTAGGCAAGTCTATAAGGTCTGACATATAGGTCGGGGCTTCCCCGTGAACGATTTTGTGGACCAGGGTGCAAACTTTGAACGCAATTCGTTCTTTTAGTGGGAGCCAGTGTAGTTTCTCTCTTAGGGCTTTGGCGCTTTCGTATTTCGCTTTCCCAAATATGAGTCTGGCTGCTGTATTTTGTATAGTTTTGTACAGTTTCCCACTATTCCAGAATCTGTGGGATGTTCAAAAGCAATCTCAAAAGTAGCACATATGAGTTTATCTTGTTGGGCAGACTAGATGGGCCGTGCAGGTCTTTTTCTGCCGTCATCTACTATGTTACTATTTTGATTCATTATTTGAAGCTAAAATGTCTGACAAGATTAACACACATACACAGACATAAAAAAAAAAAAGCGTACGAGGTACCCTCTTCTGTTCTTTAAAAGTATGAATAAAACTAATAACAGCAGTAATCAGTTCTGCAGAGCTCTTCTCACACAAAGATGACCCCAGGATGCTTTTACAGTAATAAAAATGGTTCAGATACATCCGAAAGCAGCCACCTCGGGGTCAACCATCTGACCGCACATCCTCAGCAGTTAGAATGTTTGACTGGAAAAAGATGACAAACCTGATTCACAGAAAAGTGTGTTTTCAGAACGTCTCCGTAAGCAACCGGTCTTACCGGTATGCGGTTCTCCTTGATTTCTCTGAAAGATTTAACTAGACAACCGTTTGCAAATATAGGGCGATTAAGCCCAATTACGGAAGGTATGAAGACATGAGAAAGGAGCTCAGTTAGCAGTATTCACTTTGCCTGAGAAGAACTTGAATAGAACTTCTCACCCAATACAGTTCCCCAAAGGAACTAGGACAGGAAAACATTCTCTCTTTTTTTCTTCCAGTCACAACAGAAATACAGGCAGCCTAATCAGTACTGGGAGGAAAAAGGAGGGGCAAGAGATAACATTCTAGTCTGTGTGCAGCTGAGGTAGTTTAAAGTACATTTTTCCCTTTTAAATAACTTTGGGGATCTTTTACTAAGCCGCGGTTTAGTTTCAGATGGCGGAGAGACATCCAGGCGGCAATGTCAGACAGGCAGGCTGATACTTTGGGCTGGATTCCTGCTGAAATTTCTGGTGTGGAGAGGTAGATCTGGGAGTCGTCAGCGTAAAGGTGGTACTGAAAACCATGGGATGAGATCAGAGTACCAAGGGAAGAAGTACAGATGGAGAAAAGAAGAGGTCCCAGGACAGATCCCTGAGGTATACCAACTGACAGTGGGACAGAAGTGGAGGAGGATCCACCAGAATATACACTAAAGGTACGATGGGAGAGATAAGAAGAAAACCAGGAAAGAACAGCGCCCTGAATCCAAGTGAGGACAACGTATCAAGGAGTAGGCCGTGATCAACGGTGCCAAAAGCAGCAGATAGATCGAGAAGGATGAGGATAGAATAGAGGCCTTTGGATCTGGCCAGGAACAGGTCATTGGATACTTTAGCAAGTGCTGTTTCAGTGGAATGAAGGGGGCGAAGGCCAGATTGAAGTGGATCAAGAATAGCTTGAGAGGAAAGAACGCAGTGAACAACACGTTCAAGTATCTTGGATAGGAAAGGGAGAAGGGAGATGGGGCGATAGTTGGAAGGACAGGTAGGGTCCAATGAAGTTTTTTTAAGGAGTGGTATGACTACGGCATGTTTGAAGGCATCAGGAATAAAGGTAAATTGAAAACTTCCAGGCAACTGAAAAAGGAAGCAAGGTAGGAGCTCTCATATGCCATAGATACCTACTGTAGAAAAGGGGCATAACCAGACCTCTAATTTTGGGGGTGCTCTCACACTAGGCTTCCATCTCCACTGCAAAAAAGGCCTATTTTTGGTGGCCGAAAATGAACGTGCGGCAAAATTAAAACCAGAATACATCCATTTTTGGCCTGAGACCTTACTGCCACCCACTGAGTTAATGATAAGGTCTCACAAGCTAACTGGGCGGTAAGTGTCAGTGCGTGTAAACTGCTGATTACCGCCGGGTAAGCGCTACGTGGTAGAAAATGGAAAATATTTTCTACCGCGTGTTTTGGATTCATATCAAAAATGGAATTACCACCCGGGGCATGCGGTAGCTGGGCGGTAGTTCCAATTTGAGGCGCATTGGATGCGCATAGGCGCCTACGTGCCTTAGTAAAAGGGCCCCTAAAAGATTTGCATGCAGATCTTTGTAGTGCTTAGGATGCGCACACAAATCCTAATTGGAACCAATTAACTGCAATAATTGGTTGTTAGCACTAAATTATTGCTAGTTAACAGCTCATTACTCAATTACTTGAATGGACTCAGCCATGAATTTTTGTTGACTTTAATTTGTGTTCAACCTTGTTGGACTACTACTAGGCTCACTCATGTGAATAAATTACAGATTCCTTTCTTTTTAGACCTCTTTTGGTCTAAACAGCCAATAAATTATTCACATTGGTTGTGGTCTCCATGTGGAACACTCTGCCTTCTACCATTAGGACTGTGACTAATTACTTACAGTTTTGGAAGTTACTTACATCATATTTATTTTTAATGTTATTCATAATTTTTTTTAATTGCTGAGATTTGTATTCTATGTGCTTTTATTTATTTATTTTTAATGACCTATTCTTGAGTCTAATGCAATTCTTCTAACTGTACATAAGTACATAAGTAATGCCATACTGGGAAAAGACCAAGGGTCCATCAAGCCCAGCATCCTGTCCACGACAGCGGCCAATCCAGGCCAAGGGCACCTGGCAAGCTTCCCAAACATGCAAACACTCTATACATGTTATTCCTGGAATTGTGGATTTTTCCCAAGTCCATTTAGTAGTGGTTTATGGACTTGTCCTTTAGGAAACCGTCTAACCCCTTTTTAAACTCTGCCAAGTTAACCGCCTTCACCACATTCTCCGGCAACGAATTCCAGAGTTTAATTATGCGTTGGGTGAAGAAAAGCTTTCTCCTATTTGTTTTAAATTTACTACACTGTAGTTTCATCGCATGCCCCCTAGTCCTAGTATTTTTGGAAAGCGTGAACAGACGCTTCACATCCACCTGTTCCACTCCACTCATTATTTTATATACCTCTATCATGTCGCCCCTCAGCCGTTTCTTCTCCAAACTGAAAAGCCCTAGCCTCCTTAGTCTATCTTCATAGGGAAGTCGTCCCATCCCCGTTACAACCTTGTTGTATTGATACAGTATACAAGAATCGATATGTTAATGTTTTGGGCACCATATATAGAATCTGGCGGATGATGCATATTGTACGTAGAAGATTCCAACTGCTGCTGTTCTTTTTGTGCATGTCTATGTTTCTGAGATGGCTGCTAGCACTGTGCGTGCCTGCAAACACGTGTGTATTTGCCGGCATCCCTGTATGTATTTTACAAAAAGCTCCTTGTTCAGCAGATCCTATTGTAAAGTACCAGGGGAACTGTGAATGCCCTGGCCTGGACATTTCAATTCCTCTCTCGATGTATGATGCAAAATGGGGCTTATAATGTACTTTCATAAGCTGTTGAAAACTTGGTTGCTCAAGGAGTAGAGGATAGCTGGTCACATTAGGACTATGATTAGGAATGTATGGAGGTGTGTGGGGGGGGGGAGGGGATACTGGGAGGAGGATTGCAGAGTATGGGATTCATTTTTGTGTTGATGATCCATTTTACTTAGATTTTGTTTGCTATTTTAATCTTGCTCTTACGTTCTTTAGATTGAAAAGGCAGGAGATAACTTGAATCAGCAGATTTCACAAGTGGTTCAAGGGTCATCTGGTATTGCAGCAGCTCTGTCAAACTCCTTGTACTATTCATGCCCGGATTCTAAATTAAGGTGACTGCTGTTATAACTAAATTCAGCAGTAAAAGTTATTATGGGGATCCCATTGCACTGGAAGCACTAGCTTCCAGTGAAGCAGTGAATTGTTTTTAAGAGCCATTCCATTGTTTATAAGTGTCTGCATGGTCTAGGGTCACAATATTTTACTGACCTTTTGCACTGGTTTGCCTGTTTGCGGTCTTTGCAACAGGTTTTACTGGTTAGTCAACCTTCTCCTCTGATTAAATTGGAATCAACTAGGAAATCTACCTTTCAACGTTTTCTATCAGCTCTTTGGAATGCTTCGCCTTTGTCTTTCCAGTTAAAGCCAGACAACTAGAGATTTTCTAAATTGCTGAAGGCATTCTTTGTTTGGAAAGAGGTTGTGATTTTAATTGTGATTATTTCTATTATTTTTTTTTCTTATTACTGATGTGTTCTGGAACTGTTTTGTATAACTGCAAAGTACTGAATATACTATACTATTCCTGTGGAGTGCAAAATATGAGAAAGGGAAAAAGCCTCTGTAGCCCAACCTCCGCGCTATATGTATGTAGGTCACGCTGATAAACTTCAATAAACTCAAGAAAACAAACTCAAATATTGGAGGTGAGTGGCCTAGTGGTTAGGGTGGTGGACTCAGTTCCTGGGGAACTGAGTTCAATTCCCACTTCAGGCACAGGCAGCTCCTTGTGACTCTGGGCAAGTCACTTAACCCTCCATTGCCCCAGGTACAAATAAGTACCTGTATATACTATGTAAACCCCACAGAAAGGCAGCATATCAAGTCCCAGTTCCCTTTCCCTATTTCAGATTCTACATGGAATGTTGCTACTATTGGAGATTCTACATGGAATGTTAATGTTGCTATTCCACTAGCAACATTCCATGTAGAAGCCTGCCCTTGCAGCCACGCAGGCTTCTGTTTCTGTGAGTCTGACGTCCTGCACGTACGTGCACGAAGTCAGACTCACAGAAACAGAAGCCTGCGCGACTGCAAGGGCAGGCTTCTACATGGAATGCTCCTAGTGGAGGAGTGGCCTAGTGGTTAGTGTGGTGGACTTTGGTCCTGGGTAACTGGGTTCAATTCCCACTGCAGGCACAGGCAGCTTCTTGTGACTCTGGGCAAGTCACTTAACCCTCCATTGCCCCAGGTACAAATAAGTACCTGTATATACTATGTAAACCCCACAGAAAGGCAGCATATCAAGTCCCAGTTCCCTTTCCCTATTTCAGATTCTACATGGAATGTTGCTACTATTGGAGATTCTACATGGAATGTTAATGTTGCTATTCCACTAGCAACATTCCATGTAGAAGCCTGCCCTTGCAGCCACGCAGGCTTCTGTTTCTGTGAGTCTGACGTCCTGCACGTACGTGCAGGACGTCAGACTCACAGAAACAGAAGCCTGCGCGACTGCAAGGGCAGGCTTCTACATGGAATGCTCCTAGTGGAGGAGTGGCCTAGTGGTTAGCGTGGTGGACTTTGCTCCTGGGTAACTGGGTTCAATTCCCACTGCAGGCACAGGCAGTTTCTTGTGACTCTGGGCAAGTCACTTAACCCTCCATTGCCCCAGGTACAAATAAGTATCTGTATACAATATGTAAGCCGCATTGAGCCTGCCATGAGTGGGAAAGCACAGGCTACAAATGTAACAAAAAAAATGATTTAGAAACACAGAACAAAAGAAACCAATATAGAGGGAAAGACTTTCATTTTAGCCCCCAATATTTGGAACCAAGAAGATGCACGGAAGGTCTGAAGCAGCTGGTTAAGAATTTAGGGGCCCTTTTTAGTAGGGCGAAGTGGGCCCACTGTGGGTCTACCTTGCGGTAAAAGAGCACTACCACGGAACTCGTTGAGGTGTCCGGCAGTAGTGTTAATTAATTGATTTGATTACTTTATTTTTTTGTCTATTAGATTGTAAGCTCTTTGAGCAGGGACTGTCTTTCTTCTATGTTTGTGCAATGCTGCGTACGCCTTGTAGCGCTATAGAAATGCTAAATAGTAGTAGTAGTAGTGTTCTTCTTAGCCCAAGCTAATCCTGAGCTGAAAAATATTTTTTATTCTCCAGCGCAGGAGGCCCATCTGGGGGGCAGAGAGTAAGAGTGCCTGTACTAATCGGGTAGCAAGGGCACATTATTTATTTTATTTTATTTATTGGGATTTATTAACTGCCTTTATGAAGAGATTCACCTAAGGCAGTGTTCAGTAGGTACAGTATAACATAAAACTTATAATTTTGTTAACAGCATAACAATAGTAAAATAACCAAGAATAAATATAATAAATGAGGTAAACTTGAAAACAGTAAACTAAAAGCTAATAATAGAACTCAGTATCAAAAATGTATACATTTAACAGCACTGGAATTCAAATACCAGAGATATAATACGATATTAGCATTATTTTATTTTTGTTTCATTTGTACCCCACGCTTTCCCACTCATGGCAGGCTCAATGTGGCTTACATGGGGTAATGGAGGGATAAGTGACTTGCCCAGAGTCACAAGGAGCTGCCTGGGCCAGGAACTGAACTCAGTTCCTCAGGACCAAAGTCCACCAACCTAACCACTAGGCCACTCCTCCACTACTAATAATACACCTAATAAACATACATTAGAACTAGAACATTCAACTAACTTAGATAAGATGCTAAAAAGTTTCTGTAATACAGCTTACCATATAGCTGAAGGGCCAAGAGAAGATATATGATGGGAACAAGATGCAAAGTACAGAGTCAGTTGGGATAATTTGATGGTTAGTTAAAGTCACGGCAAGTTTGTTGAATAGTTAAGCAAGAGATAAGGAAGTGATCTAGGACTAGGGGGCATGCGATGAAGCTACGAAGTAGTAAATTTAATACGAATCGTAGAAAATTTTTCTTCTCTCAACATGTAATTAAACTCTGGAATTCATTGCCAGAGAATGTGGTAAAGGCAGTTAGCTTAGCGGGGTTTAAAAAGTGTCTGGACGGCTTCCTAAATTCCATAGACCATTATTAAATTAACTTGGGGGATAATCCACTGCTTACTTCTGGGATAAGTAGCATAAAATGTATTGAGTTTTCTGAGATCTTGCCAGGTATTTGTGACCTGGATTGGCCACTGTTGGAAACAGGATGCTGGGCTTGATGGACCTTTGGTTTGACCCAGTGTGGCAATGCTTAAGTACTTATGTACTATGTATTAAAGGCTTGGGGAAGAGCCGAGCTTTCACCTGCTTCCTGAAGTAGAGGTAGTCTTGAGTTATATGTATCACATGCTACCCAATTAGTGCGGAAGTAGCGCAGGAGCCCTTACCGCCTCCTAAATAGGTGGTGATATGGGCTTCCAGAGGTAATGGCCACACGCTAATGGGGAAATTAGCGCACGGCTATTACAAAAAAAAAAACCAAAAGCGGACACTTTACTGCTTGCTAAAAGTGGCCATAACGCACGGGAAACCCACGCACTTACTGCAGCGCTGGCCACATTGTAGCGCGGCTTAGTAAAAGAATCCCTTAATTCGGGTAACCACTCCAAGAAAAGCTGGTTCCTCCCTTGCACTTAAAAAAAAATCCACAAGCTGTCTTGGATCAAAGAAAATAACATTCCTCACGCCATAAACTATAAAACAACGACGAGGAAATGTATCGTTACCATTTTCTTTTTATTTGTGATTATCAGCGCAACCTTCTTCCTGCTGTTGTCGTCTTTATGAAAACCCTTGGGCTGAATTCCACAAAAGAACAGGCTCTAAAAATCTACAAATTCAAATGCTGGGCCTGCTCATGCATTACTCTGGGCACGCACCCTGCCTGCTCTTTTAATTTTATTTTAAATGCAGAAGTTCAGTATTCAGGGCAGGGGCGTATCTGCGTGGGGCCACAGGGGCCTGGGCCCCCGCAGATTTCGCCCTGGCCCCCCTCCCCGCCGTCAACCCTCCCCCGCTGCTTACTTTTGCTGGCGCCGAGGTCCGACCCGCAATCTCCGTTTTTCGTCTTCCTCCGTGGCCATGCTTCCAGGAAGTAACGCTGCAGTGCTGATTCGTTGAATCCAGTTCGGCGTCTGACGTCAGACGTCGAACTGGATTCAACGAATCAGCACTGCAGCGTTACTTCCTGGAAGCATGGCCACGGAGGAAGACGAAAAACGGAGATTGCGGGTCGGACCTCGGCGCCAGCAAAAGTAAGCAGCGGGGGAGGGTTGACGGCGGGGAGGGGGTGGAGAGAGGCGGCGGCGGCGGCGGCGGCGGCGGGGGGGGGGGGGGAGGCAAAAATGTGCCCCCCCTCTCTGGCTGTGGCCCCCCCTACCGCCGGATTCCAGATACGCCCCTGATTCAGGGGTTCCTCAAACCAGCTTCTTTACATCATAACTAAGACACAGCTAACAAAATCAAAAAAAGCCCACAACAGTCACTCCCTTGGCACAGCTAACATTTTCAAGCTCTTGCTGAAGTTTGTTTCTTTGATGAGAGTTATGTTTCTCACATTTTTAATGTGGAATCCGGCTATTTAGAGCTAGATTCCACATCTTCTAAACAGATAAAGTCATAACTATATATAGAGATATATACACACAGAGCTATATATACGTATATATTAATAAATAATAACATTTTCTTGTGTGGGAATAACTTCCAGACACATTCCATTGCTCTGCAGACATAGTTGAAATCTGTTTTGAAAAGGAAAAAAAGTGTCAATTTGCTGAAGAAATGCTGTTTATTAAAAATATTAAAAGAAGATATGACGTGATCTCCACAGCAGCTGTTGCAGCCAGTGCTGACAAAATGGCTGCCAAGTGTGTGATGCCTGTTTGTTAGGGTAAGAGAATATAAAGTGCCATACTGGGTCAGATCAAAGGTCCCTCAAGCCCACTGTCCTGTTTCTAACAGTGACCAGTTCAGGTCACAAGTGCCTGGCAGGATCCCAAAATGTAGATAATCCCCTGCTGTGTAACCCAAGGAGAAGTAGCGGATTTCCCCAAGTCACCTTTAAACAATGGTTTGTGGGCTTCTCCTCCAGGAACTTGTCCACATATTTTTTGAACCCAGCTACTACACAAACAGCTTTTAGCTCATATTAATTCATAGGTTAACACCATTACATTGATTTAGTGCTAATAAATATTTTAACTGAAACAAAAAAACAATGGGAATGACCAACCAGGTGAACCAGGACGGTTGATGAAAAATCCTTTTATTGGTAAGTGCTCAGTTTCCAATGTGGACTAAAATGCAAAGACTTGATTGGAGATGGACCCAGAATGGAGATGGACCCTGAACGGAAGTGTTTTGGCTAGCAAGTCTTCATCAGGAGTCCTATTATATAAATACTACTCAAACATGAGCAAATTAAATAGTGCCAAGCGAGTAGCATAAACACCGAGGACAACACTTTAAGACAATTACTCACACTTCCACTAAAGTAACAATCAAAAAATGGTGCTGACTGCCAGTGGCAATCCTTGGTCGGCTGCCACCCAGGGCAGAACGCCGCTGTGCACCCCCCCCCCCCCCCCACCGGGTGCAGCGGCGTCCGTCCCCCCTGGGTGCAGCACGACACCCCCCGGTGCATCAACACCCTCAACACCCTTCCCCCGGCGCATCACTCAACCCCCCTCCCCCCGGAAGCATTCTTACCTGCTGGGAGCAGCCGTGCGGCTGTCGGTTCCTCTGGTTCTCTGCTCCCTCTGCCCCACAACAGGAAGTAACCTGTTCCGGGGCAGAGGGAACAGGGAACGTGCACCCAGGGCGAACTGCCCCCACCGCCCCGCCCTCGGCACGCCACTGCTGACAGCCATTTTAAGGCACGCTAACGAACCAAAAACTTTAAGGAATGTGCTTCCCTCATTTTCAGTCACAACTTCCAGTTGTAAACACTGAAGCACCAGGATTTCCAATCTTGCAGAACCAGTTCACTTTGAAGTGGCACTCTGAGGGCCCTTTTACTACACGCGCCCAACGTGCGTCAATGTGGAGTTAACACCCGGCTACCGCGTGGCTCTTGTGGTAATTTCATTTGTGATGCGCGTCTGCTATGTGCGCTGGAAAATAATTGTTATTTTCTGGCGCGCAGCAGAAACCGGGCGGTAATCGTCATTCTACGCTTGTAGACGATTACCACACAGTTAACGCGTGAGACCTTACCGCTAAGTCAATGGCTGGCAGTAAGATCTTAGACCCAAAATGGACGAGCGCCAATTTTTATTTTGCCGGACGTCCATTTTCGGCAAAAATTTTAAAAAGGCCTTTTTTACAGGCAGAGTGAAAAATGGATCTGTGCACGCCCAAAACACACACTTACACTAGCACAGCCCAATACATTGTGACCCTTACTCTCCTATATTTTTATTAATATGACTGAAAAATAAAACCCAGAAACCACTGTGAGCTCAATACTCGTAAGCACTTATGCAGTCAGCAGAGAGTATGAGTGCTTTTTTACTTGTTTGTTTAATGGGAAACACTTATGAAGATAGGGCAAAATTTAATAAATAGCGCTGAAAAAAATCATCACAAAAATAATATTCTAAGCACTATTCTATAATCAGCACTGAAAGCTAAGCACCATTTATAGATCTGCCAGATTCTATATAGTGCACCTAGAGATCCACGCGGAAACCCAAAGTTTATTCTATAAAAACGCATGTAACTTAATTGGATTAACAAGTCAGAGTATTTAACAGCACTTAACAAGCAATAATGAGTACTAATTGGCAATAATTACAATTTACATGCATAACTCACTAAGAAAGGCATAATTGAACGGGGCGCCCAAGTTTTCCTGAGGGGGTCCTCGCAGGACGTCCTTGCGAAGGGGCGGGTAAACCCGTATTATCAAAACAAGATGGGTGTCCATCTTTCGTTTTGATAATACGGTCGGGGACGCCCAAATCTCAACCTTTAGGTCGACCTTAGAGATGGTCGTCCCCAGTTTTCAGCGATAATGGAAACCGAGGATGCCCATCTCAGAAACGGCCAAATCCAAGCCATTTGGTCGTGGGAGGAACCAGCATTCGTAGTGCACTGGTCCCCCTGACATTCAAGGACACCAACCGGCACCCTAGGGGGCACTGCAGTGGACTTCACAAATTGCTCCCAGGTGAACCCAAGGTTCCCTTACCTTGGGTGCTGAGCCCCCCCCCCCCCCAAAACCTACTCCCCACAACTGTACAACACTACCATTGCCCTAAGGGATGAAAGGGGGCACCTACATGTGGGTACAGTGGGTTTTGGGTGGGTTTTGAAGGGCTCATATTTACCACCACAAGTGTAATGGGTTGGGGGGGGGTGGCCTGGGTCCGCCTGCCTGAAGTGCACAGCAGTACCCACTAAAACTGCTCCAGGGACCTACATAGTGCTGTGATAGAGCTGGGTATGACATCTGAGGCTGGCATAGAGGCTGGCAAAAAAATATTTTAAAAGTTTTTTTTTTAGGGTGGGAGGGGGGTTAGTGACCACTGGGGGACTAAGGGGAGGTCATCCCCGATTCCCTCCGGTGGTCATCTGGTCAGTTCGGGCACCTTTTTGAAGATTGGTCGCAAGAAAAAAAATGGACCAAGTAAAGTCGGCCAAGTGCTCGTCAGGGACGCCGTTCTTTTTTCCCATTATCAGCCGAGGACGCCCCAGTCCCACCTTCGCTATGCTTCCGACATGCCCCCGTGAACTTTGGTCGTCCCCGTGACGGAAAGCAGTTTGGGATGCCCAAAATCGGATTTCGATTATGTCGATTTGAGCGACCCTGGGAGAAAGACGTCCATCTCCCGATTTGTGTCGAAAGATAGGTGTCCTTCTCTTTCGAAAATATGCCTGTAAGCGTATTCAGTAATGAACCACGCCTATATTGTAAAGCACGTTCAAAAGGGGTGTGGTTATGGGCAGGAAAATGGGTGTTTCGTGGGCATTCCAACATTTCTGTGCGTAGTTACAGAATATGGCCCAATGCGTGTAAATCTACATGCTGGGATTTACATCACGTTTTTGCTGGTGTAAATGACCGCACGTAATTTTAGGCAGAGTAGCCCCCACACTATGGTACGCACTCCCTGAAAGGCTCCGCTTTACATAAAACTATTTCTACTTCAGGAACCAGGTGAAAGCTCGGCTCTTCAACCAGGCCTTTAACGGAAGAAGTAACTAACTTGTTAGTCTCACAAACGCACACACACACACACACACACAGGAATGACACGAGCTGCACCTACTGAAGCAGGACATATTTATCCACTCCTACCCCAGCTGAGATAATATTTATCATCTCTCTGACCTCATATGCAACTTTCTTTAAATTAGTCCCCATATTTTCTAACTCCTCTTACTCTGTTACCTCTTACCTATCTATATGTTCCATCTTTGCTAATACCCTATGCTGTCTATTAAAATGTTTTATTACGTATTGTGTTGATATTGGAAGACGTATACTGTGCCATACTTTGTATTGTTATTTAAATATTTTTATTGCTGTAATTGTCTATTGCTTATGTTTGATTCATTCTTACTGTACACCACCTTGAGTTATTTCCTTCAAAAAGGCAGTAAATAAAGCCTAATAAATAAATGATGATATCCTACATCCGGGAAATCAAGATGGCGTGGTTCCTTTTCCGTCTAAAAAGAACTGTAGCTGAGAGGGGCCAAAGAAAACGTATTTGACATTATTCAAGGAAATCATACACTTGCATGGAAACCGCAACTGAAAAGTAGCTCCCAACTCTAAGACCTTCTGTCGAAAAGCCTGAAATTTCTCTTGTTTCATTTGAGTCCCAATCTAGACACAATAGAAAATAATCCCCCTCCCCCATATAGCTACAATCCTTCACGCTAAAGTACAGTGGTGGAAATAAGTATTTGATCCCTTGCTGATTTTGTAAGTTTGCCCACTGACAAAGACATGAGCAGCCCATAATTGAAGGGTAGGTTATTGGTAACAGTGAGAGATAGCACATCACAAATTAAATCCGGAAAATCACATTGTGGAAAGTATATGAATTTATTTGCATTCTGCAGAGGGAAATAAGTATTTAATCCCTCTGGCAAACAAGACCTAATACTTGGTGGCAAAACCCTTGTTGGCAAGCACAGCGGTCAGACGTCTTCTGTAGTTGATGATGAGGTTTGCACACATGTCAGGAGGAATTTTGGTCCACTCCTCTTTGCAGATCATCTCTAAATCATTAAGAGTTCTGGGCTGTCGCTTGGCAACTCGCAGCTTCAGCTCCCTCCATAAGTTTTCAATGGGATTAAGGTCTGGTGACTGGCTAGGCCACTCCATGACCCTAATGTGCTTCTTCCTGAGCCACTCCTTTGTTGCCTTGGCTGTATGTTTTGGGTCATTGTCGTGCTGGAAGACCCAGCCACGACCCATTTTTAAGGCGCTGGCGGAGGGAAGGAGGTTGTCACTCAGAATTGTACGGTACATGGCCCCATCTATTCTCCCATTGATGCGGTGAAGTAGTCCTGTGCCCTTAGCAGAGAAACACCCCCAAAACATAACATTTCCACCTCCATGCTTGACAGTGGGGACGGTGTTCTTTGGGTCATAGGCAGCATTTCTCTTCCTCCAAACACGGCGAGTTGAGTTCATGCCAAAGAGCTCAATTTTTGTCTCATCTGACCACAGCACCTTCTCCCAATCACTCTCGGCATCATCCAGGTGTTCACTGGCAAACTTCAGACGGGCCGTCACATGTGCCTTCCGGAGCAGGGGGACCTTGCGGGCACTGCAGGATTGCAATCCGTTATGTCGTAATGTGTTACCAATGGTTTTCGTGGTGACAGTGGTCCCAGCTGCCTTGAGATCATTGACAAGTTCCCCCCTTGTAGTTGTAGGCTGATTTCTAACCTTCCTCATGATCAAGGATACCCCACGAGGTGAGATTTTGCGTGGAGCCCCAGATCTTTGTCGATTGACAGTCATTTTGTACTTCTTCCATTTTCTTACTATGGCACCAACAGTTGTCTCCTTCTCGCCCAGCGTCTTACTGATGGTTTTGTAGCCCATTCCAGCCTTGTGCAGGTGTATGATCTTGTCCCTGACATCCTTAGACAGCTCCTTGCTCTTGGCCATTTTGTAGAGGTTAGAGTCTGACTGATTCACTGAGTCTGTGGACAGGTGTCTTTCATACAGGTGACCATTGCCGACAGCTGTCTGTCATGCAGGTAACGAGTTGATTTGGAGCATCTACCTGGTCTGTAGGGGCCAGATCTCTTACTGGTTGGTGGGGGATCAAATACTTATTTCCCTCTGCAGAATGCAAATAAATTCATATACTTTCCACAATGTGATTTTCCGGATTTAATTTGTGATGTGCTATCTCTCACTGTTACCAATAACCTACCCTTCAATTATGGGCTGCTCATGTCTTTGTCAGTGGGCAAACTTACAAAATCAGCAAGGGATCAAATACTTATTTCCACCACTGTATAAATGCAAACAAGCTTCCTTGTCCTGTAAAAATACAAGAGACACCAAAAGTGTTGCCCGAGATAGTTATCTCTTGATGTGGTCATTTAAGCTGAAACACGGGAACCCAAACAGAAAGCAGAGCTAATGTGGAACCGCCTACTGCCTTCTAAGTAAGAGATGCTTAGTGCTTCTGCATTAACCAGGATCAAGGGGCCCTTTCACTAAGCCGCGTAAGTGTCTACGTGCGTCCAACGTACACTAAAATGGAGTTACCGTCCAGCTACTACGTGGCTCTTGCGGTAATTTCATTTTTGGCACACGTCCGAAAAAAATCATTTTTATTTTCGGACACGAATATTGGATGCGCGCCAAGTGGCATTTGACACGCCTAGGTCATTACCGCCCGGTTACCACGTGAGATTTTACCACTAGGTCAATGGCTGGCGGTAAGGTCTCAGACCCAAAATGGACGCACGGCCATTTTCATTTTGCCGCTTGTCCATTTTCAGCAAAAATTTTAAAAAAGGCATTTTTTACAGGCGCGCGCCGAAAAATGATTCTGCGCGCACCCAAAACACGAGGTCTACACTACCGCAGGCCATTTTTCAGCACGCCTTTGGAAAAGGGCCCCCAAGTATCATGCCTTCTGAATGTTAATGCAGGTCCTGCAGTAGTAACTTTATTTATTTATTGCATTTGTACCCCACATTTTCCCACCTATTTGCAGGCTCAATGTGGCTTACATAGTACCGTCAAGGAGTTTGCCCAGTCGGTGGATAACAAATACAAAGTTGTATAGTGATCGTGTGAGGTATAAGTGGAGGGTCGAAATGGATGAAGATTACGTGTTGTCCTGTGCGATTATAGTCATGCTGTATTGGTAGGTGAAGAGGGTTACGTGGGGTCGTTGGGGATACTGGCAATACCCCCAATAGAAGCCATGTTAAAATTTGCAGCTACTGCACGGTAAAATCCTGTGTTAAGCCACAGTAATTGGACATTTTAACGTAGTTTAGTAAAAGGGCTCCTTTGTGTTTCTTAGCAGAGCCAGATTTAACTGTATTTACTGCTGTCAGTACGACTCCATTATGGCAGCCAAGAACCTAAATAGGCTTTTACTCTGTATTCCACCTACTCATGTCAAAATCCTGGATTTGGGCAGCCACAAAAGGTTCAGTATATTTATGCACAGCCAAAAATGGTTGTGAAAGGACAACTTCTCGCTGTTTAACAAAACCTAAAGGCTTGGTGTGCCAGTCGTACACATATATTATCCCACTCTAAGGCTTAACAACAAAACTTTGGCCTTCAAAAGTAAACAGAGGCAATGCTTTAGTACTTCAGATATCTGTGCAGCTGAAAAAAAAATTTAAATAATTCTACAGGACCATTAAATAGCTTGATGGCTTCATGAAAACCAGATCTTTTCACCTCACCCTTACACATCTGAATTCCATTTCAAATCGCTCTGAGGCTTACAACGTTGTTGGATACAGAAGAAGGAAAACTATGAACTACAAATCTCAGATTATTTTGAGGGATACTAGTGTGAAGAAAAAGCGTAATTGAGTCATTTACGTGCATTATTCTAAAGCAGCACATTTCTGCAGAAGTCGTAAAATGTTTCAGAAGCTAACAGAAGTGTATGCCTACCCCAAACATTGCAAACTACTCTATTTGATTCTATTAAATCACCACTATAAATTAGGGGGGCAGACTCAAGAAGAATGTCAGGAAGTATTTTTTCACAGAGAGGGTGGTGGATGCTTGGAATGCCCTCCGCGGGAGGTGGTGGAGATGAAAACGGTAACGGAATTCAAACATGCGTGGGATAAACATAAAGGAATCCTGTGCAGAAGGAAGGGATCCTCAGGAGCTTAGCCTAGAATGGGTGGTAGAGCTGGTGGTTGGGAGGCGGGGCTAGTGCTGGGCAGACATATACGGTCTGTGCTGGGGCTGGTGGTTGGGAGGCGGGACTAGTGCTGGGCAGACTTATACGGTCTGTGCCGGGGCTGGTGGTTGGGCGGCGGGGATAGTGCTGGGCAGACTTATACGGTCTGTGACAGAGCCGGTGGTGGGAGGCAGGGATAGTGCTGGGCAGACTTATATGGTCTGTGCCAGAGCCGGTGGTGGGAGGCAGGGATAGTGCTGGGCAGACTTATATGGTCTGTGCCGGGGCTGGTGGTTGGGTGGCGGGGATAGTGCTGGGCAGACTTATACAGTCTGTTTTAGCTGTTGGTGGGAGGCAGGGATAGTGCTAGGCAGACTTATACGGTCTGTGCCAGAGGCAGTGGTGGGAGGCAGGGATAGTGCTGGGCAGACTTATAGGGTCTGTGCCAGAGCAGGTGGTTGGGAGGCGGGGTTGGTGGTTGGGAGGTGGGGATAGGGCTGGCCAGACTTATATGGTCTGTGCACTGAAGAGGACAGTACAAATAAAAAAGTAGCACATATGAATTTATCTTCTTGGGCAGACTGGACAAGTGCAAGTGCAAAGTGATGCATGTGGGTAAGAGGAACCCGAATTATAGCTACGTCTTGCAAGGTTCCACGTTAGGAGTTACGGATCAAGAAAGGGATCTGGGGGTCGTCGTCGATGATACGCTGAAACCTTCTGCTCAGTGTGCTGCTGCGGCTAGGAAAGCGAATAGAATGTTGGGTGTTATTAGGAAGGGTATGGAGTCCAGGTGTGCGGATGTTATAATGCCGTTGTATCGCTCCATGGTGCGACCGCACCTGGAGTATTGTGTTCAGTACTGGTCTCCGTATCTCAAAAAAGATATAGTAGAATTGGAAAAGGTACAGCGAAGGGCGACGAAAATGATAGTGGGGATGGGACGACTTTCCTATGAAGAGAGGCTGAGAAGGCTAGGGCTTTTCAGCTTGGAGAAGAGACGGCTGAGGGGAGATATGATAGAAGTGTATAAAATAATGAGTGGAATGGATCGGGTGGATGTGAAGCGACTGTTCACGCTATCCAAAAATACTAGGACTAGAGGGCATGAGTTGAAGCTACAGTGTGGTAAATTTAAAACGAATCGGAGAAAATTTTTCTTCACCCAACGTGTAATTAGACTCTGGAATTCGTTGCCGGAGAACGTGGTACGGGCGGTTAGATTGACGGAGTTTAAAAAGGGGCTAGATAGATTCCTAAAGGACAAGTCCATAGACCGCTATTAAATGGACTTGGAAAAATTCCGCATTTTTAGGTATAACTTGTCTGGAATGTTTTTACGTTTAGGGAGCGTGCCAGGTGCCCTTGACCTGGATTGGCCACTGTCGGTGACAGGATGCTGGGCTAGATGGACCTTTGGTCTTTCCCAGTATGGCACTACTTATGTACTTATGTACCGTGCAGGTCTTTTTCTGCCGTCATCTACTATGTTACTATGTTACTGAGTTAAATCTTAATTTAATCTGAGTTTTTGTCTGTTGAAATAAGGTCACAGGTAGGCGAATGAATGCACACCCATCTCCCTTTAACTGCTCCTCCTTTTTTTCCTTTTACTTTGTAAACAGATGCCTAGAATGACTTTTCCTCTCCCATTCATGCACTGCCAAAACCAACAAACGTCTAGAAGCCCTACCAACTGCTTTTCATAATAACAGAGGAAGAGGCGGGGAGGGATGGAATCACCAGCGTAAGACAAAGAAGAGCGAAAAATATGGGTTGATAGTCAAAACATTGTGTATGGTTCATTCTGGAGTTAATCGTACAAAATTGTTTGAAAATTCTAGGCCAACCTCCGTGTAATGTTTGGCTGGACACCTTGATAGATAGCTTATCCATTTAAGTTTAGGGCTGCATATTCAGCTGTCTAATTCAAATGGAAAATGTGGCGGAAAATATGCCATCCTGCTGAATATTGACATCACGGTCTCTGGAGCAATATGCGTGATTAGATTTTCAGCAAATTAATTTACAGAAAGATAGAATTTTTATTAGAGGGCATTTTATACCAAGCTGCAGTAAGCACTAATGCATGCTTACCGCAGCTTAAAACGGGGCACCCCATGGCACTTTTGACATGTGAGTGCGCTACTAGCATGCTAAAAAAAATTTTTAACATTTCTCCAAGGAGGCATGCCTGGAAGTAGAGAGTGAGCATGCCTCCTTGGCACGTCTAGTTAGCATGCACTAAGGGGTCCTTTTACAAAGGCACGCTAAAATTTAGCGTGACCTAGAAACGCTAGGGCACCTTTGTAAAAAAAAACCCTAACTGATTAGTGCAAGATTAGTGAGCGAGCCTTTACCACCTACATCATGAACTCATGGGCAAATGCATTCCAACTAAAACTCAATTCTGAAAAAACACACTGTCTCATCATCTCATCCCAATACAATACATGCAAACCCACAAACATTAACACCCCAGGATACACCCTCCCTATCTCAGACAGTCTGAAAATTCTCGGAGTAACAATCGACCGTAACCTATCACTAGAGACCCAAGCGAATTCCTCCATAAAGAAAATGTTTTTCTCAATGTGGAAACTCAAATGTGTGAAACCATTCTTCCCGAGGGAAATATTTCGTAACATGGTACAGTCAATGGTACTAAGCCACGCAGATTACTGTAATGGAATCTATTCGGGATGCAAGGATCAAATCATAAAGAAACTTCAGACCGCCCAAAACACAGCAGCCAGGCTTGTATCTGGAAAAGCACGTTTTGACAGCGCCAAACCACTCCGAGAAAAACTGCATTGGCTACCAATCAAAGAACGGATCACTTTCAAAATCTGCACAACTGTCCATAAAATTATCTACGGCGAGGCACCGGGATACATGACAGACCTTATCGACCTGCCAACCAGAAACACCATAAAATCTGCACGATCATACCTAAACCTCCACTACCCAAGCAGCAAAGGACTCAAATACAAATCCACCTATGCATCCAGCTTTTCCTACCTAAGCGCACAACTATTGAACGCATTACCAAAAGCAGTAAAAACTAAGCTAGACCACCGAAATTTTCGGAAAGCACTAAAGACAGACCTGTTCAGAAAAGCATACCCCACCGACCCAACATAAAAATACCTGGACACTTGCGACACAATGTAACCAAAGACCGTAATGGACATTACCTGACTCTTTTTCCCCCTTTCCCTCCCTAAGTTCCCCCCAATTGTACCTACCATACATGTACCTGATTCTACCACAATATCACTTTGTATTCATTCATACCATGCATTTGTTCAGACTGGAATCAGCTAGCGCCGTTAACGGTTCTATGTAAGCTACATTAAGCCTGCAAAAAGGTGGGAAAATGTGGGATACAAATGTAACAAATCCTATATAATAATTCTCACCTCCAACATTCTATGTGTCTGCCTGCCTGTGTCCATAACTTTCTTAACAGATGAGCTCCGAAGCCCTAGCTGATGTCACCAGACCCATTATGACGCGTCCTATATAATTCTCACCCCCAACGTTCTATGCGTTTGCCTGCCTGTGTCCGTAACTTTCTTCACAGATGGGCTCCGAAGCCCCGAGGGTTGGCGGCAGGAAGGGGGGCTCAAGAGGGTCGCGGCAGGGGGGTCCAGGGGTCAGTAACTCCAAGGGGGGGTCAGGAACTCTGAGGGGGGGTCGGGAAATTGGAGGAAGGGGAGTCTGCAAATCGAAGGGAGGGAGGCAGGGAGGTGGGGTCTGGAACTCGGAGAGAGGGAGGGGGGTCTGCAAATCGGAGGGAGGTAGGCAGGGAGGTGGGGGTCTGGAACTTGGAGAGCGGGAGGGATCTGGAACTCAAGGGGAGGGAGGGAGGGAGCGGGGTCTCGAACTTGGAGGAGGGGACGAGAGGGGAGGAGGGGGGAATGCACCACCTGTACAAAACCTTAAAAAAAAAAAAAAAACGGGGGCACGACCCTGGAACTCGGAGGGAGGGAGGGGGAACGACGACCCTGGAACACGGAGGAAGGGGGGGACACTGGAACTGGATGGGAGGGAGGGGCCCCAGGCACACACACACTCTCCAACAGACACACTCGCACCCAGTCTCACTCTCTCTGTCACACACACACACTCGCAGATTCACTCTCTCTCTCTCTCACACAGTCACTCTGGAACTCGGAGAGAGGGAGGGGGGTCTGCAAATTGGAGGGAAGTAGGCAGGGAGGTGGGGGTCTGGAACTTGGAGAGCGGGAGGGATCTGGAACTCAGGGGGAGGGAGGGAGGGAGGGAGGGAGCGGGGTCTCGAACTTGGAGGAGGGGACGAGAGGGGAGGAGCGGGGAATGCACCACCTGTACAAAAACTAAAAAAAAACGGGGGGACGACCCTGGAACTCAGAGGGAGGGAGGGGGAATGACGACCCTGGAACACGGAGGAAGGGGGGGACACTGGAACTGGGTGGGAGGGAGGGGCCCCAGGCACACACACACACTCTCCAACAGACACACTCGCACCCAGTCTCACTCTCTCTGTCACACACACACTCGCAGATTCACTCTCTCTCTCTCACACAGTCACTCTCAAACACACTCTCTCAAACATACACACTCCAAGGAAAACCTTGCTAGCGCCCGTTTCAATTGTGTCAGAAACGGGCCTTTTTTAATAATAATAATACAAAATAGGTGGCAGTAAGGGCTCATGTGCTAATTTTTGTTAATGGCCACGTGCTATTACTTGGCATTGGCATTCAAATTGAAACTCAATAAAGAAAAAACACACCGTTTCGTTCTCTCATCCCAACACAGCACAAACCACCCCACAATCATAAATACCCTGGATTATACTCTCCCAATCTCAGACAAAGTAAAAATCCTCGGCATTACCATAGACAACAACTTAACTTTGGAAAACCAAGCCTCTGACAGCACAAGGAAAATGTTCCACACAATGTGGAAACTCAAAAGTGTAAAACAATTCTTCCCGAGGGAAACTTTTCGTAACATGATTCAAACAATGGTACTAACCCACATCGATTACTGCAACGGAATATACGCAGGATGTAAAGAACAAATCTTAAAGAAACTTCAGACTGCCCAGAACACAGCAGCCAGGCTTATCTACGGAAAAACACGTTTTGAAAGCGCAAAACCCCTTCGCGGAAAAACTGCACTGGCTACCAATCAAAGAACGAATCGCCTTCAAGATTTGTACTTTAGTTCACAAAATAATCCATGGTCTTGTGCCGAGCTACATGACTGGACTAATCGACCTACCAATGAGAAACACATTTGAATCAGCAAGAATGTACCTAAACCTTCAATTCCCTAGATGCAAGGGACTGAAGTATAAATCAACTTAAGCGTCCAGTTTCTCCTACATATGCACACGGCTCTGTAACACATTACCAAAGGACCTGAAAACTATGAGCAACCACCTAAATTTATGAAAAAACCTAAAGACTTACCTCTTCAGAAAGGCATACCCCACATAACCAACATAAACACCGAACAATGTAACTAAACAATTTAAGTAACGGACAATACTTAATCCCTCGCCGAATGATCCCACCCTTGCAACCCGCATGGAACAAACTGCACCAAATCTATAAATTGTACTATCCACTTTGTATTTGTTCACACCAGAGTCTGTAACCACCTCTCCAGAACTCTTTAAGCCAAATTGAGCCTACAAATAGGTGGGAAAATGTGCGATACAAATATAACAAATAAATAAATAAATTTTCGTGCAAATGCTGCTTTATGACACTTTTTAAAAATGTTTTTCTCTTTCAAAAACGAGCCTCATGATCCATCTAGCCCAATGTCCTGCTTCTAACAGTGGCCAATCCAGGTCACAAGTACCTGGTAGAAACCCAGTTAGTAGCACCATTCCATGCTACCAATCCCGGGGAAATAACAGACTATGGATTTTTCTCATTAATGTCCGTTAGCTCAAGCTAACCTTTAGTAAAAGGGTCCCTAAAATAGCTGTTACACTAGATGAGCTAGTACTTGTGGCCTAGTGGTTAGGGTGGTGGACTCAGGTCCTGAAGAATTGAGTTCAATTCCCACTTCAGGCACAAGCAGCTCCTTGTGACTCTGGGCAAGTCACTTAACCCTGCATTGTCCCAGGTACAAATAAATACCTGTATATAATATGTAAGCCACATTGAGCCTGCTATGAGTGAGAAAGCACAGGGTACAAATGTAATAAAATACATATTTTACAAAAGGCTCCACATTCAGTTACCCTTTTGCAAAATACTTGGGTGACTGCATACATCTCAATTCTTATCTAGACACCTTATGCAAAATCATTTATTAAAATAGTTTAATAAGTGCCCAGACATTTCCAGCTTTTGGACACAGATCATGCGAACCGCATCTCAGCTCTGGAAGAAACCCGTTCCAATTTCAGCGCTGATTCTATTTGAGGACTTTCAGCTGGAGGATAGACCCCCAGCGGGCTTGCTACAATTCTTACGCAAGTCAGTATTGATGGGGAAGAAAGTGATCCTATTGTATTGGAGAGAGGCGCATGGACCTTCGGTGTCAGTGTGGAGAACACACATGATAGACTTGGTAAAATTGGAGAGATGTAGCTTGCAAAGGGCCTCATTTGCTGAGCAACGACAGTTTAAATATACGTGGCAGCGTTTTTTGATGACACTCCACCCAGTGGCACGTAAACGACTTCTTTTCTCACCGGACTAGACTCATGATAAAGGTGTCGTCGTCGATGATACGCTGAAACCTTCTGCTCAGTGTGCTGCTGCGGCTAGGAAAGCGAATAGAATGTTGGGTGTTATTAGGAAGGGTATGGAGTCCAGGTGTGCGGATGTTATAATGCCGTTGTATCGCTCCATGGTGCGACCGCACCTGGAGTATTGTGTTCAGTACTGGTCTCCGTATCTCAAAAAAGATATAGTAGAATTGGAAAAGGTACAGCGAAGGGCGACGAAAATGATAGTGGGGATGGGACGACTTTCCTATGAAGAGAGGCTGAGAAGGCTAGGGCTTTTCAGCTTGGAGAAGAGACGGCTGAGGGGAGATATGATAGAAGTGTATAAAATAATGAGTGGAATGGATCGGGTGGATGTGAAGCGACTGTTCACGCTATCCAAAAATACTAGGACTAGAGGGCATGAGTTGAAGCTACAGTGTGGTAAATTTAAAACGAATCGGAGAAAATTTTTCTTCACCCAACGTGTAATTAGACTCTGGAATTCGTTGCCGGAGAACGTGGTACGGGCGGTTAGCTTGACGGAGTTTAAAAAGGGGTTAGATAGATTCCTAAAGGACAAGTCCATAGACCGCTATTAAATGGACTTGGAAAAATTCCGCATTTTTAGGTATAACTTGTCTGGAATGTTTTTACGTTTAGGGAGCGTGCCAGGTGCCCTTGACCTGGATTGGCCACTGTCGGTGACAGGATGCTGGGCTAGATGGACCTTTGGTCTTTCCCAGTATGGCACTACTTATGTACTTATGTTATCAGGAATGGGAAGGGGGGAGGGAAAGGGAAAGGGGAATGGGTGGGGGTGAAATTGTTGTAAATGATGACATGAATCTACAGTATTTGTATTTGTTTCTTTTCTGGTTCAATAAAATGTTTTAAATATAAAATAGTTTAATAAAGAGATACCACCTACAGCTTGCTGTCCTTCAATTGTATGCACACAAATATATTAACACAACAGCCGTTCTACACTGCTCCAGTATAACCCTACCTCTAGCTATATTATAACCTCTTATATATAGTGCAAAATGTTACCACTGTATAGGCTCAGCCATATTTGCTCTACAGATTCCAAATGCTCTAACTTGAGGTGAATCATGAGTGACGCGAAACACCTTATTAAAATAATACTTCATTAAACCCTACTAAAAGCTGAAAACTTGTAACTTATAAGATTAAATTCATTTTGAAATAATATAATCTACAGACGTATAAAAAAGCAGGTTCTACTTTTGACCAATTATCTTGACAAAGCTCTTAATATTTAACAAGAGGCAAAATGGTTCTGTACTGCAACCTTTCCACGTGACTGGAGATCTAATATAATACTTTCAGCAATTCATTTTTAGATAAACGGCAGGACAACAATAATACTCTGAATCAGTTCAATCTAAGGTTAGAAGGGGCATAGTCATAAAAAACAGGCTCTTTTCTTTCTATTAATAATAGAAAAACCACATAAAGATCCAAGTCTGTATACGGCACCCTCTATGCATTTTACAGATATGTGGAGAACATGTAATTGTTTGAAGCCAAGAGGGCAGCTCTTAAAATGGTCAACAGACTCTCCCATTAAGCGTAAGAGGGAGACAAGAAATAAACATATTGTTTCCTCTCCCCTTCCCACCACAGAGGACCAATATGGTGGCTTCTTCAGCAATGGCTTAGCCACAGGGGGGGGGGGGCCTTGGGGTCCCGTCCAGAACTGTAGTACCCCTTTACCTTTGCTGGTGGAGATGCCAAAGCCTCACCAGCCAAATAAATACTGTGTTACCGCTCCCCTCCTCCTCGCGCTGCTTCCTTCCTACAGACGGCAGCGGCGTGCAGCTGCTGACACCGGGACATCTCGTGTATGCTCAGTCCTGACATCTGCCTCTAAAGGCACACTGCCATCTAACACAGTAACATAGTAGATGACTGCAGAAAAAGACCTGCATGGTCCATCCAGTCTGCCCAACAAGATAACTCATATTTGCGGCTTTTTGTGTATACCCTACTTTGATTTGTACCTGTGCTCTTCAGGGCACAGACCGTATAAGTCTGCCCAGCACTATCCCCGCCTCCCAACCACCAGCCCCTCCTCCCAACCACCGGCTCTGGCACAGGCACAGACCGTATAAGTCTGCCCAGCACTATCCTCACCTCCCAACCACCAGCCCTGCCTCCCAACCACCGGCTCTGGCACAGACCGTATAAGTCTGCCCAGCCCTATCCCCACCTCTCAACCACCAGCTCCGCCTCCCGATCTTGACTAAGCTCCTGAGGATCCATTCCTTCGGCACAGGATTCCTTTATGCTTATCCCATGCATGTTTGAATTCCATTACCGTTTTCATTTCCACCACCTCCCACGGGAGGGCATTCCAAGCATCCACTACTCTCTCCATGAAAAAATACTTCCTGACATTTTTCTTGAGTCTGCCCCCCTTCAATCTCATTTCATGTCCTCTCGTTCTACCACCTTCCCATCTCCGGAAAAGGTTCGTTTGCGGATTAATACCTTTCAAATATTTGAACGTCTGTATCATATCACCCCTGTTTCTCCTTTCCTCCAGAGTATACATGTTTAGTTCAGCAAGTCTCTCCTCATACGTCTTGTAACGCAAATCCCATACCATTCTCGTAGCTTTTCTTTGCACTGCTTCAATTCTTTTTACATCCTTAACAAGATACGCAGGAAGGGAAGCAGCACAAGGAGGAAGGGAGCAGCTGGGGGCAATGTATTTATTTGGCTGGGGGAGCCTCGGCATCCATGCCAGCAAAGGTATGGTTAGCACATTGGGGGGGGGGGGAGAGAGAGAAGAATGCGTTGCAGTGGAGATGGAAGCCTAGTGTGACAGAAAAAAATCATGAGCACCCCCAAAATTAGAGGTCTGGTTATGCCCCTTTTCTACAGTAGGCATCTATGGCATGTGAGAGCTCCTACCTTGCTTCCTTTTTCAGTTGCCTGGAAGTTTTCAATTTACTTTTATTACGAAGAAGTGCAAAAGAGCTTTTCTCTCAAGTCTTATGGGCTGGCCCCAATGATGCTGACTTCAGTGTAGGGATCTGTCCTACAATACCAGCTGTCTCCACTGGCGGTGGCCTAGATAGAATCCAGCCCTGACTAGAATCCGAAGCAATCTTAAGCCCAGAAAAATTTTTTAGAACCTGTAGTTCTGAGGCAGCTCACTGAGGCTCATTGGTTGGACAGGTCCCCAGAAACTGGCTCTCTGACAGCTGAAGCATCTGAAGGAATAGGGGCCCTGAATAATGTGAGACTGGACCAGGATTGAGTCCATAATGACTGTTGTAGGGGGGGGGGTGAGAATACCTTCTGCTTCTTGCTGGTACTAGTTGATATGGCTGAACTCATAGCTGACTGTGAGAGCTGAATGAGATTTCTCGGCTAAACCAGCCTTGCCTAGCAAACTGGTCCTGTTTCTCCATCTCTAAAATGTACGATTTTCTCTCACACACTAGGCTCCCCTCTCCACTGCAGCCCTCTCAGAAACCCTTCCACTAGAATATAAATTCTAAACCTTTAAATGCCACTCAGTTGCACTGGCTTTCATTAATAGCCTTGCTTGAAAAGATGTGGTAGATTAAAAGGGTAGTAGCCCTGGGGAGAATTGCTGTTAAATGCCATTACCAGACATCACCGTGTGTGGCGTTTATAGTGCTATGAATACAGTCTGGGGGAAAAAAAGGCAGTACAAGTTTTCATTTGAAAAGGACCCACATCCAGACACGAGTACCAAAGAACTCAAAGCAATCGCAAAAAACGGGATTTCAGGTGTGTGTGTGGTGTAATCAGTGACTGACAAAATGTTACTCCTCAGTGAGCCTCTGGTTATATAAGGGACAGGTGAAGGGTTGTGGCTGAGTAGGGGAAGCAAGAGGCACATACTAGGGGGTTGATGCACAAAGCTTACTATGCTAGGAACCTTCAATTTTGACTGGTTCTATCCAGTTTAATGTGCATGTTATTTAGCTAGTAATGCACAAAGGGGTTCTGCATCCATCTTACCGATTGCAGTAGCAGGCAACAATAACCCTATGCAAATGTATTATAATGAGAAACGCCTACTTTAACATGCAAAATTTTCTATGAGGTCTAGAGCTGTTATTGTGTGAGAGTGACTTCTGGGAGAAATACTCTGCTTGCATTTTGCAATAGCAAAACTTGTCTGAGAGCAGAGAACAGCTTACAGGGGAGGAGAAACAAGTGGGGGGAGGGGGGCTTTCAAGAAGGAGGAGATTTTTATCAATAGCAAATTGCTCTGATGCTGGCTCTGCACCCTCCTCCTTCAGCTTATTTGCCTTCCCTCAGGTTGTCCCCAATGACTTCGGCTTGGGACTCTCCTCCTCCTTGCTGAAAGCTCCCCCCCTCAGCTGACATCATAGGAGCTTTCCCCCAGTCGATTGGCTGTCTGCTTGTTCCCCCCCCCCAGCTGACATCATAGAGGCAGACAGCCAATTGGCTGGGGGAAGCCCCTATGATGTCATCTGGGGGGGGGGGTGAGAAGCAAGCAGTCAATGTTCTCACATGGGGGGGCAGAGAAATAAGCAGACAGCCAACTGGCTGGGGGAAAGTCCCTATGATGTCAGCTGGGGGGGGCAGAGAAATAAGAAGAGAGCCAATCGGATGGGAAAGCCCCTATGCAAGGTTCCACGTTAGGAGTCATGGACGAAGAAAGGGATCTAGGTGTCATCGTTAATGATACATTGAAACCTTCTGCTCGGTGTGCTGCTGCGGCTAAGAAAGCAAATATAATAGGAAAGGAATGGAAAACAAAAATGAGGATGTTATAATGCCTTTGTATCGCTCCATGGTGCGACTGCACCTCGAATATTGTGTTCAATTCTGGTCACCACATCTCAAAAAAGATATAGTGGAATTAAAAAAGGTGCAGAGAAGAGCGACGAAAATGATAAAGCGGATGGGACGACTTCCCTATGAGGAAAGGCTAAAGCGGCTAGGGCTCTTCAGCTTGAAGAAAAAGCGGCTGAGGGGAGATATGATAGAGGTCTATAAAATAATGAGTGGAGTTGAACGGGTAGATGTAAAGCGTCTGTTTACGCTTTCCAAAAATACTAAGACTAGGGGGCATACGATGAAGCTACAATGTAGTAAATTTAAAACAAATCGGAGAAAAATTTTTCTTCAACGTGTAATTAAACACTGGAATTCGTTGCCAAAGAATGTGGTAAAGGCGGTTAGCTTAGCGGAGTTTGAAAAAGGTTTGGAAGGCTTCCAAAAGTTAAAGTCCATAGACCATTATTAAATGGACTTGGGGAAAATCCACTATTTCTTGGATAAGCAGTATAAAATGTTTTGTACTTTTTTGGGATCTTGCCAGGTATTTGTGACCTGGATTGGCCACTGTTGGAAACAGGATGCTGGGCTTGACGGACCTTTGGTCTTTCCCAGTAAGGCAATACTTATGTACTTACAGTATGATGTTAGCTGCTCCTTTCAGCTTCCAGCAAAACTGGAACAAATAGTGGGATCTTGGCACCTTCACAATCACCATGGATTTTCTCTCTAATCCTTTCCTCAAAACATACCTAATTTCTGCATTGTGGCAAAGTCCTTCTGTGGGGATCATGCACTAAGGTTCCTTCACAAACCCTGCAAGGATAAGCCAAGAATCTAGCCAATACAGTAATATAACAGGACGCCTACTATAGGTGCTGGTTATGGTGTGTATTTTAAGCCTATTCTATAAAGAAAAGCCGGCACTTACTTTCACAAAATACTTGCTCAAGTAGCAGAGAACATACTTACATCTAGATGTGACCAGTTGCACCATGTCCACGTATAAACGTATACAAGGAGAGGCCCCGACTTATATGTCAGACCTTAAAGACCTACCAGCAAGAAATACTAAAAGTTCTTCACGTACTTTCTTAAACCTCCACTACCCTAACTGCAAGGGACTCAAATACAAATCATTATATGCATCTAACTTCTCCTACATCTGCGCACAACGTTGGAATGCACTGCCGGATACCTTGAAAACAACACATGATCTAGCAACTTCCCGGAGGTCACTGAAAACGAACTTGTTTAACAAGACCTATAATAAGAATTCTTCATAAAAAATTCATTTCATATCTATATTAGAACTAATCAACACTGAATTCCTTAAATTGGCTACTTTAATCATATTGTCATTTTACTCTTGGCATATCTTGTAATGTATTAATTATTTCTTTATTTCTAATTCTCGTGAATTCCATCTACGTTAATCGAAATAATACTTTGTTTTCTTCTTATTTCGCTAATGGCGACTGTCATGGCGGCATAATGTAAGCTACATTGAGCCTGCATAGAGGTGGGAAAATGTGGGATACAAATGCAGCAAATAAATAAATAATAGTATTCTATAATTTACGTGCATTCATGTGTGTTCCACCTAGTCTCCTTCCAAACTCCAACAACGCACGCACCCACCCACCAGCAAAGTACATACCATCAAAACAGGCACATACCCCTCTGCTATTACTAGACTGTATTCTGTAAGAAGTCACACATATAAATGACTAGAATACCACCATTTACATGCCTTGGCCTCTAAAACTAGGTAGCTTCTTATCAAATTACCTCTAGGTGTTGCCACTGTGTGATGACAATGACTCCCTCTGCAGTATCCCTAACCTCAGCTGACCTGGGAAGCAGAATACCCAATGCAAGGATCAACCAGGGACATTCCATGTAGCATTGTCAGGATGAGGAATGGATTAGAAAATAGGGGGAAATCCCTGAGTAATTGTGAATGAAGACACCAAGATCCCAGCACTGGGAAAACCCCTCTAATTATATTCCTGATGTTCCATTCCTCAGTCGTTTTCCTAAATTTCTCTCCCTTAAAAGGCATGAAAGCTTGGGCTTACCCAAATTTAAAGAACATCAAGAAAGAATAGGAAAATAATACAGAGGGGGAAATACATCAGTTTAATGGCCTTTTCCAAGGTTAAAACCTTCTCTTTAATATATACACTTCTTTAAAATGCAAGTTGTTGCCTGATTCTCAACAGCATATACAGGCTCTACCTTGTTCACAAGTCAGACCCCGACAGGAATGTGAAACGCTATCACACCAGGCTTCTCTACCACTAATCTGGGGGAAAGGTCAGGGAAAAGTATGTGACCACTGTTCACTTTGAACTACCCTATAAGGATAAGGCTCTTCTACTCCCTTCTTCCTTCCCTCATTACTAAAGGCCTTACACTGAACATCACAGAGCAAAGAGGCAGGGAGTGTGGATTCCAACACATCCTAATCCCTTTTGCTCTGTTATAAACTGCACAAGTTTTTGCATTCTATACAGACATTATGGATTTAGCTCAAGCCTTTTCAGTTCATATTATGGTTTGTTTGTTAAGGTTAAAGTGATGGAAGAATGCATAACTGGAAGGTAATGCTCTAGTCGCTACATCAAATTTGCAAAAGTTGCGTACAGCTGAAGGGACAGTTGCACAAGCTCTAGAGATCCTTTTACAAAGGTGCGCTGAAAAATGGCTTGCGGTAGTGTAATCGCGGGTTTTGGTGTGCGCGCCGATCCATTTTTTAGCCTGCCTGTAAAAAAGGCCTTTTAAAACATTTTTCCCGAAAATGGACATGTGACAAAACGAAAATTGCCACGCATTCATTTTGGATCTGAGATCTTACCACCAGTTACTGACCTAGCGGTAAAGACTCACGCGGTAACCGGGCAGTAATGACCTACACGTGCCAAACGCCACTTGGCGTGTGTCCATTACATGCGCCCGAAAATAAAAAATATTTTTTCAACGCATGTATTGGACGCGTGTCAAAAATGAAATTACCGCAAGAGTCAGGCGGTAACTCCATTTTGGTGCGCGTTGGGCGCGAATAGATGCTTACGCAGCTTAGTAAAAGGGCCCCCTAGTTTCTTTGCCTAGTAAGGCTTTTTCTGGCTAGGTATTAAAATCTTTTATTAACTCTCAATGACTGGAAACCCAAGTACAGTTTGAGAGTAGAACAGGGGTGGGCAACCTGTGAATTTTATATGCCCCACCATTGAACTTTATGCGACCCCTGAGACCATGGGAATTATACACAGAAAATGTCATTGACCTGAGCTTTGATGATTTTAAATACTGTATGTCACAAATATTTTCAGAATAGCCTGTCTAACAATTTGTTTCCATGATTTTTAGTTACATTTTCATTTATTTATTTTATCTATCACAGAAGCATTGTCAGTTCAGACATTATGTAATGTTGCTACCCACTTTGGGAAGTATTGATATTCCTGCAGCCCCTCTGTGTATAAAGGTTGCCCTTCCCTGGATTAGAAACAGCAGTCAGAAAACAACAAGGCAAACAGGCCACAAAATTCAATGTGGAAGATAAAAACCAGGAGGCAGACCTTGTAAAAACACAGTCTTTATTTGTAAATTAAAAGCTCCCAGGAGTTCAACATTCCGTGCCCGACATGGCCATGTTTCGCCACAGATACAGGCTGCGTCAGGGGCAATGGTTACTGGAAGTACAGATAAAAAACATTCAGACATTTGCCGAAAAAAATTAATATCAACATGATAAAAACTTATGAAAGAAGGAATTCCATGAAATAAAAACTTCATACATCAATCCATCTCATACATAGTACAAAATAAAAATACTCTATGTCTATATCAAAAAAATAGAAACCATCAATAATCAATACCAATTTGAAAATCAACTAAAACTGTAAAAAAAAAAAACAAATACGGGCTAGAAGAAATCTTAAGGGTTTGTTTTTTTTTAATGGCTGATATCTTGTTCTTTAGAAATAGCAGGCCTGAAACTCAGCGGTTATCACATGAAATTACGTGCCAGCCACAGCACTGACACTTAATTCAGTGCCACCGTCCTTATAAGTAGCTACACTGAATATATGTGTTAAGTGGCAACCATGCCAGTGCTATCCGTTTACATTTAGATCTACTGATGCTCAGCGCATAAACTAGGGGGGTGGGGGTGGAGTTATCAAAATGGGCTACTGTTAAGATGGGTTATTTTAGCACAGGGTCCCATTTTCTTCTGCAGTAAAACATTATTTCAGTTGGCATATGTGAAGAAACAGTGTGTTTCAAGCCTGTAAAATGTATTAGATATTTTCCTGTCTTAAATATGTCTGAAGTGTATTTCTCCTGTTTGGCCAGCAGATGGTGCGTGTTGATGCTTAAAGCTGTTACAGAGGACTGACTTCTCTTTTTTTTTTTTTTTTAATTATATTTTTTATTTAACATCCATCTATTTAAACAATAAATGTTGGATACAGAAATATAATAATTTCACATCTTAATGGAAAAAATTAGTTTAATTTAGACCACAACTTAAGACAAGATACAAGGCAAAAATATTAGGAAAAAAAAAAAAGAAAACAAATAAGAGCAGGATCAAGAAGGCAATCCGCAGCCAGACTTCAGCGAGTCCTCACACCCTATTGGGTTACCTGGGTCGAACATTCTACACTTTCTTTAGAAATCAAAAATTCCTTCAATTTCTTGGGATCCATAAACATATATGTAACAGATTTTAATGTTATTATACAGCGACAAGGAAAAACTAATTTAAACAATCCTCCCAAAGCTAAAGTTTTGGATTTTAAACCGAGAAACTCTCGCCGACGGGCTTGAGTCTCCCTATTTAAATCTGGAAAAATTCGAATGGCTTGCCCAAGAAATTTACTGTTCAAAGATTTAAAATAAAGCTTAAAGACATTTGTTTTGTCCATTTCCAGTGCAAATGAAACGATAAGAGTAGTTCTTTCCGTAATTAGTTCCAATGAGTTTTCTAGAAACTCTGTAATATTAAGTTCTGGTTGCTGTGACTGAGGATTCAGCGGATTCACTGTTCTCCCGGTTATATACTGTGTTCGGGTAATAGGCGTAAATCCCTCTGCCGGTATACCCAGAATTTCTCTGAAATATTTTCTTAACATGTCCATAGCTGGAATTAATGGCGACTTGGGAAAGTTAATAAACCTCAAATTATTTTTTTTCCCCTAATTCTCAAGAAATTCTAGCTTGCGTGCCAGAATCTCTCTGTCCTTCGCCACATTTCCCGCAAAATTTTTTAAAGTGGAAAGTTCAGTTCTCAAAGATTCAATTTGCACTACTTAAGTTTGAAAATTGTCCACAAGTTGATTTTGTTGGTGCTTTAATTTATCAATATTTTGTGAAAAGTCACGAGTTACCTGAGAAAGCATGGCGTTCATTCCCTGGATAACATCCCATAGGGCATCTAAAGTCACTACTTTAGGTTTTTTTACCTCCAATAATACCGGGGTAGTTCCCATCGGAGAAGGGGTAGAAGTCACCGGACCCCTTTGCTGTTCCGCTCCGATTGGGGAAAGACCACCGTCGAGGCCTCCTGAGGGCAGGGAAATATCGACCACTTCGGACGTCCCCTCCGCTCTCACCGTCAGGGTCACTCTACTTCCTGGTTGTGGAGGATTGATGTTCCCAGGCGGACTAAGCGAAACCGCCTCCTCGCTGGTCTCCGGCGATGTAATTACGGAGCATTCTGTAGCGGGTTGCCGCATGGTCAGTGGCTGAACCCCGAATTGTTCCAGAACCGTTTGTCGCGAGGGGGGAACACTCCCAGGGAGTAAAGAGGCCGACTCCCTGGGTTTTCCTTTCCGCTTCCCCATGTCCTGCACAAGGAAACGAACCTCCTAACGATCAAGGGCCTGGTAAGTCAGGAGCTCAGACACCTGCGTCTGCTCTGATCGGCCATCTTGCCCCGCCTCTGACTTCTCTTTTTTTTATTTGGCACACAGATAATAGGAAGTGCCTTGCAGTGATGCAACCAGTTTTTATTTGAAACTTGGCTGTTCTGGGCTCTGACTGGCTTGTAGTTTTGAAATTAACCAAGCAGATGCTGGCTGTTGCTTCAGTTTCAGCCCAGAAGAAGGAGAGAAAGATCTCTTTTGCTGAAGCTCTGTGAATAGATATATGTCCTGATCTCCCCAGGCACTTTCTAGGAAGTATGAAAGTGTGTGGTTAGTGTTATAATTGATTAATATTTCAGTTACCTGTTATTGTTTGCCAATTGCATTATTTTGTTCCACTGTTCAATATCTTTAAAGAGAATAAGAGTGGAGGAGTGGCCTAGTGGTTAGGGTGGTGGACTTTGGTCCTGAGGAACTGAGTTTGATTCCCTGCACAGGCAGCTCCTTGTGACTCTGGGCAAGTCACTTAACCCTCCATTGCCTGCTGCATTAAGCCTGCCATGAGTGGGAAAGCACGGGATACAAATGTAACAAAAAAATAAATAAATAAACACAATAGTTTGTTCGCTCTGTTTGGACTGATAAAGAATCCTGGTGGTTTGTGTGTTGGGTCTGTGAGTGCTTTCTGGGAACTGTGAGAGACTCCAGTAACCTAGAAATCACTGGGGACAATTTGAAAGTGGGAAATTTGCCCAGAGGTGGTTGTGACCCAGTCAGTGGGAGGAGAGTGCTAGTGTAGAGCACAAGTGGCAGGTACAGGCAGACCTGAGCTGGGCTGGGGATAGACCCTCTAAGTGGCCGCGGGGTAACCCCAGGTGGGTGCGCTAGGTTTTTCGTGACAGCATAATTATCTCCCTAACACTAGCCCAGCCCCTGTATCTTCCTACCCCATTTTTTTCCCCAGAAGATAAAGAAGCTTCAGAATTGTAAAGGGCTGCTAGAAGCTCCAACTCAGAGAAGTGCTTCTCATCAGGGTCAACCATGGATTTTCAGTGGCATTATCTGGGAAGTCTGCCGAAAATTACCACTGACCGCCATTGTTCCCGCTATGCTGAGTGGGAGTCCTCCAACAGCATTGCTGCCAGAGTGTGTGTGTGTGGGGGGGAGGGCTCAGTGTTGTGTTTTCAATCACTAGAGACAGGTAGGTTCCCTGGAGTCCTGCAGAGCTTGCTTGTCCCTCACTATTGAAAATGTGATAGTGAAACAGCACCACCCACTGGTAGGACTGTAGGTGGAGGACTCCAACTCGGCTTAGAGGGAACAGTGCTGGGGGTGGACCAGGGACAAAGCTAAGGTACAACCAGAAATTAACAGCAATATTCAGTTCACTAATTGGGTAACTATCTGGATAAAGTGAGGACAGAAAAGGATTAACCTAGCACCGGTCTGAATATCACTTATCAAATAAGAGGCAGCAGCCACTTTATACCCGGATATTCACCACTGAATATCCAGCCATAAAAAAAATCCATAGCAGTCAGTGTCTTTAAAACGCTGACCACTGTGGGGGGGAATAGTTCGATTCCCACTTCAGGCACAGGCAGCTCCTTGTGACTCTGGGCAAGTCACTTAACCCTCCATTGCCCCATGTAAGCCGCATTGAGCCCGCCATGAGTGGGAAAGCGCAGGGTACAAATGTAACAAAAATAAAATAGATACTATTGGACAATCTACATGGAATGTTGCTACTATTGGACATTCTACATGGAATGTTGCTACTATTGGAGATTCTACATGGAATGTTGTTATTCCACTAGCAACATTCCATGTAGAAGCCTGCCCTTGCAGCCGCGCAGGCTTCTGTTACGTGCAGGACGTCAGACTCACAGAAACAGAAGCCTGTGCTTCTACATGGTTTGTTGCTAGTGGAGGAGTGGCCTAGTGGTTAGTGTGGTGGACTTTGGTCCTGGGGAACTGGGTTCGATTCCCACTGCAGGCACAGGCAGCTCCTTGTGACTCTGGGCAAGTCACTTAACCCTCCATTGCCCCATGTAAGCCGCATTGAGCCCGCCATGAGTGGGAAAGCGCGGGGTACAAATGTAACAAAAAATAAAAAAAAATATTGGGTAAATTAATCATAAAAGCCAAGGCTCTACCCTGAAATATCATTAATTTGTATTTGATTTTATACTGCTTGATGTATCTATTTTATTTATTTAAATTTTCCTCACACTTTTTCAGTAGTAGCTCAAGGTGAGTTAAATTCAGGTACACTGGGTATTATTTTTCTGTTCCTGCAGGGCTCACAATCTAAGTTTGTACCTGAGGTAATAGAGAGTTAAGTGACTTGCCCAATACCACAAGGAGCAGCAGTGGGATTGAACTGGCCACCTCTGGATGTCAAGAGAGCTGCTCTATCCACTAGGCCTCTCCTCCACTCATTTTATTGTGATCTGATCTACTGTACACTACAGTGAACCCTGAAAAGGTCTATAAGGATTATTTTGATATGACTTGTATTTAACATTAACCAAATTACAAACAAAAGTAGAAAAAAAAGAAAATCATAATGACTTTCTGTTTCCCAAACTTAAAAAAAAATCAAAGCAGTTTTCTAAAGTGGTTCAAAATATGTTCATTGCTATCAGGCTCATTTTCAAAAGAGAAGGACGCCCATCTTTTGACACAAAGCGGAAGATGGACGTCCTTCTCACAGGGTCGCCCAAATCGGCATAATCGAAAGTCGATTTTGGGCTTCCCCAACTGCTTTCCGTCGCGGGGACGACCAAAGTTCACGGGGGCGTGTCGACCCATAATGGAAAAAAAGGCGTCCCTGACGAGCACTTGGATGACTTTACCTGGTCTTGTTTTTCTTACGATCAAGCCTCAAAAAGGTGCACTAACTGACCAGATGACCACCGGAGAGAATCGGGGATCACTTCCCCTTACTCCCCCAGTGGTCACTAACCCCCTCACACCCTCAAAAAACATCTTTAAAAATATTTTGTGCCAGCCTCAAATGTCATACTCAGGTCCATCACAGCAGTATGCAGGTCCCTGGCGCAGTTTTAGTGGGTGCAGTGCACTTCAGGCAGGCGGACCCAGGCCCATCCCCCCCTACCTGTTACACTTGTGGTGGTAAATGTGAGCCCTCCAAAACCCACCACAAACCCACTGTACCCACATGTAGGTGCCCCCCCTCACCCATAAGGGCTATGGTAGTTGTTTACAGTTGTGGCTAGTGAGTTTTGAAGGGGGGGGGGGTGGGGGTCTCAGCACACAAAGTAAGGTAGCTATGTACCTGGGAGCAATTTATGAAGTCCACTGCAGTGCCCCCTAGGATGCTAGGCTGGTGTCCTGGCATGTTAGGGGGACCAGTGCACTAAGAATGCTGGCTCCTCCCACGACCAAAGGGCTTGCATTTGGTCATTTCTGAGATGGGCGTCCTTGGTTTCCATTATCACCGAAAATCAGAAACGACCACGTCTAGGGACGACCATCTCTAAGGACGACCTAAATGTCAAGATTAGGGCATCCCCGACCGTATTATCGAAACGAAAGATGGACGTCCATCTTGTTTCGATAATACGGGTTTCCCCGCCCCTCCACCGGGACGTTTTGCAAGGACGTGCTCAGCAAAACCTGCGCGTCCCTTTCGATTATGCCCCTCCACGTGAAACAAATTTATTCAAACCCTACGTTCAGCCCTCATAATAACAGTGTTCAAAGCATGTCTTCTAAAGAGAATCCATCTGTATTTATGTTCTATTTCAGGGGTCCCAAATATCTCAACAGGTTTTCTGAATTATAGTATAATTCAGTCATAAAAATAAAAATAAAAGTTGCAATGCCACATGTCATTTTTTAACGGGATCATCAATGCACTGGCAATTGTATTGCTCCGTGCATATAAACTAAGCAGCTAACAGTTACTCGCTACAGCGTTAAGAGTCAAAGAAGATCACAGTAACCTAAAGTTTCAAATGAAAATTTAGCATCCTTAGCCTCTCCAACCCTTTAGAAAAATGTAGCAAGTGGTTTGAAATCTGTAAAGCGACACCCATGTACAGCTGCTATTAATTCTCTTTCCTTGCCACCTACATTCCCCACACATAGACAATCCTCCTCTCTTATTTTCTCCTTATTCACACCCTCCCCCAGTCTCTCCTTTTCAAGTTTTGACACACAGCTAATCTGAACAGGATCAGAAATTTGAGGCTATGGATAGTGGTGGCAAGAATGTCTCAGCCCTGACAGGTGATGGAATCGATCGCATTTCAGTAGCAAACTCAACTGGATCAGCAATGGAGTGAAAGTCAGTGCAATTGTAACTCCAGTATGGGATAAGTCCCAGTTCTGCACTGAACCACCCTGAAGCTCCGTGTGGGACCATTCACAGTCACAGGACAGGATCAGAGGGCAAGCAGGGCTGTTTCCAGGGTATAAAATTATTATAGGGGGCACCTGTGCCAGAGCCCATCCTCAACAGCACATACGTACTAGGGGATCCTTTTACAAAGGCGCGCTGAAAAATGGCTTCCGGTAGTGTAGGCGCGGGTTGTGGGCGCACGCCAATCCATTTTTCAGCGCGCCTGTAAAAAAAAGCTTTTTTTTTAAAAACTTTTTGCCGAAAATGGATGTGCAGCAAAATCAAAATTGGGGCGCATTTATTTTGGGTCTGAGACCTTACCGCTAGCCATTGACCTAGCGGGTAAAGTCTCACGCAGTAATTGGACGGTAATGACCTACATGCGTCAATTGCCACTTGCCGGACGAAAATAAAAATTATTTTTTGGACGCCTGTGTCGAATGCACACCAAAAATGAAATTACCACAAGAGCCACATGCTAGCCAGGTGGTAACTCCCTTTTGGCGCATGTTGGGCGCATAGACGCTTACGCGGCTTAGTAAAAGGGCCCCTAGAATTACATATCTTCTTGCTGCATACAACTAGGCGACGCCTTAAAGAATCACCCCTATTTTGCATACTTTATAAACTGCATGCATATTCATATATAGTAAACCAGGAAATGTATATGTACCACAGAGCAGGATTTATCCACTTAGGGGGAACTTATCAACGTACTGTTAAGTTGAGCTATATTAGCACAGGGCTTTCTTGTATAAAATGGGCCCTGTGCTAAAATAACCCAACTTAACAGTAGCCTACACGGATAACCTCCCTCTCACAGTGCATTTATAACCCACTGCTTTGGTTCAACAGTGAGTCACTCAGCGTGATCTACAATACCTGCATACATACATTAAAAACAAAACCATAAAAATCAATTTTTTAAAGTCATAATAAAAATAGAATCCATGTGTACCTTCCATGAGGTAATTTTCAAAAGAAAACATGAAGATAAGTTTCCCTTAGAACACTGGTCGCCGCACCGCAAAAAAAAAAGATGGTGGAATTAGAGAAGGAACAGAGAAGGGCAACCAAAATGATAAAGGGGGTGGAACAATTCTCATATGAAGATAGACTAAAGATGTTGGGGCCCTGCAGCTTGGAGAAGAGATGACTGAGGGAAGATATCACAGAGGTGCATAAAATCCTGAATAGAGTGGAACCAGTAATTGAGAATCGATTTACTCTTTCAAAAAGCTCCATAAACCTGCCCTTGATTTCATCATGGAATTTTACCTCCCTAGCGTGCCCCGATGTTACATTTACCCAGTCAATATCGGGGTAATTGAAATCACCCATTATTATTATTGTGTTGCCCAGTTTGTTTGCGTCCCTAATTTCCTTTAACATTTCTGCATCCATCTGTTCATCCTGGCCAGGTGGACGGTAGTACACTCCTATCACTATCCTTTTCCCCTTTACACTTGGAATTTCAATCCACAGTGATTCCAAGAAGTGTTTTGCTTCCTGCAGAATTTTCGATCTATTTGATTCAAGGCTCTCGTTATTATGCAATACTACCCCTCCACCAATTCGATCCACCCTATCACTACGATATAATTTATACCCCCATATGACAGTGTCCCACTGGTTAGCCTCCTTCCACCAGGTCTCAGAGATGCCTATTATATCTAATTTTTCATTTATTGCAGTATATTCTAACTCTCCCATCTTATTTCTTAGGCTCCTGGCATTCACATATAGACATTTCACCTAAGATTGGGGACCCCCGCCAGCAAACAAGGTACCTGCTGCGGTGGCAGGCAGCAGGGGGGGGGGTTTGGGTTTGTGGTTGCGGCGGCGGTCCAAAGTGGCGGCAGGGGGGGTTGGGTTTGCGGTTGCAGCAGCGGGGGGGTCCAAAGTGGCGGGGGGAGGCGGCTAAACAGTGCCCCCCACCTCGGGCTCTGCCCCCCCTCCCGCCGAGGTCTGGCTACGCCCCTGCTGTACAGGTTATAGAAAAAGATGTGTTGTCGCAAGATGGTTTTCTGGTATGGGCATGATGTTGATTCTCAGAAAGGAGTTAGAAGGTTGGATTTTAAATGAGTTGTTGCTGAATGTTTAATTTTGTTATCATTGTGTTTTTTTGATATTGTGGGGGTTTTATGCTGTACAACATTTTGACCTGTTATTTGTACAGGGAAAGTGACATATGAATCAATAAACAGAATGGAATTTTATGGCGGTCTACATTATTTAGCAAGGCACTTAGATTATCCCTAAGTAAAAACCACTTAGTGTTCACAGTAGTAATAATAGGAGATTATTATTAGGATACCATGCCAACTCTTGCAATAAACATCATACTATTTCACTTTATAGTAACTCTGTAATATTAACAAATTAGCTTAAATGCACAATACTAATAAACTAGCTTAAGAGCTATAAGAAAACAGAGAGGATTCTGCAGTTGATGTTATTTATATTCATAAGAACATAAGAACAGCAATACTGGGTCAGACCAATGGTCCATCTAGCTCATTGCTCTGCTTCCAAAGGTGGCCAATCCAGGTCACAAGTACCTGGCAGAATTCCAACAAGTAGCAACATTCCATGCTACCAATCCCAGGGCAAGCAGTAGCTTTCCCCATGTCTTTCTCAATAACAGATTATAGACTTTTCCTCCGGGAACTTGTCAAACCTTTTCTAAACCCAGATATGCTACCTGCATCACATCCTCTAGCAACGAGTTTTTAACTATTCATTGAGTGAAAATACATTTCTCCTATTTGTTTTTAAAGTATTTATTTCCATGTCACTTCATGGAGTGTACCCTATTCTTTATACTTTTTGAAAGAGCAAAAAAAGTTGATTTACATTCACCTGTTCTAACCACTCAGGATTTTGTAGACCTCCATCATATATCCCTTCTCTAAGCTGAACAATCCTAACCTCTTAAGCGTTTCCTTGGAGTTCCATCCTCTTAATCATTCTGGTTGCCCTCCTTCGAACCTTTTCTAATTCTGTTATATCTTTTTTTGAAATGCAGCAACCAGAATTGCACAAATAACCTGGTAAGAAACAACACATTTGTGAGGGAATTCAATAAACAGTGCCGGAGAATAGGTACCAAAAAAGTTCAGTATTCAGCGCTTTTCCATAAAGGGTGTACACCTTATATAGAATCGTGCTTAAGGGTGGAACCCATGCCTACTTTTGGGCACTGGACTTATGCCTGCTGAAACAAGGCTTAAATGCCGACACCCAAGTTTGGCACGCTTAGGTGAAATTCCCTAATTTCAAACACTTTTTGGAATGCCCCCAACATGCCTCTGGCCACATCCCCTTTTCAGATATGTGCTAGAAGAGTTGGGCGCCAATTTTTATAGAATAGCATGCAGCCAGATGCACGTACAACTTCTAAACAAAGCCAATTAACTGTAATAATTGGTTCTTAGCACCCAATTTTTGCTAGTTAAGGGCTCGTTAATCAATTAAGTTGCACTCACACCTTGGGCACGCGCCCAAATTTCAGCATGCAATTTTTGGTATGATATACAGAATCTGGGGGTTGCAGTGCACAGAGATTTCCATAATTTAGGGGAGGAGATCATGCCTCTGGTAAAACTTATTGTACTTCCAGAGATATTACTTACTAGTAAAAAAGGCCCGTTTCTGACACAAATGAAACGGGCGCTAGCAAGGTTTTCCTTGGAGTGTGTATGTTTGGGAGAGTATGTGAGAGTGACTGTTTGAGAGTCAGAGTGAAAGTGTGAGTGTGTGAGAGAGAGAGTGAGTCTGGGTGTGAGTGTGTTTGTGAGAGAGTGTGTGTGAGAATGAGAGTGTGTGTATGTGAGACACAGTGTGAGAGAGTGTGTGTGTGTCTGGGCAACAGAGAGAGTGTGTGTGTGAGACACAGATTCTCTGTGAGAGTGAGTGTATGACACCAAGCGAGTGTGTGAGTGACTGTGTGGCACATAGAGAGTGAATGTGATACTGTGTGAGACAGTGTGTGAGAGTGAGAGTCAGAAAGACATTGTATATGAGAGAGAGAGTGTGAGCCGTGCCCTTCCAATCCATGGCCATCTGTCCCCTGCCCCCTCCATTCATCCTTTTCCAGCAATTCCCCTCTGTCCCTGAGCCCTGCCCTCCCAATCCATGGCCATCCATGTTTGTCTGTCACCTGCCCCCTCCATTCATCCCTATCCAGCATTTCCCCTCTCTGCCTGAGGCCTGCCCTGCAATCCATATCCATCCATGGCCATCTGTCCCCTCCATTCATCCCTATGCAGCAATTCCCCTCTCCCTGAGTCCTGCCCTTCCAATCCATGCCCATCCATGCTCCTCTGTCACCTGGCCCCTCCATTTTTCCCTATCCAGCATTTCCCCTCTCTGCCTGAGGCCTGCTCTGCAATCCATATCCATCCATGCCCATCTGTCCCCTCCATTCATCCCTATCCAGCAATTCCCCTCTCCCTGAGTCCTGCCCTTCCAATCCATGCCCATCCATGCTCCTCTGTCACCTGGCCCCTCCATTTTTCCCTATCCAGCATTTCCCCTCTCTGCCTGAGGCCTGCTCTGCAATCCATATCCATCCATGCCCATCTGTCCCCTCCATTCATCCCTATCCAGCAATTCCCCTCTCCCTGAGTCCTGCCCTTCCAATCCATGCCCATCCATGCTCATCTGTCACCTGGCCCCTCCATTTTTCCCTATCCAGCAATTTCCCTCTCTCCCTGAGTCCTGCCCTCCCAATCCATGCCCATCCATACTCCTCTGTCCCCTGCCCCCTCCATTCATCCATTTCCAGTAATTCCCCTCTCTCCCTGTGCCCTGCCCTCCTAATCCATACCCATCCATACTCCTCTGTCCCCTGCAGCCTCCATTCATCCTTTTCCAGCAAGTCCCCTCTCGCCCTTCCATGACCCCCGCCCCCCCCCCCCTCGCATCCATGCTACTCTCTCTGCCATGTCCCAGCCTGGGCCGCCCTCTTCTCCCTCCCCCCCCCCCCTTCGCATCCATGCATCCCTTTTTTTTATTCTTTTTAACTTTACCTCCGTGGCGGTTCGTGCAGCGAAGCGTCAGGGAAGGAGGCGGCGCTCCCGACGTCTAGGTAGACGTCGGGAGCGCCGCCTCCTTCCCTGACGCTTCGCTTCCGGATTTGTTTGTTTAGACGCGAGGGCGGGACAGAGACGGCTTGCTGGCTTCACAACACGAACGCCACGAACCCACGAACCCCACGAACCCTTTCAGAACGTTGTCCTCATTAGAACGTTCACGGTGCGTTTTATTATATTAGATTTGCAGAATAGGAGAGGAAAAGCTGCCACATGTAGTCAAGTTCAATACGAAACTCCAGACCTGGCATATACAAAAAGATGTTAGATACATAGATGGCTTGGACAATTCATTAAGGGCCTCTTTTACAAAGCCGCGCTACCGATTCTCACTGCGGCAAATGAGAGGAAGCCCACTCAATTCCTATGGGCTTCCTCTCATTTGCCACACAGGAATCGCTAGTGCGACTTTGTAAAAGAAGCCCTAAATAGCAGGTGGATATTCAGTGATGGGCTACACCTTTGTGTGGGCAGAAGAAGGATCCTAACTGAGAAATTCAGACAACATACACAGATCCTTAAACTAGGGAATGGTATGGGCTGATAGAAGTGAATGTTACTCCCAGCAAAAGCAGGATGATGGGGGATGTAATCATTTTATTTCACTCATCAGAATAAATCATAAAAGAAGACCAGGTAGGAGACAATGGGGCTCATTTTCAAAGCACTTAGACACACAATGTACAGTAGGTCACTATCCAGCTTATAATTAAAAAAGAAAAACGTCTATATTGCGACCCAAATCGGGAGATAGACGTTTATCTCACAAAAATGAATAAATTGGTATAATGGAAAGGCGATTTTGGATGTTTTCAACTGCACTCCATCGCGGAAGCGTACAAAGTTGACGGGGGCGTGTCAGAGGCGTGGCAAAGGTGGAACTGGGGCGTGGTTATCGGCTGAGGAGAGATGGGTGCCTTTCGCCGATAATGGAAAAAAAGTATGCGTTTGTAGCTAGAATTTAGGGCACTTTTCCTGGACCCTGTTTTTTCACGAATAAGTGCCCTAAATGACCAGATTACCACCCGAGGGAATCGGGGATGACCTCCCCTGACTCCCCCAGTGGTCACTAACCCCCTCCCACCACAAAAAATGATGTTTCACAGCTTTTTATTTTCACCCTCAAATGTCATACCCACCTCCCTGGCAGCAGTATGCAGGTCCCTGGAGCAGTTGTTAGGGGGTGCAGTGGACTTCAGGCAGGTGGACCCAGGCCCATCCCCCCCCCCTACCTGTTACAATTGTGCTGCTTAATGCTTAGTCGTCCAACCCCCCCAAACCCACTGTACCCACATGTAGGTGCCCCCCTTCACCCCTTAGGGCTATAGTAATGGTGTAGACTTGTGGGCAGTGGGTTTTAAGGGGGATTTGGGGGGCTCAACACACAAGGGAAGGGTGCTATGCACCTGGGAGCTCTTTTACCTTTTTTTTTGTTTTTGTAAAAGTGCACCCTAGGGTGCCCGGTTGGTGTCCTGGCATGTGAGGGGGACCAGTGCACTACGAATCCTGGCCCCTCCCACGAGGGCGCTTTCATTTTCCATTATCGCTGAAAAACAAAAATGCCCAGCTCACAAATTGTCGAATAAAACATGGACGTCTATTTTTTTCAAAAATACGGTTCGTTCCGCCCCTTCACAGACCCGTTCTCGGAGATAAACGCCCATGGAGATAGACGTTTTCGTTCAATTATGCCCCTCCACAGGTACTTTGTGTGTCTAAGTGCTTTAAAAATGAACCCCTATATGAGATATAAGCAAGCCAACAAAACATATCTAGAAAGCAGTGAACATTAATAATTGCAATCTAAGCAATAATGCTTCCGATCTGCAAGCTCTAATAGCAGAGGCAGACTTAGATATTGTTGCTATTATAAAGACACGTATGAATGTGTTCCATGAAGGTGGTAGAAAAGGCAGAGAAATAGCTCTTTATGTCAAAAATAATATAAAAGTCACTGAAAAGCAGGGGGGAGGGGTGTGAAGAAAGGAGAAAGTGGTATTTGTAGCCTTTGAAAGAACAGATGGCATATTCGTTCAAACGGGTGTGTCAAATGACCTCCAAAAAGCCAAAAAGTGTGAACTAAGGGAGATGTAGGGTCTCTAGGAGACTTTAACCTCGCAGATTTAGACTAGAGTATCTCGTCTCCAAAATTAAGAAGCAGAGAGAGATTGTAGACACATTTCAAGGATCTCTACTTAGACAAATGATGAAAGAACTCTTAGAGGATAGACAGTAACTGAAACCAGCGTTCTCAGTTTTGGCCCAAACCCCATCAGCAGCCAAAAGTTACCATTCAGTTTCTGCCAAAAATGAAAACAAAACCAAAATCGCTCCTTCCCCGGCAGAGAGTGGGTCCTCCTGGGCCAGTTACTGCCACCCATCAGCCACAACTCTACCATCCAAAGGACCTCCCCAGGCCTACCTTTAAATACCCTTGTGTTCTAATGGCACCCTCCCCCCTCAGGCTGCCTGGGCCTATCTTTTAAATGACCTGGTGGTCTAGTGGCCTCTTCTGGGCAAGAGCAATCGCCATTCTCTCTTGTCTCTGCAATCTCCAGTTGCTCCTGCTTATGCTGGTTCCAAGCCCCAAACGGCCACCGGGACCTACTGTGGCAGCCTCATGACAATACTACAGGAGGTCTTGGTGGCCAGTTTGAGATTGGAACCAGAAGAAGTACTCACAGGCAGTCTGAGGGGGCAGAGAGCAATCACAGAGGTGGGGGGAGAGTTTTGGTTTCCTTTCTCCCCGTCCCACCCTAGGGTTTCCAGACAGCACTGCTATGATTCCAGGAGTCAAAGATTCAGGCTCCACAGAGACACAGAATTACCCTGAATCACAAAGGCTATTTTTTAGTGTATGGGCTAAAAAATTAGGTCTATCATGTTAAGTACTGATCTATTAGTGTGCATATTCAAATTTCTAACATATATACGCTAAAAACAATGTAGTGCAAGTTTCAGCGCATCGGTCTCATAGGACTGCACTCAATAGGTAGTCTGCATGTCCTCTGAAGGCACCATCAGTCTTCAGCCTGGGCATCAGATAGATTTGATCCCAGTGCTTCATTTGGAAGGGAAAAGCTAAACTCTAGTTCTTTTGGTTCTGGAGTTGAAGGTGGTGGCAGAGGTGAAAGTGGTTCCGTAGTAGGCAAGATCAATGGAGCCCTCACTATTCCTTCAGGTTCCTTCATGGAAGTAGCTGATGGAACACGAGCACTCACATTATCACTGGATACATGGGTACAGAATGAGGTCCATGGAGCTCTTGAAATGAGAAGCATTTCATGTTCGGTCCATCTCTAAAGTGATATCAATATAGTGCCATTTACTATAGTGATCTTTGTAAGAGTTTTTGATGGTTTGTTCTACGGCCTCAAACCCTTCACTAGGACACTCTCTCTAACTTTGAGAGATGGGATGTTGGCAAGGCTGGACAGGTATATAGAGATTTCTTGTCATATTTTGTAACAGTGTCATGATGCTGCAGTATTGCATTTGAGTTATGGTTTCACCACTCAAATTAGGCAGTTTTGTGCCTGAAGAAGAGCAACGGCTGGAATGGCACAAATAGAATAATGCGGTATAATCCTGTAGTTGCACAAAAATTAGTATTTCGGAACACTGGACCTAATGGCAGTGTGTTGTCATTAAGTGCTCAAACGGGGGAGCCCCATTGAGTGAACCCTGCAAACTTTCAGGATCCCAAATGAAGAGATAACGTTGTCCAACTTTGAGTCTTTTTTTTTGCTGTAGCAGAGGTGATTCTAACAAATTCCACTTCAGGAAAACATGAATAGCTGCCCTGTAGGACGGTTATATTATCTATAGCTAGAGAACAGAATGGTTATATGCAGTACAGCTACAGGGTTTTCAGGAACTGCAACTTGACACACATGCAAGACTTGGGAGAGGAATCCACATGGAGCATACATGGTGCCGGAGTATAGGCGCCCAAAAAATTCAGTACTAAGCACTTTTCTATAAAGGATGTGTACCTTATGTAGAATAGTGCTTAGGGGCGAAATCCATGCCTACCTTTGGGCACTGGACTTATGCCTGCTGAAACAAGGATTAAATGCCAACATCCAGGTTAGGCACACTTAGGTGAAATTCTGTAATTCAGCACACTTTTTGGAATGCCCTCAACATGCCTCTGGCCACATCCCCTTTTCAGATATGTGCTAGAAAAGTTGAGCACCAATCCTTATAGAATAGCATGCAGCCAGATGTACGTACAACTTCTAAACAAAGCCAATTAACTGTGATAATTGGTTCTTAGCGACCAATTTTTTCTAGTTAAGGTCTCGTTAATCAATTAAGTTGCACTCAGAAATCACAGCTTCTATAGAGTGATTTAATGCACCAGTGTATAAAAATTGTTAGGGCAATTGTATACATTGGTGCCTCATTTTCGATGCACCAAAAGGGCACGCTTAAGCCAATTCTATAACAGCTTAAAGGTACAAATAAACAGTAATAAAATAGTAGCACAAAGCTGCTTTGGTATGCCAAAAATTAGGCACGCCAACTCGTCGTGTTAATGGCTGGTGTAAGTTGGTGCACCTAAGGGTACCAATCAACATGCAAAACTGACAGTATTCTATCAGTTGTGTGCATATCTTGGCAGAAAAAAAAGAAGAGTGGGGGAAGATAGGCTCTTTCCAATCAACAGGGGAGACGTATATTTAAAAAAAAAGTATATTTATTATAACAGGTTGACTCAACACAGCCATGTTTCGGCACTGTAGCACCTTCTTCAGGAGTCTTCCAACAGTATTTCGAGTACTTGAATGATTAATGGACGTGTTATTACGACTATGCTTGCTGTATGCATTTCTGCCACTGCTCTGAAAGAGAAGGAACTGCATGTTCTTCGAAATTGGTTTTTCTTGGAGCATTAATCATTCAAGTACTCGAAATACTGTTGGAAGACTCCTGAAGAAGGCGCTACAGCGCCGAAACACGGCTGTGTTGCGTCAACCCGTTATATACTTCTTTTAAATATACGTCTCCCCTATTGATTGGAAAGAGCCTATCTTCCCCCCCACTCTTCTCTTTTTCTTCTTATATTGTTCCGTGGGGATTAAGTGCACCTCCACACTTCGTGTGGCTTCCTTTTTTAGACTGCATATCTTGGCAACATACCCATGCTCTGCCAGTGGTAATGCCCCCTTGTAGTGCTATGCTGGGCAAACTAGGTGTACTGTTTATAGAACAGCACTAGCACTCACATGCGTAACTGCCAAATACTAGCTCCAATCACACTTAAATGCCAGTATTCTACAAATTTGGTGCACTATTGGCTCGCATATTTAGGTGCCAGTCTTTTTTCCTTAGAATCAAATACTTCTCATCATGACCCAAGGCTGAAATTTACGCAAAAATCTTATTCACGTGCTGGAGGCATCCTTTTCTTCCAGTTCCAACCAGTTGCTTTTAAAAGAAATGCTTTGTTTTACATTATCAGGAAAGGAATTTACTGTAGTCCAGAGCAGGCGAACTCAACAGAAGCTTGCCAGCTAATTTGTAGTGGCCCCTTTGTTTTCCTACTGCATCATTCTTCCATGAACTCCTTCAACCATTAAACAACGTTACCTCTCAACAACTTTTCCCGAGATCAAAGATAAAGCAGGTCTGTTCCAAACTTCTATTGCTTCCCCCAGGTATTAAGTGTGGGGAGGAAAGCAACTTGCCTCCCTCTCTTCAACCCGCCCAACCGATCCGGAGGGTTTCTAGTTGATTTTCACAGAAGCAGCGAAGCGTAATTTAAAAAGTAATTAAGGCTTTGCCTAGTTTTTTTTCTTCAGTTCAATAGGGCTTTCTTAGTTAAACAATCATGAAACAAATCCTTTAATAGTCAAATCTGTTAAAGAGAAAACAGCAACAATAACTTACAAATCTTATTTTGAAAGGTATCTTAATACATACCTGCGGTGCTAATTGAGTAGAGAAACTGTGGTAACATTTACCCAGGACAAAATAAAAGAAGTAGGTTCTAAACTGGAAACAGAACGCCTCAGAATATTCAAAGCTAGCTCTTGATTTCCTGAATCTTCCACTTTCATAGGTGGATGCTGGAAAAAAAACTGCTGATGTGTTTCAGCTTTCATGTAACTGGAGAGGACAGGGCAATAATTCATGCCATAATGCAATGCATCTATTCTGATGAAACTTCCTGTAAATGTATGGTCAGTGCATCATAAGAATCCATGCAGGAGGACATATAATCAAACCTCTCGGTTTCTAAATCAATGCGTGCCAATGTTTGAAAGCTCTTATGGGAGAGATTTGTGGCTGGGGAGTTGGAGATGCCTTAATCTGCTGAATCAATGAAACTTTGTGGATGTAAAAGGCAGAACCTGGATGTTGTCTAGCCAGACAGAGTGCAGTTTGTTCCCTAAACATTGCAAAGTGATAGACTTCCTAACCACTGCCTCATCCCTCCACAGAATCTGCGGGAGTTCTAGAGATGCTGACTTTCGTTCAGTTTTAGCATGAATTTTTCTGTTCACTGTCTACTAGTCTGTGCAAACTAAGATGAAACCGCACACAAAGTTTTGCATTTCCATGTATTACTTTATATATCGCTCCATGGTGCGTCCGCACCTTGAGTATAACGTTCAGTTCTGGTCGCCGTGTCTCAAAAAAGATATAGCCGAATTAGAAAAGGATCAAAGAAGAGCGACCAAAACGATGAAGGAGATGGAACTCCTCTCGTATGAGGAAAGGCTAAAGAGGTTAGAGCTTTTCAGATTGGAAAAGAGACGGATGAGGGGAGATATGACTGAGGTCTGCAAAATCCTGAGTGGTGTAGAACGAGTAGAAGTAAATCAATCTTTTACTCATTCCAAAAGTCCAAAGACTAAAGGACACTCGAGGAAGTTACATGGAAATACTTTTAAAACAAATAAGAGGAAATATTTTTTTTCACTCAAGGAATAGTTAAAGCTCTGGAATTCTTTGCTGGAGGAGGTGGTAACAGCGGTTAGCGTATCTGGGTTTAAAAAAGGTTTGGACAAATTCCACAGTCTGCTATTGAGACAGACATGGGAAGCAACTGCTTGCCCTGGGATTTGTAGTATGGAGTGTTGCCATGATTTGGGTTTCTGCCAGGTACTTGTGACCTGGCCAGGCCACTGTTTGGAAAACAGGATACTGGGCTAGATGGACCATTGGTCTGACCCAGTATGGCTACTCTTATGTTCTTATGAACTTGAAATTGATTTAAGTTTCACCTGCCTACCCCTGATGATTTCTGCTGTGAGCAAAATCGCTTATATTTCATACCATCTGAAGAGACATTAAAGCATAAAAATGAAATAAAGAGGACCCCTGTACCACACAGTGGTATAAAGTGGCCTTAGCGCACCCTTACGCAGGACATTCCCAAGTGCTAAGCGATTTGTTTTTGTTACATTTGTACCCCGCATTTTCCCACTCATGGCAGGCTCAATGTGGCTTACATGGGGCAATGGAGGGTTAAGTGACTTGCCCAGAGTCACAAGGAGCTGCCTGTGTGTGAAGTGGGAATCAAACTCAGTTCCTCAGTTCCCCAGGACCAAAGTCCACCACCCTAACCACTAGGCCACTCCTCCACTGTGGGGGTAAAATGACCAGGAGGTGGTGGAGGGATCTGGTCCACCGGACCACCAGGGAATTTTGTCAGGGTTCTGAGGAGGCACGGGGGTGTCGGTGGGTGGTACTGGGAGCATGGGGGTTGGTTTCAGGTGCAGGAGGGGGCTGGGGTCCACTGGACCACCAGAGAATTGCCTGTAGTGGGGTCATGGAGAGGAAGAGCCTTTGCAGCTGCCTGCTTGTGTTTTCTTCCTCTTCCAACAGAACCAGAGCAGCCATAGAATTAGCTCATTAAATCTAGGCGCTCTGGAGCTGTGCATCTCCTGGAATGCTCATTAGAATACTAATGAGCTCATTTGCATGGGGTTCTCAGTGCCTGCTAACAGCACGTTAGAGCCATGGAAAACCCCTTTGTGCATTGCTTGCTAAATAACGTTTGCTTTAGACTGGCTAGAATAGTGACAGTAGATACCAGACTCTCTGAGAGCTTCACATCTTATGACCCTAAGAAAGCAGCAAGCATGTGGATGGATTAGCCTAGCTGTCAGTGCAGTGGACAGTGAATGAAGGGATCCAGGTTCAATTCCCACTTTAACTCTTTAATTTCAGTACAAATACATGAGCTCTCCTTGAACACAGAAATACCTCCTGTACCTAAATATATAAGTGACATGCAAGCTTGAGGGCTATTGTAGTGGTGGACCTTTAAGTACAATAGGTTTTCTCTATTCCTGGAGGACTCATCATATAATATGAAGGAGTTTAGTTGAGATTTGTTCCTGGGTTCCTTTATATGAGGTCCACTGCACTGATCACTAGGTTGTCCCTCTGCACTGCTGAGATGTCTGTGTGGTCAGTTCACTAGGAAATGATGCCAGACCTCTCTATGGCTTTTTTTCTCCTCTGTTTTTTCCTGGGATTTTTTTTTCCCCGAAAATGGTACTTACAGATGAACTTGTTGAGCTTGAAAACGTCTAGCTCAAAGCCATAATTGAGCCAGAAATGTAGATGTTTTTCTGGTTCAGTTATGTCTGTGTGATAGATGTTGGATTGAGACATTTTCGGCAAAACATCTCAATTCGGACCAAGATGTCATTGCTGAGACATTTATTTGATTGGCAGTATATCAAGCTTAAATAAACTTGAAATTAGGATTTTAAGCTGTACTCGCTTGGCCATTGGTGGCCAATGCAACCGAGCCAACTGGAAACACATTCTTTCCCTGATCCTGCAAAAAAGAGGAGCCTGTAGTCTTATAAAACTTTTGCAGAAAGACCCAGGTATAGTACATTACAAAACCTACAACTCTGATCATGAAAGGTTGCACTGTCCATTCTACTACTAATCATTTCTGTAGCACAACTAGATGTACGCAGCGCTGTACACTAATCAAGAAAGAGGAAGTCCCTGCTCGACAGAGCTTACAATCTGATCAAGACAAACAGGACAAATAAGGCCTAAGGCAGTGGTTCCCAAAACTTTTTTCGGTTCACGGAATCCTTAGTGTCCAAGTAATGTTTCACAGCACCCCCCCCCCCTCCACCACAAAGGTCTCCCTTTCCCTGCAGCCCCCTCCTCTCTCTCCAGCACACCTCTCCTCCCTAAAAGCTCAGCACACCTCTCCATTCCCTGCAGACCCCCCTCCTCCCAGAAAGTCCAGCACACATCTGCCTTCTCTGCATCCCTTCTCCTCCCAGAAAGTCCAGCCCATCATTCCCTGCAGCCCCTCTCCTCCCATAAGTCCAGCACACCTCTCCATTCCCTGCAGACCCCTCCTTCTAGAAAATCCGGCACACCACTCCCTACAGCCCCTCTCCTCCCATAAGTCCAGCACACCTCTGCCTTCCCCAAATCCAGCATCGCTCGCTACCTTCCTTCCCGCAGGTCCAGGATCGCTGCCACTTCCTTCTCCTTTCCCCGCCACCGCTGCAGTGCTTGCAGCTTACATTTTTGGACTGTCCATGATTCACACATGCACTCCGGGCCTTCCGTCTGCCGCATCCAGCTCTCTCTGATGCAACTTCCTGTTGCAAGGGCCAGATGCAGCAGAGGGAAGTCCCCACAGTGTCTGTGTGAATTGCGGATGGCCCGAAAATGTAAGCTGCAAGCACTGCAGGGGAAGAAGAAGGAAGCTTCAGATTCTGGACCTGTGGGAGGGGGAAAGAAGGGAGTGATGCTGGACTGCGGGTGGCAGGAAGGAGGTCAGGATTTGCCACAGCACCCCTGAGAGTTCGCTGAGGTGCACCAGGGTGCCGCAGCACACGGTTCGGGAACCACTGGGCTAAGGGAATTACTTATAGTAGAAATGATAAAACAGACATGGGTACTAAACATTGCTTCAACTGTTAATCTGATCAGAAACTCATTGCGCCTAGCTGAAATTTATAGCAGCAAAGGCCCATTACAATCCAACTTGACCCCCACATCGCAAAGCAAATCCTTAAAAAGAACAATTGTACTCTTCACCATAAGACTGAAAATATATCTCCTCTTGTTAGGATGCATTTATATTTCCTTCCTGCTTCCTAAATTTAGTCAACAAGAATATTTATAATTTTGTAAACTGTGATAGAAACTCTGACAAATGATTGCAGAAGGGAGGGAATCAAATACCTGAACAGCATTTCTGGTCTATTGCGGCTGCAGAGATTTAGATGTTCCCTGGTGTATTATAAATTCTGTTAAAGCAATCATCAGTCAACCATCTTTATTTACTTCTGCATCAGGGTATCTCATGCAAGTTCCTAAATCAATCACTCCCAAACAATAAAAATTGATAAACAAATAGCTATAAGATAAGGCAGAAAAACCTAGGAGGAGAGGGATAGGAAACCGGGAGAAGAGTAAAATGTTGTAAGCATCAAAGTGTCATGGAGGGGCATAATTGAACAAAAACGTCTATCTCCATGGGCGTTTATCTCCGAGAACGGGTCCGTGAAGGGGCGGACCGAACCGTATTTTCGGAAAAAATAGACGTCCATGTTTTATTCGACAATTTGTGAGCTGGGCGTTTTTGTTTTTCAGTGATAATGGAAAATGAAAGCGCCCAGCTCAAAAATGAATAAATGCAAGGCATTTGTTCGTGGGAGGGGCCAGGATTCGTAGTGCACTGGTCCCCCTCACATGCCAGGACACCAACCGGGCACCCTAGGGGGCACTTTTACAAAAACAAAAAAAAAGGTAAAAGAGCTCCCAGGTGCATAGCACCCTTCCCTTGGGTGTTGAGCCCCCCAAATCCCCCTCAAAACCCACTGCCCACAAGTCTACACCATTACTATAGCCCTAAGGGGTGAAGGGGGGCACCTACATGTGGGTACAGTGGGTTTGGGGGGCAGTTCGGAGGGCTCCCATTTACCAGTACAAGTGTAACAGGTGGGGGGGGGGATGGGCCTGGGTCCACCTGCCTGAAGTCCACTGCACCCCCTAACAACTGCTCCAGGGACCTGCATACTGCTGCCAGGGAGGTGGGTATGACATTGGAGGGTGAAAATAAAAAGTTGTGAAACGGCATATTTTGTGGTGGGAGGGGGTTTGTGACCACTGGGGGAGTCAGGGGAGGTCATCCCCGATTCCCTCCAGTGGTCATCTGGTCATTTAGGGCACTTTTTGGGGCCTTATTCATGGAAAAACAGGGTCCAGGAAAAGTGCCCTAAATTCTTGCTAAAAACGCATATTTCTTTTCCATTATCGACGAAAGGCGCCCATCTCTGATCGCCCGATAACCACGCCCCAGTTCCGCCTTCACCACGCCTTTGACACGCCCCCATCAACTTTGTCCGCATCCGCGACGGAGTGCAGTTGAAAACGTCCAAATTCGGCTTTTGATTATACCGCTTTATTCGTTTTTGTGAGATAAACGTCTATCTTCCGATTTGGGTCGCAATATAGGCGTTTTTCTTTTATAAGCTGGATAGTAACACAGTTAATGGCAAAGACTAAAAAAGGCACTAGTGTAAATTCCCTAATGGTGAGACAGTGTAATTGCAAAGGATGGAATTTTTGAACGGCTGTATTCACGGTGTTAGGGGCCCCTCTTAAGCTGTCACCACTTAGATAGCTATATTTTTGTGAATCCCCTATCTATCTATAGATAGACATATACACACACACATACACACATATATGTTAAAATGGAAACAGGTTTCAGATGTTTGGATGTTTGTGTGATGGAAACTAGATATCTAAAGCCAGCATTTCATATTTTCAAAGGTTTATTATGCACTTATGATATTAAAACTATTGATGTAAGAGTTACAATTAATAAATATCAGATAAACACAGCTGTGTATTAAAATATGTGTGTATAAAGTGCATCAAGTATGTAATTTGCACAAATCAAAATAAAGTGACCCATTAATCAAACCAATTGCTTAACAATTGCTTTTCAATTTTTTCCCAGCAATTAACCAGAAATACATCACTTAACTCACAGCATTTTCTTCAACAGACAAAGCTTCAAACACAGAATGATTATCAGATAAGTTATTATGGTTCACCTTCCCTTGGATTCTAAAGTTTTCCAGTAAGTACTGATTGTCTGATTTTTCTGTTTTTCAGGTCTCCTGCTAAACAGAAACTGGACCAGGACTTCGGAGCTTCTCTCCCTTCAACAAATCACAGTAAAAATTACACTGAATCAGGGGCGTAGCTACGGGTGGGCCTGGATGAGCCCAGGCCCGCCCAGTTTTCAGTCAGGCCCATCCAGATTGAAGAGTCCCTCCCTCACCGTGTCTCCTCACCCTCTCCCACCCCCGCCGTAGCGTTTGTATTGTACGCTATCGGCGCTGCCTCCTCCAGTCTCCATCTCCCACTCCCATGGCAGCGCTTGCGATTTGCTACTGGCACTGCCTGACAGCTCAGCTGACAGACGCGGCGCAACGTCCTGCTCGGGGGCCTTCCCTCTGCCGCTCTGATTCAGCTTCCTGTTTACACAGGGCACAACGCACGCGGCAGAGGGAAGGTCCTGGAGCAGGTCGTCGGCTCCGCGTCTCTGAGTTGATATCAGGCAGTGCCAGTAGCAAATTGCAAGCGCTGCCATGGGGGTGGGAGACGGAGACTGTGAGGTGGATGATGTGACCACCTGTGCACCGGAGCCTTGTTTAGCAGCGCCCAGACAGAGACTGCTTTTAGATGTAACGGTACCAAAACAACTCAGCTACACTCCAGTAAGTCCACAGGCATTTCCACATTTTTATGGCAGGCTATTAAGTTTTATTTTTCATTTGAATCGTGATGGGTGATGGGGACCGGTGGTCATGCTGTTGAACAAAAACGCTCTAGTTATGATTCCTGACACTTACTAATGCGATATCCCGTAGTGTCTAGACTCTGCTGAGTGTATCTGGCCCTTAATGAAGTTAGCTGGCTTCTCCGTTTCTTTTTGAGCTGCTGAAGCCCAATTTCTTTCTCTCTTTTTAAATTTCCTGTAATGGTTCAGGTCAGCCCCGTATCCTCGTCTAAAACTCTATCCATGTGTGTGTGTGTGGGGGGGGGGGGGGGGGGGGGGGGGGTAGTGTGTGTGTGGGGGGGGGGGGGGGTAGTGTGTGTGTGTGTGGGGGGGGGGGGTAGTGCCCACCCATCCAACCTGTTGGCCCGCCCAAAAATTGCTTTCTGGCTACGCCACTGCACTGAATTTTAATAAGTACCTCCCTTTTTCCCAACACTGAACAGTCTCTCTCATGAGTGTCTGGCGGGATGTGATGTTGCTGCTGTTACTTAACTGAAGGCCTTGCTAGAATGAAAGCTTTGTTCTTTCTTGGCGGTGGGGCCCTTGCTGCTCCAGCGGGGGCTCCTCTGCTGTTGTTCCAGTCACTACTAGCCTAATTGGATAAACCAAAAATGGAAAAGAAAACCCGGACTCCCTCACTCCTACTCCATGCTTAGGAACACGTTTGGGATTTTATAGGTTACTTGCTAAGTGAAAGCAAAAAATAAATTTTTTTCCCTTCCAAAAACTCTTGACTTGAACTGTTTCTCTAATCTTCAGAGGCGTGCTGGCTGTGACTTTGGCTCATTCAAGCACATGTACAAACGTCAGCTCTCTGTACTGCAGGTGAACTCTACCTTGCACTCCTGTCCACAGTCAAGTCTCTTATACAGAGCTTGTTCCTTCACACGGGCTTAAAGGTAAAATTATGTATAATCATACCTGATAATTTTCTTTCCATTAATCATAGCTGATCAATCCATAGACTGGTGGGTTGTGTCCATCTACCAGCAGGTGGAGATAGAGAGCAAACTTTTGCCTCCCTATATGTGGTCATGTGCTGCCGGAAACTCCTCAGTATGTCGATATCAAAGCTCCATCCGCAGGACTCAGCACTTAGAGAATTACACCCACGAAGGGACACTCTGCCCAGCTCACCACCGCCGAAACGGGGGAGGGGAATTAACCCAGCTCATCCCCACACAAGTGGGGGAGGGGAATCCGTCCAGCTCATCCCCGCGGAGCGGGGGAGGGACACCACACCCGCCGATGCGGGGGGATCTGGCTTATCCTGCAACCGCAACCGCGGGAGGAGCTGACTGACCCTAACACCGCCGAAGCGGGAGGGGTACAAAACTGCCCTACAGCCGCACGAAGCGGGAGGGAGTGCCGGCAGAATTTTAAGTCTCAATCCAGCCCCGTAAAACGGAGGGGAGAGGAATGCAGCAGCTCACTGTAACACAAACTCGTCTTAACTCTTGAAGAATCCAAGTGAAAAAACTTGAACACGAAGTCTTTCTGAAGTAACTGAAGACTAAACTTGAACCTGAAATGCAACCAGAATAAAAACAATACAGATATCTGGGAGGGGCTATGGATTGATCAGCTATGATTAATGGAAAGAAAATTATCAGGTATGATTATACATAATTTTACCTTCCATATCATCAAGCTGATCAATCCATAGACTGGTGGGATGTACCGAAGCAGTACTCACCCAGGGCGGGACATAGAAATCCCTGACCGCAACACTGAAGCTCCAAACCGGGCCTCCGCCCGAGCAGCCACAGTCAAGCGGTAATGCTTGGAGAATGTATGGGCCGAAGCCCAAGTTGCCGCCTTGCATATCTCTTCCAAGGAGACGGAACCGGCCTCTGCCATCGAGGCCGCCTGAGCTCTTGTAGAGTGAGCCTTCAGCTGGATAGGCGGCACCTTCCCCGCGGCCACATAAGCCGCTGCAATGGCTTCCTTGACCCATCTTGCCACTGTAGGCTTAGCAGCCTGCAGACCCCTACGAGGACCTGAATACAGGACAAACAGATGATCCGAATTCCGGAAATCATTGGTCACTTCCAAGTATCTGATGATGACTCGTCTCACATCCAGATATTTAAGAGCAGAGTACTCCTCTGGGTAGTCCTCCCTACGAAAGGAAGGGAGACATAGCTGCTGATTCACATGGAAGCGAGAAACAATCTTGGGCAGGAAGGAAGGCACTGTGCGAATAGTCACTCCTGCCTCAGTGAACTGTAGAAAAGGCTCTCGACATGAGAGCGCCTGGAGCTCGGAAACTCTTCTGGCTGAAGTGATAGCCACCAAAAAGACTGCTTTCAACGTCAGGTCTTTCAGAGATGCCCTTGACAAGGGTTCAAACGGCGGCTTCTGCAATGCTCTCAGCACCAGGTTGAGATTCCACGCAGGCACCACTGAGTGCAGAGGAGGGCGCAGGTGATTAACTCCCTTGAGAAAGCGCACCACAGCTGGCTGCGAAGCCAGGGAAACACCCTTCAGGCGGCCCCTGAAGCAAGCCAGAGCCGCTACCTGGACCTTAAGGGAACTGAGCGACAGGCCTTTGTCCAGACCTTCTTGCAGGAACGCCAACACTGAAGAAATTGGAGCAGTGAAAGGAGAAAGAGAGCCTGCTTCACACCACGCTGCAAAGATACGCCAAACCCTGGCGTAAGCAGTAGAAGTACTACTACTACTACTACTATTTAACATTTCTAGAGCGCTACAAAGTGTACGCAGCGCTGTACAAACACAGAAGAAAGACAGTCCCTGCTCAAAGAGCTTACAATCTAATAGACAAAAAGTAAAGCATTTAAATTTAAAATATTTAAGCAGTCAAGCACAAGAGAACAGTCACAGAAGGACAGAAGATGTTGAAGGGTGGTCAGTGTGATTAGGTGTAACTCTGGTTGGAGTAGTGGGAGAAGGTGATAGAAGAAGTAGAGCGTTTCCTCGCTCTCAGCATAGTGGCGATGACCTTGTCTGAGAAGCCCTTCTTCCTCAGACGCTGCCGCTCAATAGCCAGGCCGTAAGACCAAAGGGGGAGGGATCCTCCATCACCACGGGACCCTGATGTAACAGGCCCTGCTCCACTGGCAGCCGCAGAGGATCGTCGACTGAGAGCCTGATCAAGTCCGCATACCAGGGACGCCTGGGCCAATCCGGACCCACCAGGATTATCCTGCCGGGATGCTTTGCCACCCGGTCTAGTACCCTGCCCAACATGGGCCAGGGCGGGAACACATAGAGAAGCTCTTGTGTCGGCCATTGTTGGAGAAGAGCATCTACTCCCAGGGATCGAGGGTCCCGTCCTCTGCTGAAGAAGCGCGGCACTTGGCAATTGGCCGATGACGCCATCAGATCTAGGCTCGGCTGGCCCCAGCGCTTCGTGATGTCCAAGAACGCCTGAGCAGATAGCTGCCACTCTCCGGGCTCCAAGGTATGGCGACTGAGAAAGTCCGCCTTGACATTCATGACTCCGGCAATGTGGGCCGCTGACAGCTGTTCCAGGTTCGCTTCCGCCCACCGGCATAGACTCATAGCTTCCTTGGCTAGAGGGGCGCTCTTGGTACCTCCCTGGCGGTTGACATAGGCCACAGCCGTGGCATTGTCCGACAGGACCCGTACAGGCTTCAACACCAGTACCGGGATGAACTCCAAAAGCGCCAACCGAATGGCCCTGAGTTCCAGGAGGTTGATAGACCACTTTGCCTCTGCAGGAGACCAGAGCCCCTGCGCTGTCCTTCCCAAGCAGTGGGCTCCCCAGCCCGATAACGAGGCGTCCGTCGTGACGACAATCCACTCTGGGGACACCAGAGGCATTCCCGCAGACAACTTGTCTGTCTGCATCCACCAGCTCAGCGCCTTGCGCACTGCTGGATCCAAGGGAAGACGCACCGCATAATCCTCCGACATCGGAGTCCAGCGCTGCAGCAGAGAGTGTTGTAGTGGTCTCATATGAGCCCTGGCCCAGGGCACTACTTCCATCGTGGCCGTCATAGAGCCCAACAGCTGCACATAGTCCCAAGCCCGAAGAGGAGAGGCTACTAGGAACTGGTCCACCTGAGCCTGAAGCTTGACAATCCGATTGTCTGGCAGGAACACTCTGCCCACTTGGGTGTCGAATCGAACTCCCAGATACTCCAGGGACTGAGTCGGGCGCAGCTGGCTCTTCTCCCAGTTGATGATCCATCCCAGGGAGCTCAAAAGAGCAACTACCCGGTCCACAGCTCTGCCGCACTCTGCATAAGAGGGGGCTCGGATCAACCAGTCGTCCAGATAAGGATGGACTTGTACTCCTTCCTTTCGCAGGAAGGCCGCTATGACCACCATTACCTTGGAAAAGGTCCGCGGAGCAGTAGCCAACCCGAACGGGAGGGCTCTGAACTGGAAGTGTCGGCCCAGGACTGCAAAACGCAGAAAGCGTTGATGAGGAGGCCAGATGGGAATATGCAGGTACGCTTCCTTGATGTCCAAGGATGCCAGGTACTCCCCTGCCTTCACTGCCGCTATAACAGAGCGGAGAGTCTCCATGCGAAAGTGCCGCACTTTCAAGGCCCGATTGACCCCTTTGAGGTCGAGGATAGGCCGGACAGAACCTCCTTTCTTTGGTACCACAAAGTAAATGGAGTAACGCCCCTTGCCAAGCTGACTTTCTGGCACCGGAACGACCGCACCCAGGCGGATCAGATTGTCCAAAGTCTGCTGCACTGCCACAGCTTTGACCGGAGACTTGCAGGGAGAGAGTACAAACCCGTCTCTTAAGGGTCGGCAGAACTCTAGCTTGTAGCCGTCTCTGATGACTTCCAGCACCCAAGCGTCTGAAGTTATTGTGGTCCACTCGCCCAGAAACGAGGACAGCCGTCCTCCAATCTGCACTGGGGCGTGGACCAATACCCCGTCATTGGGTACGAGACCCTGGGGGAGGACCGGAGGGAGCACCTCCGGGACGGCGGTCTCTGCGAAAGGAATGCTGCTTGGGGGAGAACTTCCTCTTAAAGGAAGAGGGGGCAGAAGCACCCGACCTGCCCGGGCGGTACCGACGGGCTTCCTGAAACCGTCCTCTGGAGGTACCGGGACGAGCACTAGCCCGAGCCCTGACCTCCGGTAACTTCTTGCCCTTAGACGTGCCGAGATCAGTCACGATTTTGTCCAGCTCGACCCCAAAGAGCAGCTTGCCTTTAAAAGGCAATCTAGCCAGGCGGGATTTTGAGGCGTGGTCAGCAGACCAATGTTTCAGCCAAAGCCACCGCCGCGCAGAGACAGTCTGAGCCATGCCTTTAGCTGAGGCTCTCAAGACATCATACAGCAAGTCTGCCAAATAGGCCAGGCCCGATTCCAGGGCTGGCCAATCATCCCTCAAGGAATGATCCGAGGGGAAAGCCCGCTGCACCATAGTCAGGCACGCCCTGGCCACATAGGAGCCGCAAACTGAGGCCTGCAAACTTAAAGCAGCCGCCTCAAAGGACGACCTTAAGGCCGCCTCCAATCTCCTGTCTTGGGCGTCCTTTAGGGCCGTGCCACCTTCCACCGGCAATGCCGTTTTCTTAGTCACCGCAGTGATTAAAGAATCCACGGTAGGCCACAGATAGGCCTCACGTTCACTCACAGCCAAAGGATAGAGGCGGGACATAGCCCTAGCCACTTTAAGGCTCGCTTCTGGGACATCCCATTGAGCCGAAATTAAGGTGTGCATGGCATCATGCACGTGGAAGGTTCTAGGCGGGCGCTTCGTCCCCAGCATAATGGCAGAGCCAACAGGGGCTGAGGGAGAGACGTCCTCCGGAGAGGAAATCTTCAAAGTGTCCATGGCCTGTAACAACAGGTTGGGCAAATCCTCCGGGTGAAAAAGCCGCGCTGCAGAGGGGTCATCCGCTCCATCCGAGCGGGGATCCGTCTCCTCCAAGGAATCCGCAAAGGACCGTTGGGAGACCCCAGACACGCTGCCCTCATCTACATCGGAGGAGACAAATTCCTCCAAGGCCTGGGAATCAACCCGAGGGCGTTTACCTCTGGGAACCTCAACCTCTTTACCAGAGGAGGGAGCGGGGGCAGCGTTGTGCATGAGGAAGGCCCGATGCAGCAGCAAAACAAACTCGGGGGAGAAACCCCCCAGACTGTGCACTTCCGCAGCCTGGGCAACAGCCCTAGGCGCTCTCTCAACCGGCGCTCGCAACAGCGGGGGAGAGACATGCTGCGCATCCAAAATGGCGTCCGGCGCGAAACTCCGCGAAGGAGCCGCGCGGGAAGAACGGCTCTTAACTTTAGCCGCTTCTGTGCCGTCGCCCAAATTAAGGGCGTTCATGGCATTAATGTCTCCAACCTCAAGGGCGGCCCAAGAAGAAGCTGTCCGAGCCGCGTGGCCGGCCAAGATGGCGGAGGCGAGGAGCGGGGGATGGGCGTTTATGGCGGGAAAAACCGCCACGCCGGAGGAAGGACCGGGACATGCATCGGTCGCGAAACTGTCACCCACCAAGGGCGAATCCGGCTTGAAGACCCCCGCATCCCCTCTAGAAGCGCTCGAGCGACCCGGGGAGCGACCCTTTGCGCCCTCGCCCTCCGACGCCATGTGCCACGAGGAGAAGAATCGGGGAACCCCCGCCCGCTATAAAAAGGTAAAAATTACCTGCTGTCCGCTCCGAGTCGTAACGACCTGGTGTCTCAGTGAGTAGCTGCAATAGACGCTTAAATAAACGTCGAAATAAACGCCTTTAAGGCCGTTCAAATTTTTTTTTTTTTTTTTTTTTTTTTTTAACGGAGCCAGCGGGAGGGGGGAGAAAAGGAGGGACCTGGCACCACCAGGTTTGCACTTGCTCAAAAGAGCCCTCAACCCCAGGCACTCAACAAAACCTAAAAATTAGGCTTGGAGGCCTAGCCAGAGCTGCTGCTGATGTGTGACCACCACCTGCTGAGATAGAGAACATACTGAGGAGTTTCCGGCAGCACATGACCACATATAGGGAGGCAAAAGTTTGCTCTCTATCTCCACCTGCTGGTAGATGGACACAACCCACCAGTCTATGGATTGATCAGCTTGATGATATGGAAGAACAAGTTGAACCGGACCAGGCTGCATGGCCAGCTTTTCAAACCGTCACGGCTGCATCTTCTTGGCATGAACAATGTGCCCAGCAACTACCACTGCCCCCTAAAACCCCGAGACAATCTTGGAGGACAAGAGTCACCCCACAACATCCCAACCAGCTCTGGAAACCCTCACGAACCACCAGGACCACCCCGGGACCCCAGGCACCCTCAAAACCACCTTGGGCTAGGTAATTATTTTACCTTTTAAACTAGTCTTCCCAGTTAAGGTATGTCCAGTAAAGAGTGATGTGTATATAAACTCCCATCTATGACCTGACATGAAATCCCCTTTCCACCATGTTTTGGCCTGCCCCTTATTCCCTCACTGTCCCTCTTATCTGTCCTAACCAAACCCATAAACTGTGAAATTGAAGACTATTTCCATCACTTCCATCTGTAAACTTTTCAGCTTTGCCATCTTCATCTCTGATTCTTACAAAATAGAAGAAGAAAAAAAAAAACCTTCATCCTGGCCTTCTTGAAGCTTCATGCTGTTGTACCACTGCTGTTTGAGCTTGTACTACTACTACTACTACTTAACATTTCTAGAGCGCTACTAGGGTTACGCAGTGCTGTACAGATTAACATAAATTGACATAAAGGACAGTCCCTGCTCCAAGGAGCCTACAATCTAAAGGGCGAAATGTCAAGTAGGGACAGTCCAGGTTTCCTGAATAGAGGTATGATGGTTAGGTGCCGAAGGCGACATTGAAGAGGTAGGCTTTGAGCAAGGCTTTGAAGATGGGCAGGGAGGGGGCCTGGTGTATGGGCTCAGGGAGATTATTCCAGGCATACCTCAGTGTCTTCTCAGAAACACAATGGCTATCCCATGTCATCATGGAAACTTGCTGTCACTGCTAACATGGGGTGGTAACATCCTCTCTGTGCTGGTTACCCACATACCTTTTGTGCTTATCTCACTCTTTTCTGAATTCCATTACTATATATTTTTTTGTCTCCGCTACCTCCTCTAGGACAAATCCAGGCATCTGTCACCCTTTCTAGAAAACAACTTTCCAGCACTGTTCCTGAGTCCACCCCTTTAGGGATTCGTATAAAGACCTCACACTCTTCAACTTTTTCATTTAAAAAATATTTGTTTCTTGTATACGAGTAATATCCAAAGGCTCTGTTACATTCCTCCATTTCTCTTCTGGGTACATATGTTAGCCTTATCTCATCTGGTTTCAGATACACACACCACACTATTTTCCTTAGGGTCCATATTCAAAACAATTTAAACTGTCAGAAATGGCTCCTGGCCATTTTAGTCGCTTGTCTGGGGATAACCAGGCATATTTAGCAGTGCATAACCAGACAGTGCTGTTAAAAATGCCTGATTAGCATCTAAATTGAAACCAGCTACTTTCTGAGCATTCTGGTGCAGAGTAAGCATTTAGCCAGTTAAGGGCCAACATTTAACACTTAACTGGCTAAGGTAACCGCATATATAGAGCCACATAAAACACAGTCCTATGTGCAGTTCATAGCAGTCAGTTGGGTGCTGAACATCACACTTAACCTGCTATGTTTTAGTCTGCCACATATGCCCAGATATTCAATGCTGGTGTTCAGACACGGCCCAGAATTGAATATCCAGCAATAAAGCCGGCGGAGATCAGCGAAACACTGACCTTTGCTGGTTGAATATCAACCCCCTTGTTTGTTTGTTTTTCTGGTCTGCTTCTAGCCTCTCTCTTTCTGGCTGAGATAAGGCTTCTAGAACAGAATACAGCATTCTAGGTGAGACATCCCCAGAGAGACCTATACAGTGGCACTGCAACCTTTTGTTCTCTTTTGGTGATGCTCAACCTGTACTCTGCAGCATCCCTCTGTCCTGTGGCCACCGCCTAAGTTTGCTACTTTGAGATCATCCATCACTGCTCTCCAGCGGTTTCTCTCCAGGAAGATGCACACCAGTTGCCTCTCCACAACATATTATTGATTGATTGATTGATTTATCAGGATTTATTTGCCATCTTTTTGAAAATTATCCACCCAAGTCAGCGTACACAACAAGAATAACATGGACATAGGCAATAGACAATTAAAGTATGGCATAGGATGCTACTTAGAATGTCAACACAATACGCAATAAAACATCTTACCAGACAACATAGGGTGTAAGCGAAGGTGGAATATATAGACAGATAAGATAGACTAACAGGAGGTTAGATAGAAAATAAGGGGACTAGCAAAGAAAGATGCGCATCAATATGGTAGCAGTGGATAAGTGAGTCTCTTGGATTTTTGCACCCCAAATACATGACTCTGCATTTCTGCACTAAAATAGACAGGTAACTAATTAGAATAAGCACAGCTGGCCACATCAAACATATAAATGGCAAGAGGCGTACTCACTCGCAAATGCGCAGTAGAGACCCTCTCTGTCCCACCCCCGCTTCAATACGTGATGACGGGGGCGTGACAGAGGGAACCTGCGCACCTGCGACTGAGGGAACCGCCGTCGCCACCACTCCCCCCCCCCCAGGGTTGCCGCTACCGCTCCACCCACCCACCCGGAGTCGCCGCCGCCACCCACCCTCCACCCGGCCCGGGTACCTGGCTTCACTATTCAAACCGCCGGAACGCAGCACACAGCTCATCTGAGCTGCCCTTGGCCTTCCTTACCTGCCTGTGTCCCGCCCTCGCCGACATTACGTCAAACGAGGGCGGAACACACGCGGAGAAGAAGGAAGGCCGACGGCAGCTCAGATGAGCTGTGTGCTGCGTTCTGGCGGTTTGAATAGTGAAGCCAGGTACCCGGCCCGGGTGGAGGGGTGGCGGAGGGGACTCCGGGGGGGGGAGGGGCGGTAGCGACCTATCCGGGGGGGGGGGCCTTTCAACCCCCCCCCCCCTTCCTTTACTAGCCCGTTTTTACGGGCTCAACGGCTAGTGGTAATATATTCATCATGTCCGTCTTTTTTCCTTTTTTTTTTTTTTCCTTAATGGGAAAGAACCATTTCACTTCCATCCTCCATGTAGTTTGGGCTGCATAGCTTTGCGAAAGGGTTCTCATAACAAAAATTATGCACAGGGCAATGATAATTTTCAGAATTAAAAAAAAAAAACACCTTCATATTTCAACATTTGGCATTAAAAAAAAAAAGATCTAGTTAGCACATAATTAGATTGCCATCTCCGTTTCCTACAGTAATTGTCCTCCCTGGCAGCTCTGATTTTTGGGATGAGAAGTGTGGGATCATTATTATTATTATTATTAGCATTTGTATAGCACTACCAGACGCACGCAGCGCTGAACACCTGACACAGAGAGACAGTCCCTGCTCCAAAGAGCTTACAATCTAAATAATACAGACAGACAAGACAATTAAGGGCGAGGGAAGTACTGGGTGAGAAGGAACAAGGGTTGGGGGGGGGCAAATGAGTAGTGGCTAGGAGTCAAATCATCAATTTGGTTTCCCCAGAGTTCAGCTGCCACTGACTGTTGACCTTTTTCAGATCTCGCTTTTCTCCTGTGTACCCTTTACAACTTCTGCACACACCATCCTTGCCAGGGCAGTAGCCTTACCGTTTCTAATACCTATTACTTCTTAATAAAGAAGAGCACTTAAGCAAGAGATGAGGTTACTGTCGGAGAGGTCATGATTAATAATGATTAATTTGATCTGCGCCAACAAGAACTGGATCTTCCATTCACTAAATAATTACTTGGTAGCCTGGATACAATTTCCAGGGAAGCAGAGGAGTGATGCATTCATCAGATTACTCCGCGTTCTTTGGTTGTGGGCTTCACTCAGAGGTTTAGTTGGTCCTGAATCGCTCAAGTGCTGTAGTGCATAAAATCATTTATGTGAGTGTGCATTAATTGGCCAAGGCCCTGTTTATTTTAATTGTGTCAATTCAATTTTGTAACAATAGTGGGGTGAATCCGGGTCTATGTCATGTGATTTCCTAATAACACTGGACCCAATATTCAAAACGATTTCAATGGCCTGGAGGGGCTCCTGGCCATTTAAATACCGTGTCCAGAGCTAAAGTTTAGGCACAGGCATTTATAAGGCACTAAGTCGATGTTCAGTACTTGACTGGCTATTGGCTGCCACATAAAGATAAGACAGCCTTTTATGGATCCCATTTATGCAGTTACCCTGGCCAGAATAAGCGCTGAATATCATCAGCACTTAACCAGCCAAGAGCTGTGGTTAGGTTGGTGGACTTTGGTCTTGGGGAACTGAGGAACTGAGTTCAATTCCCACTTCAGGCACAGGCAGCTCCTTGTGACTCTGGGCAAGTCACTTAACCCTCCATTGCCCCATGTAAGCCGCATTGAGCCTGCCATGAGTGGGAAAGCGCGGAGTACAAATGTAACAAAAATAAAATAGAAACTATTGGAGATTCTACATGGAATGCTGCTATTCCACTAGCAACATTCCATGTAGAAGGCTGCGCAGGTTTCTGTTTCTGTGAGTCTGACGTCCTGCACGTACGTGCAGGACGTCAGACTCACAGAAGCAGAAGCCTGCGCGGCCACATTGGTGATCTGCAAGGGCCGACTTCTACATGGAATGTTGCTAGTGGAATAGCAACATTCTATGTAGAATCTCAAATAGTAGCAACAGTGGAGGAGTGGCCTAGTGGTTAGGGTGATGGACTTTGGTCCTGAGGAACTGAGTTCAATTCCCATGTCAGGCAGCTCCTTGTGACTCTGGGCAAGTCACTTCACCCTCCATTGCCCCATGTACAGTGGGGGAAATAAGTATTTGATCCCTTGCTGATTTTGTAAGTTTGCCCACTGACAAAGACATGAGCAGCCCATAATTGAAGGGTAGGTTATTGGTAACAGTGAGAGATAGCACATCACAAATTAAATCCGGAAAATCACATTGTGGAAAGTATATGAATTTATTTGCATTCTGCAGAGGGAAATAAGTATTTGATCCCCCACCAACCAGTAAGAGATCTGGCCCCTACAGACCAGGTAGATGCTCCAAATCAACTCGTTACCTGCATGACAGACAGCTGTCGGCAATGGTCACCTGTATGAAAGACACCTGTCCACAGACTCAGTGAATCAGTCAGACTCTAACCTCTACAAAATGGCCAAGAGCAAGGAGCTGTCTAAGGATGTCAGGGACAAGATCATACACCTGCACAAGGCTGGAATGGGCTACAAAACCATCAGTAAGACGCTGGGCAAGAAGGAGACAACTGTTGGTGCCATAGTAAGAAAATGGAAGAAGTACAAAATGACTGTCAATCGACAAAGATCTGGGGCTCCACGCAAAATCTCACCTCGTGGGGTATCCTTGATCATGAGGAAGGTTAGAAATCAGCCTACAACTACAAGGGGGGAACTTGTCAATGATCTCAAGGCAGCTGGGACCACTGTCACCACGAAAACCATTGGTAACACATTACGACATAACGGATTGCAATCCTGCAGTGCCCGCAAGGTCCCCCTGCTCCGGAAGGCACATGTGACGGCCCGTCTGAAGTTTGCCAGTGAACACCTGGATGATGCCGAGAGTGATTGGGAGAAGGTGCTGTGGTCAGATGAGACAAAAATTGAGCTCTTTGGCATGAACTCAACTCGCCGTGGTTGGAGGAAGAGAAATGCTGCCTATGACCCAAAGAACACCGTCCCCACTGTCAAGCATGGAGGTGGAAATGTTATGTTTTGGGGGTGTTTCTCTGCTAAGGGCACAGGACTACTTCACCGCATCAATGGGAGAATGGATGGGGCCATGTACCGTACAATTCTGAGTGACAACCTCCTTCCCTCCGCCAGGGCCTTAAAAATGGGTCGTGGCTGGGTCTTCCAGCACGACAATGACCCAAAACATACAGCCAAGGCAACAAAGGAGTGGCTCAGGAAGAAGCACATTAGGGTCATGGAGTGGCCTAGCCAGTCACCAGACCTTAATCCCATTGAAAACTTATGGAGGGAGCTGAAGCTGCGAGTTGCCAAGCGACAGCCCAGAACTCTTAATGATTTAGAGATGATCTGCAAAGAGGAGTGGACCAAAATTCCTCCTGACATGTGTGCAAACCTCATCATCAACTACAGAAGACGTATGACCGCTGTGCTTGCCAACAAGGGTTTTGCCACCAAGTATTAGGTCTTGTTTGCCAGAGGGATCAAATACTTATTTCCCTCTGCAGAATGCAAATAAATTCATATACTTTCCACAATGTGATTTTCCGGATTTAATTTGTGATGTGCTATCTCTCACTGTTACCAATAACCTACCCTTCAATTATGGGCTGCTCATGTCTTTGTCAGTGGGCAAACTTACAAAATCAGCAAGGGATCAAATACTTATTTCCCCCACTGTAAGCCGCATTGAGCCTGCCATGAGTGGGAAAGTGTGGGGTACAAATGTAACAACCCCCCCCCCTTAAAAATAGCTGCTTTTCCCTTAACGTGCTAACCACTAATTTTCAGTACCAATAACTGGTTAGGTGCTGTTGAAAATTAGCGGATAGCCCAGAACAAGCGATTTAGCCAGTCAGTTGCCATTTCTGGAAGGTTAAATTGCTCTGAATAATGAACCCCTTAGAAAGGAAAGTGCATATAGAATTAGGGGTTAATGTATAAAGTTAGCCAATACTACCACTTCTCTTCCCATTTGGCAGCATAGCAGTTAAACTTTGGCTTTACCCTGGACTCTGCACCTTTGCAAGCTCCGTGATGTTTTGCAGCAGGAACAGTAAGATACTAGGGGGTTTTGCAAGCAGTGTGGCCACACAGGAGGCAAATCTGGAGAGTGCAAAAATTATTTCCAGCTCATATCTTCTCACTGACGAAGCAGGCGGGGCAGTGGTGTGCCAGTAGGCAAGCTGCACAAGGTGTAACTATTCTTTGGGATGGTCCTGAGGAACACCGATGAGCCAGATACATGTATCACTCTTCATTTCAGTTGCTAAACTGGAGATGTGCAGAATGCCTAGAGGGGCCCATGAAATGAAAAAACAGGCACAGAAGGCCATAGCAAGTTCCTTTCTTACCTTCCCCACCACCTTTGAAAATACTTGAAGCCTATGCATTCACCCAGGCATGCACATATTTAGTTATTTATCTAATTACTGCCATTTTGAAGACATTCACCCAAGGCAGTGGAAGGCAAGAATAAGCCATACATAGGCAATACATGATAGCCCCTTCGTTCTATAATAGGTAGTCTAAAGTTATGCACCAACTGTGCACATAAGTTATAGAATACTAGTCCTTATGAGCGTGATTGTTTCAGTTAAGCGCGTAAGTACTAGATGTGTGCTCAGTGCTTTTCTATAACTTACGCACCATACAAATGCAAGGGGGCCTTTCTAAGGGCAGCAGCATGGGCATATCCAAAATTTACGCACAGAATTTACAGAATACTGTAAGTTATATGCTAAAGTGCTGCATTTAGGTGCACACATTGACGGCTGCTCTTGACCTGTTGTAAGTGGGCAAGCTAAATGTAGACGCATAGATGCTAATTTACGACGGAATCTGGGCATCCAGATGCTGTTACATAGAAACACAGAAAAATGTAGGCAGATAAAGACTATCAGGCATATTTTCGAAAGAGAAGGGTGCCCATCTTTCGACACAAATCGGGAGATAGGCGTCCTTCTCTCAGGGTCACCCAAATCAGCATAATCGAAAGCCAATTTTGGGCGTCCCCAACTGCTTCCCGTCACAGGGATGACCAAAGTTCCTGGGGGCATGTCAGAGGCTTAGCGAAGGCGGGACTGGTGCATGCCTAACAGATGGGTGTCCTCGAGTGATAATGGAAAGAAGAAGGGCGTCCCTGACGACCACTTGGCCGACTTTACTTGGTCCATTTTCTCTTACGACCAAGCCTCAAACAGGTGCCCGAACTGACCAGATGACCACAGAAGGGAATCGGTGATGACCTCCCCTGACTCCCCCAGTGGTGACTAACCCCCTCCCACCCTGAAAAAAACAACTTTAAAAACTTTTTTTTGCCAGCCTCAAATGTCATACTCAGGTCCATCGCAGCAGTATGCAGGTCCCTGGGGGGGGGGGGGGGGGGGGGGTCAGCGGAGGCAAAGCAAAGGCATGGACGTTCTTCTTTCAAACATTTTGGACATCCTGACCCCCCCCCCCCCCCCCCTCACAGGGACAGCCAAATTTCAAGCAAGTGGAGTTGGTGAAGGAGTGAGTGGCCTAGTGGTTAGAGCACTGGTCTTACAATCCAGAGGTGGCTGGTTCAAACCCCACTGCTGCTACTTGTGATCCAAAATCCAAATAAATAAAGTGGGTGTCAGAGACATAGCAAAGGCATGGATGTCCTTCTCACAGTAACATTCACATTTTGGACATCCTCAACTGCCCATCACAGGGACGGAGGCATAGTAAAGGCACCTAACACTTGACGTCCTTCACCCATACTAAAAAAAAAAAAAGACATCCCTGATGAGCACCTGGACGTGTTATTGTAAGGTTGTAGACAGCAATTTATTTAAGGTTGTAGACGGCTATTATACACGCAGCTTGTCTGCGTGTATGAAGCCGTCTTTGGCGTGCACAGAGCAGCCACGCATAATGCTTGGCTACTCTGCACTGGCTTCCCCTCCTTAGGAAGGAAATCGTGTGCAAATGAGCTAACAGCGAGCTGCTCATTTGCATGTGATTTCCTTCATGCATGCCCGTTCCTTTCTGAATCGCTATGGGATCGGTAAGGGAAGGGCTTTTTCCTTTCAGTTAGTGCATCAGTTAGTCCACTGCTGTGCCCCCTAGGGTGCCCGGGTGGTGTTCTGGCATGTCAGGGGGACCAGTGCACTATGAATGCTGGCTCCTCCCATGACCAAATGAGTTGGATTTGGTCGTTTTTGAGATGGGTGTCCTCGGTTTCCATTATCGCCGAAAACCGGGGACGGCCATCTCTAAGGTCGACCATCTCAACATTTATGTCAACCATCTCTAAGGTCGACCTAAATGTTGAGATTTGGGCATCCCCAACCGTATTATCGAAACGAAAAATGGACACCCATCTTGTTTCAATAATATGGGTTTCCCGCCCCTTTGTGAGGCCATCCTGCGAGGACGCCCTCAGGAAAACTTGGGCGCCCTGTTCAATTATGCCCCTCCACATGGTCTATCCAGTTTGCCCATTCCTGCCATCTACCCTCCCTTTCACTCCTATCTTAGTGGTTAGTGCAGCCAGCTTTGATCCTGATGAGCTGGGTTCAATTCCCCTTGCAGCTCCTTGTGACTCTGGGCAAATCACTTAACCGTCCATTGCCCCAAGTACAAAATAAGTACCTGTATTTAATAGGTAAACCACTTTGATTGTAACCAGGGGCGTATCTGAGGTTCGGCGGTAGGGGGGGCAGGGGCTAGAGTGAGGGGGCACATTATAGCCCCCCCCTACCGCCGTCAACCCCCCCCCTACCGCCGTTAACACTCCCTCCCTCCCCCGCCTACCGCCGTCACCTACCCCGAGGTCCGCTTCCTTCGGCTTTTTAAAATATTGCTTCAGCTGGCGGGGGACCCCAACCCCCCCGCCAGCCCAGCCGCGATCTTTAACTTTTTCATCCTCGTCGTGCAGCGCACTGTGAAAGCTGCATGCATCTTTAGATCCAGTTGGATGGAGTCTGACGTCGCAGCACGTTGTAACGTCAACGTGCTGCGACGTCAGACAGACTCGGGGTAGGTGACGGCGGTAGGCGAGGGAGGGAGGGTTAACGGCGGTAGGAGGGTCCGGGGCAAAATCTGCGGGGGCCCAGGCCCCTGTGGCCCCACGCAGATACGCCCCTGATTGTAACCACAGAAAGGCGGTATATCAAGTCCCATCCCCCATAGAGATCCTATGCACTTGTCTCAAGCTTTCTTGAATGCAGAAAGAGTTTTTGCCTTCACCACCTCCACCGGTTATTTTGGGGCATTCGGGGGGCAGAGTCAGCACTTGGCCATTTAAGTCCGATATTCAGCACTTAACCGGCCAGGGTAACCACATAACTGAAACAACATAAAACAGAGTAAACATAGTCCTATCTATATGTGGTAACCAATAGCAGGTTAAGTACTGAATATTGATTTAACCAGCTCCATGTTAGCGGGCTTCGCAAAAAAATGAGTATTCAATGCCGAAGCCAGGACATGGCCTTCAGCATTGAATATCCAGGAGTAACACCAGCAGTGACAGGACCCAGCATTGAATATCCAGGAATAACACCAGCGGCCGTAAAAAAAAACGCTCATGCCTGCTGGCTGAAAAATTGACCCCGAAATGCGCTCTTACGGAGAAGTTAGGTCGGAGTCTGTACTGTAATTATCCATCAGAAAAAAAGGGGAAGTGAGGCCCACGATAATTTCATTTACTTGACTTCCAATACATTGTTTTTCTTTCCCTGTGAAGTTCCTTGTAAATTTGGGCTGAAAGCAAAAAAAAAAAAAGGATTTACTTAACAGAAAGCATAGTTTTATTTATTGGGATTTATTAACCGCCTTTATTATTATTATTTCTTTTAATTTTTTGTTACATTTGTACCCTGCACTTTCCCACTCATGGCAGGCTCAATGCAACTTACATATACAGGTACTTATTTGTACCTGGGGCAACGGAGAGTTAAGTGACTTGCCCAGAGTCACAAGGAGCTGCCTGTGCCTGCAGTGGGAATCGAACCCAGCTCCCCAGGACCAAAGTCCACCACACTAACCACTAGGTCACTCCTCCACTAGCAACAGTTCATGTAGTAGCCTGCCCTTGCAGCCGCGCAGGCTTCTGTTTCTGTGAGTCTGACGTCCTGCAGGATACAGAAAGTGAAGGTGCCTTGGTGCTTTATAACTTTTGCTACGTGAGACGTGGGGTAAGGAATATTGTAGATGAAAATATTCGAGTTATTCCCCAAGTTTTCCACGTCATCACTGTGGCTAGTGGAATAGCAACATTAACATTCCATGTAGAATCTCAAATAGTAGCAACATTCCATGTAGAATCTGAAATAGGGAAAGGAAACTGGGACTTGATATGCTGCCTTTCTGTGGGGTTTACGTGGAGGGGCATAATCAAACGAAAACGTCTATCTCCATGGGCGTTTATCTCTGAGAACGGGTCCGTGAAGGGGTGGACCGAACCGTATTTTCGAAAAAAAATAGACGCCCATGTTTTATTCGACAATTTGTGAGTTGGGCGTTTTTGTTTTTCAGCGATAATGGGAAATGAAAGCGCCCAGCTCAAAAACAAATAAATCCAAGGCATTTGTTCGTGGGAGGGGCCAGGATTCGTAGTGCACTGGTCCCCCTCACATGCCAGGACACCAACCGAGCACCCTAGGGGGCACTTTTACAAAAACAAAAAAAAAGGTAAAAGAGCTCCCAGGTGCATAGCACCCTTCCCTTGTGTGTTGAGCCCCCCCAAATCACCCTCAAAACCCACTGCCCACAAGTTTACACCATTACTATAGCCCTAAGGGGTGAAGGGGGGCACCTACATGTGGGTACAGTGGGTTTGGGGGGGTTGGACGACTAAGCATTAAGCAGCACAATTGTAACAGGTAGGGGGGGATGGGCCTGGGTCCACCTGCCTGAAGTCCACTGCACCCCCTAACAACTGCTCCAGGGACCTGCATACTGCTGCCAGGGAGGTGGGTATGACATTTGAGGGTGAAACATCATTTTTTGTGGTGGGAGGGGGTTAGTGACCACTGGGGGAGTCAGGGGAGGTCATCCCCGATTCCCTCTGGGGGTAATCTGGTCATTTAGGGCACTTTTTGGGGCCTTATTCGTGAAAAAACAGGGTCCAGGAAAAGTGCCCTAAATTCTAGCTACAAACGCATACTTTTTTTCCATTATCAGCGAAAGGCGCCCATCTCTGTTCTGGTGATAACCATGCCCCAGTCCCGCCTTCACCATGCCTCCGACATGCCCCCATCAACTTTGTACGCTTCCGCGATGGAGTGCAGTTGAAAACGTCCAAGTTTGGCTTTCGATTATACCGCGTTATTCGTTTTTGTGAGATAAATGTCCATCTCCCGATTTAGGTTGGAACTTGGGTGTTTTTCTCGTTTGATTATAAGCAGAATAGTATATACAGGTACTTATTTGTACCTCGGGCAATGGAGGGTTAAGTGACTTGCCCAGAGTCATAAGGAGCTGCCCGTGCCTGAAGTGGGAATCAAACTCAGTTCCCCAGGACCAGAGTCCACCACCCTAACCACTAGGCCACTCCTTCACTCCATGAAAAGATTCACTCCAAGACGGTGTACAGCAGGTACAGTTTAACATAAAAACAGCATAACAGTAAAATAAACAAATACAAAAAAAATTTGGCTCTTATAGTGTGCTTTTTTGAGCCCTAGGTTTTTAAAAGCACACATCACACCATTCATCGAAAAAAAAAGAAAAAAAAAACACCACAGGAACACAGCATGAATTGAAGGGCAAGTGGGCCTTTCAAATGTTCCTAGAAGCTCCAGCTGGACTTGGTTTTCTGCATCTATGGTCACTACAGGGCTGTGGGAGGCACAGAGGCATCTGACTTTCTTAACAGGTGTAAATGTCACTGCCAGAGGCCGAGCTGGAGAGGAAACCCTTGTTTACCTACAAGACCAGAGGATAATTTATAGGTTGGGCTGGGGTTCTGCATTCCCAGACAAATGATGTGCTCTGCCACCCACTCACAAGGCAGCCTCCCTTCCCATCTCTCTCCTGTTTCCCCTCCCCCCCCCTAAACACTGACTAGGTCCTGTCCAAGATGTGATGGATGCACTAGACACCCTAGATGAAGACACTGAAAGGAAGAAAGGGCAGAAATCAATGTTAGTGATGTTACATTTAAGAAATTAGAACAGCAAAAGCCTGCCCAGCAGAGGTCCAAACAGCACTAGAAACGGCATGCTAATGTGCCTTTCCACTCTTTGCACATTTTTTATCTGCCATTCAGAAATTTAAGGTAACCAAAGCAGTTTAAAAGAGTAGCTTTTGCTCAGTAACGACTATGGGCTGCTATAGAGTGAACCTGCAAATTCTTTCCAAATTCGTTTGTAATATATGGCCTTCAGGAGACTCGGCTAAGTCGGAGGCAAAAGAAACAGACATAGAAATGAGACAAAACAGTTATTTCGCTTGTTTTTCCACACATTTCTTCCTATGACACGCTCAGCAAATAGCAGAAGCCAAACACAGCAATATCCTTCTCCAATGGAGACCAGATCACAACCACATTCAGTGTTCAGAGGTAGCACAAGAGAGGCATTCACTCCAACCCTCTTCCTGGGAAGCTTCCTTCAGAACAGCAATCCCTAGGGCTGTTCAGTCCAAAAATGTTTGTGTCGAGTTGTTTCCTGTCATTTATGGAAATGTTTGTTTTGTTCTAGGGGGTTTTGACATATTTTTTTGTTACGGGAGCAATGCTGTTTAGAGTGTGCAAGCCCTTTGGTCGTGGGAGGAGCCAGCATTAGTAGTGCACTGGTACCCCTGACATGCCAGGACACCAACTGGGCACCCTAGGGAGCACTGCAGTAGACTTCACAAATTGCTCCCAGTTACATAGCTCCCTTACCTTGTGTGCTGAGCCCCCCCCCCCCCAAAACCTACTACCCACAACTGTACACCACTACTATAGCCCTTATGGGTGAAGGGGGGCACCTAGATGTGGGTACAGTGGGTTTGTGGTGGGTTTTGGAGGGCTCACATTTACCACCACAAATGTAACAGGTAGGGGGGGATGGGCCAGGGTCCGCCTGCCTAAAGTGCACTGCTCCCACTAAAACTGCTCCAGGGACCTGCATACTGCTGTGATGGACCTGAGTATGACATTTGAGGCTGGCATAAAATATTTTTAAAGATGGGACCACTGGGGGAGTAAGGGGAAGTGATCCCCGATTCTCTCTGGTGGTCGTCTGGTCAGTTCGAGCACCTTTTTGTGGCTTGGTCGTAAGAAAAACACGACCAGGTAAAGTCGTCCAAGTGCTTGTCAGGGATGCCCTTTTTTTTCCATTATGGGTCGAGTACGCCCATGTCCTGCCTTCGCTACACCTCTGACACGCTCCCGTAAACTTTGGTTGTCCCCGCGACGGAAAGCAGTTGGGGATGCCCAAAATCGGCTTTCGTTTATGCCGATTTAGGCGACCCTGAGAGGACGCCCATCTTCCGATTTCTGTCAAAAGATGGGCGTCCTTCTCTTTCGAAAATGAACCTGATAAGTCCCAAAGGGTTCGCAGACAATATGCGCTATTCACGAAGAGTAAGCACTATTTGCAAAGAGCGCGCGCTCATCCAGAAAGTGTGCAAAAGCTTGCACTATTCATGCATGTATGCGCTATCGGGTAAGCATGTACACTCTTTTTGAAAGAACACGCCCTCCTTGCAATCAGTGCACACTCATATTTAGTGACACAGTCCATCAAGGTTTGACTTACGTTAAACTGCAGTGCTTAGCTTTGAAGAACTAGCTATTTAAGCAGAGTTATAGAATAGATTGATGATGAGAGTAATTTTATTCAATCATTATTCAAGATTTTATTGTGTATCTATGTTTGATATGTTAATATTTTAAATATTGTGCACGCTTATTGATCATTTTGAAACTGCTTTAAAAATCTTGGTTGTGTTAAGTGGCACATCAGGTTAATAAATCAAGCCAAATCAAATTAAATCAACTAAACTATATTATGGAAAATTCTTTCAGTCAACATGGACTTCTGGTTGCCACATACGGATCCTGTTAACAATGTAAACAGTGTACCATGTTTACCATATAAATGTCAGCACTGTCTCAGTGTTTCCTCTTATCTACTAAAATCACACTGCATGGTCAGCTTAGCTTTGTCTGTGAAACCTAATGAGTGGCAAAAGATACCAAACCACAACTGACCCACATTAAAGGGAAATAAAGTTCAAAAGCCCCAGACTTGCACTGAGGGTGAAAGGAAATTCAATGATTCCATTCATTCTTACATAGGCAGAAGGATTCTCACTCTTTTGAGCGTCCTAGGGCTGAAATACAAGATACTATACCACTTACTGTGAGACGTTAGGTGATGATATTTTTCAAGATGGTGCCACCAAGCCAGCAGCCAATAGGAATCGCTCTTGCTCCCTTTCAGATTAAAACAGTGGGATTGCAAAATCTCTCCTGTGGATGGGGGGGGGGGGGGGGGGGGGGGGAGGAACCCCAGCAAATTAGGTTTTCAGGACAGTTGCAATGAATATGCATGAGATATTTGCATGAACTGCTTCCACTGCATGCAAATTACTGTATTTCATATATATTACTTGTGGCTATTCTTAAAACCAGACTGGTTGGAGGTCTCCGGGACAGGCTTGAAAAACATCAAATTAGACAATCTGAGGTAAATATGGGGTGGGGGGAGGAAGGGTCCTGGAAGTAGGACCTTTATTTGACAAAGAGGTGGGGCTTCTCAGGAGAAGCAAGGGTCTCAGTGGGAGGGAAAGGAAGAGAAGAATGCCACATTTATCTAAATTGGAACTCGGAGATGGGAGAGTCAATGGGGCCAGAAACTGGGCCAGAAAACAACAGCGTTTTGATGCCTCCCAGCGGCAAGCCAGTAGTCCTCAAGATCTTGCTGTCATCACATAAAGTATTCAGTGGCCCTTTTACAAAACTGCGGTAAGCATAATATGTGCTTACCACAGCAAAAAATGGTGTGCTGTGGAGTGCGCTGAGGTGTCCCATGGTAATGTGCACGTTCTACCCAGATGCTTTTGGGGGGGGGAGTCTGGGGGTGGAGAATAGGCATGTTCTGTGCTAACTGGTTAGCGCAGCTACATTGCCATATGCTAACTGATTAGTGCATGCTTAGCGCATGAGCCGTTACCACCTACATAATTGGTGGCACCAAATGCTCAGGCACTAATCTGTTTTAATGGCAACACACTAACTGCACCAGATGTCATTTTGTAAAAGGATCTACATGTAGAAATAGCAGCACTTATATATATAGATTACATGCAAGTGTCCATTACTATCACAGACAGTCACTATTTCCTCAATGCTGCGAGATACAGAGATTTCAAGAACAACCAAGGAAATCCACATTTTGAAAACGAAAATGCAACTGCATAACCGAGTCCTTGTCTTGTGACAAAACAAAATATACCAATAAGGTTGCGGTCCCAGTCACAAAATCTCCAGAAGTTTCCAATAGGCCTGTAAATGCCAATGTCGAAACTTCCGATTGCACAGGCCTCCCTTGATTTTTTCCAGCTGGCAAAATATAATATATATTATTTAATCATAGTATTTTCTGAAAATTCAGAACATCCTTAGTACTTACGGAAGACTTCTCTAGGAACCATGGAGAAAACACGTGGAAAATTTTAATATACGTAAGTTCAAAGCCCTAGCCTTGTTTTCCATAAGTTCTAATCTCCGTTCTAAGTTCTAATTCTACGTCATCTGCTAGAGAAGATTCTACACCTTTAATATCTTTTACCTCCTAGTCCAAAGAAGAAACCTTTTCCTTCAGTGTACTTGCTTCAGACGATCACCTGTGCTTTGGCCAAAGATTTAGAAGGAAATTGAGCAAAATCTCCACTGAGTTTGTGAAAGAATCCAGTTCTAGGGTAACAACTGCAGGCTTTACCCGTCACTCTTCCTCTCCTATTTGGGAGATCAATGGACCCCCCCCCCCCCCCCCCATCTCTGGAGACTCCAGTCGTTCCACTAATTGGATCATCAACTGGCTGAGTGTTTCCACCAGAGCTGGGGCCGTCAAATTAGGCCCCTCTTGCACCTGGCTCCCAGTTGGGTTCCAAAGAGCTTGTGGCAATGGTGGAGAAACCAGGCTCAGTGAAACATCACTGCCCAACATAATGATAGTCTCTGCCAGGCTGATTCACAGCTAAACACTGCTGAATGGTACACTGTCCCACATCCATAGAGACCGGCGTTGAGGTCAGCAGGGGATTCCTCATTCTTCCCCGTCTCTTAGGTATCAGAATCAAGGTAATAATTTGAGGAAAAGTGGTATAGGGAGAGGCACTTTGAGCACTGCTACAGCATGTCAGCATCGGTGGCCATCTAGGATCCCTGTGTTGTTTATTTGTTATTTATGTGATTTTATGTATGTTGCTATTGTTCACCGCCCTGGATAAAGGTGGGTTACAAATAATAAAATCTAAATCTAAATGTTCAATGGGGATTAAAGCCCTGACAGTCTCTGGCCAGGGGGCCATGCACCAGGACTCATTCTGTAATGTGCAACCATGTGCCCTGTCTCTAGCCACTAGATGTCATCCTTACGCAATGATCAAGACTCCCGCCAGCCAAAGGCAACCAGCACTGCCTCCATGGTATCTCAGCCAGAATGAGAATGGAGCTGGATGTGAGGATCAAGCAGGGGACCTTGCACATTACAATGCACAGCACCCTAGCCACCCCCTCCCCCCCAAGCAGCTCTTTATTTGTGGTTGTTTAAGCAGAACAGTCTGTCTCTTCTTAGATTTTTTTTTATCCAATAGTAGCAACATTCCATGTAGAATCTCCAACAGCAGCAACATTCCATGTAGAATCTCCAACAGTAACAACATTCCATGTAGAATCTCCAATAGTATCTATTTTATTTTTGTTACATTTGTACCCCGCGCTTTCCCACTCATGGCAGGCTCAATGCGGCTTACATGGGGCAATGGAGGATTAAGTGACTTGCCCAGAGTCACAAGGAGCTGCCTGTGCCTGAAGTGGGAATCGAATTCAGTTCCTCAGTTCCCCAGGACCAAAGTCCACCACCCTAACCACTAGGCCACTCCTCCACTCTTCTTAGATCTTACGGCAATCAAAATGTATATACAGTACAGTCTCGATTATCTGACCTAACTGAAAAGTCGGATAATACGGAAAACACTGCATAAACCCCTCAAACAATGCATAAACAAAGGCACTGAGTTCCCCCTTTTCCAAAATTGTTCTAAAACAAAGATTTTTAACAGAAACAAATGCAATGATGTCACGGGGTGGGGGAGGGTCTATCAGATATGCCGGATGTTCGGATTACCGAAGGTCAGACAATCAAGACTGCACTGCAAATCTTGTTAAAGCAAGTTTTTGATTTGTCATAAATGACAATTCACCTACCACCTTTATGCTAAACTTGCAGAGTTTCTGCTTTCTCATTTCCCTTTTAAAAACAGAGCAAACATAAAATGGGGATAAAGATCCCCAACAACTCGCTGTTAAGCTGTCTCCAAAATACCTTATGTTTTCACGCATTTGTACTTTAGCGAGTGAGCAGAATGTGCTTGGGACTGTTTGTTAGCAGACATGCTGTTACCTAGCAAAAATAGCGCCAAAGCTCATACAACTTGGGGGACAAGACAGAGAGCGGTGGTGGTAGGGTAAAAGTGGGAGATGGCTGGGTCTCCAGTGAAAAAGAAGGCAGACCAGATAAGGCAATTGTAGTACATTTGACAGAGACTTTCCTTAAGTATGCATGAGGCAAAGTCTTTGGAGCATGATTTGTTTGCACTGCTAAAGAACTCAGCATGTAGATAAACATTCCAAAAACTAATTCTGCCCTCCCCCTCTTAATGTGGGCTGGCAGACGTTTGCATGATCCCTAAGGAAGAATGCTTCCCAAAGTCAATGCGACAGCAGCACTGTAAGATATAGACATGTTTTTTTCTGTTGCTTATGGAGTCTGTTTAGAGATATGTATTCTTAAAAACTAGATATATGTGATTTGGTGTGAGAGAGAGAAAGAGAGAAAGAGAGATTTCTCAATAAGACGTTAATTAAAGCGTTATAAAAAGGCCACTTTCTTACATTGTATTGTACATGGAAAAAGAATATTGCATTATTAAAAAGGTCAATGAGCTTAGCAGGATGGAAACCTAATGCCCTAAGTGGAGGGCAATTAAAGAGAATTGCATCCATTCTTCAATGTCAAGACCAGGAAGAGAGGCAACCTCCTGGTGGTGATAATTATAAGCAGGAGAATAATCTCCTTCTCATTTTTTAGGCCTGTGTACTTGTATGGAAAGGTTTTGTTTTCCTAGTGGCGGAAGACTGGAGGATGCCTGTATATACATTCATTGTGCAAAGATACACGTTTGGCTTCCAAAGTTAAAAAGAAAGCATATGACCATTAAAGAAAACTGCGTAAGTCATGCATATCGACATGCTAAGCAGATGCATTTTTTACCTTTAACTAGTCACTCAAAATACAAAGGGACACTATTCAGCTGGTGAGGATTAGCATTTTGCTGACCACCACCAGCGGTATACCTGAAAATTCAATGCCAGGCAGTGTCCGGAGTCCGGCATTGAATTTCCAGATATACAGAGCCAATGAAAACATAGCCAACTAAGTGCAATATTCGGCACTTAACCGGCTATGAAGAACCGCATAAACACAGGACAGCATTTTATGCGGTCCTATTAATGCAGTTACATATTAGTCTGGTACATACTGAAAATCAGCACTTAATTTATTTATTTACTTGTTACATTTATACCCCACATTTTCCTACCTATTTGCAGGCTCAATGTGGCTTACAAGTACTGTAAAGGCATTTGCCCTTTAGGTTGATAACAAATACAATATTGTATTGTGGTCAGATGAGGTAGATGTGGGTCAGGCGTCACGGGTCGAGGGGAAGATGATGGTAAGTTGTCCAGTACGATGTTTGATTATGTTGTGTTGCTGTGTGTGAGGAGTTACGTTGAATCGGTGGGATAGGCTTTTTTGAAGAGGTGAGTTTTTAATGATTTCCTGAAGTTTAGGTGGTCATTGTTTTCGCAGCATGCGGGAGTCCATTCCATAGTTGTGCGCTCATGTAGAAGCTAGATGCATATGTTGTTTTGTATTTTAGCCCTTTGTAGTTAGGGTAATGTAGGTTTAGGTATGATCGCGCTAATCTGGATCTGTTTCTGTTTGGTAGATCTATAAGGTCTGTCATATATCCTGGGACTACGCCGTAGATGATTTTATGGACCAAAGTGCAGATTTTGAAATAGATCCATTCTTTGATTGGGAGCCAGTGCAGCTTTTCTCGGAGGGGTTTAGCGCTTTCGAATCATGTTTTACCATATATCAATCAGGCTCCTGTGTTTTGGGCGGTTTGGATTTTTTTTTTGTAAGTTGTTTTTTACATCCCACGTAGATTCCGTTGCAGTAATCTGCATGGCTTAGGACCATTGATTGTATTAGTTTGCGGAAGATTTCCCTCAGGAACAAAGGTTTTATTAGTTTGAGTTTCCACATTGAGTAAAACATTTTCTTTATTATGGTATTTACTTGGCTCTCGAGGGTGAGATTGCGGTCGATTGTGACTCCGAGTATTTTTAGGCTGTCTGAAATCGGGAGTGTGTGTCCTGGGGTGTTTAAGGTTGCGGGTTTGTAGTTGTTATGTTGAGATGAGAGGATAAGGCAGTGTGTTTTTTCTGTGTTCAGTTTCAATTGGAATGAATTTGCCCAAGAGTCCATGATGTTCAGGCCATCATTGATTTCATTGGTTATTTCAGTCAGGGCATGTCTGAAGGGAATGTAGATTGTAACATCAACTGCATAGATGAATGGGTTAAGGCCTCGGTTGGATAGGGATTTTGCCAGTGGGATCATCATCATGTTGAAGAGTATTGGTGTTAGTGATGATCCTTGAGGTACTCCACAGTCTGCTGTCCACGGTGGTGAAATGTTTGAATTTGATTATACTTGGTATATTCTGGTGGTTAGAAAGTCCTTGATCCATTTAAGTACGTTTCCGACAATCCCAAAGTGGCCAAGGAGCCTTAGTAGTATGCTATGGTTTACCATATCAAATGCGCTTGATATGTCGAATTGGAGGAGGAGTATGCTTTTACCAATGGCTATTTCCTGTTTGAATTTGGCCAGGAGAGTGACTAGGACAGTTTCGGTACTATGGTGGGAACGGAATCCTGATTGTGAGTTGTGTAGTATTGAGTGTTTGTCACTCAATACTACTACTACTACTACTACTACCAATCATTTCTATAGCGCTACTACGCACCAAGTACAAAAATATCTAGAAAATGGTGATTTTTCCAAACAAAAAAATAAACATTTTTTTTTTGTTGGAAAAGTACTCTATTCATCACTCAATCTTCAGACGTTTTTCACATAACGATTCAAATTGGACTTAGCCATCATATCAAAAATACCCCTACACTTGAACCAGACATAAGAGTAAAAGACATGAAAAACTGTGAGGCTAAAATACAAAGCCAACTGTGAAAACACAATCTCCTAAAAACACGAGTATAAAAATGGCAAAAGCTCCATTTTTTTCTATACCCTGGAATCATAATTCATTAAATCCTATCTATGGGACAAAATAGAGGGAGGGCTGTGGGATGTTGACCACTAGTCGTATCTTTTTCCTATCTTAACATTTTGAAGGTTCTAAAATGTTATCCAAGAATAAAGAACAATGAAAACAAGGACGTGCAGAAGGTGTACGTCAATATCTCTGCACATGTAGTAGGAACAGTGATTTCAAAAGACTGCACATGGGGGAAACAGGCATGCAACACCCCGCCCCAAATGTGTGTGGGAGCAACCTTTTGCAAATCGCTACTCCCATACTCAACAGTTGCCCCAATCTCTCCCAACACCAATCCTGTCATCAAATCCCCACCCCCTGATATTCAACCAACCCCATCCCCATTTATTTATTTAAAAACTTCTATACCGCTTAATCCAAAGTTCTTAGGAGATCATAAATCAACATATACAATATACTAATTAACATACAAAGGATATATTAACAGAAATTTTTTCTTAATGAATTCTTTTTTACCTGAATGTAACTCACTGTGGGCTACTACTGAAAAAGGTGTGAGCAAAATCAAAAAAAATCTAAACAAATAAATAAACATATCTTAATAAGAAGCTAAGACGTCATTCATTAACCCTTCTAAATGCTTGCAAAAAAGTAGAGTTTTAAGTTCTTTTTAAAACTCTCTGAATTCTTGAATCTCTCTCATTCTACGAGGCAACTTGTTCCTGCATAAAGGACCCACAATATAAAAAAACTGTGTTCCTATATATTCCTCAGATCTTATAACAAGAGATGGAACATCAAGCAGCAATTGACCTTCTGATCTCAACGATCGAATGGGCCGATAAATATGTAGTTTCGCAACCAAAATCTTTGATACCTATTGATTCATTATTTTAAAGACTAAACAAAGAATCTTAAATTGAATCCAATTTTCAAAAGGCAACTGATGAAGTCTCTTCAATACTGTAGAATTATAATCACAATGACCCTGGCCACTAAATTCTGAGCAACCTGCATTGTTTTAATTTATGTTTTCTGAAGCTCCATCACCAATGCATTACAATAGTGAAAACAGGGAGTAATACAACTGTTCGAAAATTGTGTGGTTTCTAACAAATCGTTCAGTCATCTCATCAGCCGTAATTTACAGCACACATATCTAATGATCTTCTGAACATGCCCTTTCATTGTCAAACTTTCATCCAGCATTATCCCTAACGTCCGCAACTTTGTACAATGGGAATATTATCACCTTAAATTGAAAAAACTGTCAGTACATAAAAAAAAAGTTAATAACAAAATTTGTTTTGTTAATATTTAATTTTAGATTGTTTGCAGACATCCAGTAATGAACTGATTGCATTATCAATCTCAGATTATCAAATGTATTTTGAACACTATTACCAAAAATACCAGAAACTGTATATCATCTGCAAACAGCCTAAACTGTATACCAGAACAATTGAGTAAGCGCCACAATGGTAACAGAAAACTACCATGAGGGGAAGCTGTGTGAGGTGCTTTTTTGCCAGGGAGGAACAAGTGTTGCTAGCGAAAGAATCAGATATTGGACGGGATCAGTATTGTTAATGGGGAGACCAATGTTGCCAGGAGGAGGACTGAATGTCGGGGGGGGGGGGGGGAGGCTTACAATAACAACATTCATAATTAAATCATACATAAGACATTAAGGATCCTATTTACTAAGGTGCACTGGCATTTTTAGCATGCGCTAAATGCTACAGACACCCATATAGTCCTATGGGTGTCTCTAGCATTAGCATACGCTAAAAAACACTAGCGGGCCTATAGTGCGGCTTAGTAAACAGGGCCCTAAAAATACAAACATGTTAAAAATAATTTCAATATAGTAACATAGTAACATAATAGATGATGGCAGAAAAAGACCTGCACGGTCCATCCAGTCTGCCCAACAAGATAACTCATATGTGCTACTTTTTGTGTATACCTTACCTTGATTAGTATCTGTCATTTTCAGGGCACAGACCGTATAAATCTGCCCAGCACTATCCCCGCCTCCCAAACACCAGCCCCGCCTCCCACCACCGGCTCTGGCACATATTTCATAATTTCAATTTTTTACTTAATCTTACATATATGTTATGCAATTTTGAAACACAAGAATAGAGAACTCTACTTAACAACACAGTTTAACACATCAGGAACTCAAGATTTCGCACCATATACTTGCTGAAATAAAAAAGATGTAAGTATTGTAATCGGGATTATGAGACACCACTATGAATGAGCCAGCTAGAGTTAGGTCCCCAGGAAGAGCAAAAAGCTCCTCCAGGTAGGCAGATGTCTACCAAGCCAAGAAGCACTGGTTCAAGACCAACTTATCATATATCATTTTCTACTGTCACCCAAAATGTCTTTACCTTCACTCAGTCCCAATCCAAGGGGTCCTTTTACTAAGATGCGCCGAAAAGTGGTGTAGATGCGTGTATTGGACACGCGCATATCCATTTTTCAGCTCTCTTTTTTTGGCTGAAAATGGATGTGTGGCAAAATGAAAACTGGCGCGTGTCCATTTTGGGACTGAGACCTTACCGCCACCCATTCACTCAGTGGTAAGGTCTCACGTGTTAACTGGGCGGTAATCGTCAGTGTGCGTACAATGCCAATTACCACCCGGTTAGTGCCACACGTTTTCCGGCACACGTAGTGGATGCAAATAAAAAATGGAATTACCACCCGGGCCATGCGGTAGCCGGGCGGTGGTTCCGAATTGGCACAAGTTGATCGTGAATAGGTACCTATCCAGCTCATTTTCGAAAGAGATCCCCGGCCATCTTCCGACACAAATCGGGAGATGGCCGGCGATCTCCTGAACCTGGCCAAATCGGTATTATCGAAAACCAAATTTGGCCGGGTTCAACTGCTTTCCGTTGCGGAGCCGGCGAAACATCAAGGGGGCGAGGGAATTGGGGATGACCTCCCCTTACTCCCCCAGTGGTCACCAACCCCCTCCCACCCAAAAAAAAAACTTTTTTGCCAGCCTCTATGCCAGCCTCAAATGTCATACCCAGCTCCCTGACAGCAGTATGCAAGTCCTTGGAGCAGTTTTTAGTGGGTGCAGTGCACTTCAGACAGGTGGATCCAGGCCCATCTCCCTCCTACCTGTTACACTTGTGGTGGTAAATGGGAGCCCTCCAAAACCCACCCAAAACCCACTGTACCCACATGTAGGTGCCCCCCTTCACCCCTTAGGGCTATGGTAATGGTGTAGAGTTGTGGGCAGTGGGTTTTGGGGGGGATTTGGGGGGGCTAAACAACCAAGGGAAGGGAAGTATGCACCTGGAGCTATTCTTATTTTATTTTTTTTAATTTTTAGAAGTGCCCCCTAGGGTGTCCAGTTGGTGTCCTGGCATGTGAGGGGGGGCCAGTGCACTACAAATGCTGGCTCCTCCCACGACCAAATGCCTTGGATTTCGCCGGGCTTGAGATCGCCGGCATTATTTTCCACTATGGCCGAAAGCCGATGCCGGCCATCTCAAACCTGGCAAAATCTGACATTTGGCCGGGCCCAACCGTATTAGTAAAGAAAAAGATGGTCGGCCATGTTTTTCAAAAATACGGTTGGCTCCGCTTACTCGTGGCACCAGCCCCGAAGATGGCCGGCCAGCTATTTCGCCGGCGCCGTTCGTTTATGCCCCTCTATGTGGCTTGGTAAAAGTGCCCCATGTGTTTGAAAGTGCTTTTATCAGCACAACTTATCTAATACTAGGAATAAATGCCCGTTTCTGAGGGCAATGAAACGGGCGCTAGCAAGGGGCCCCCTCCCTCCGAGCTACTTGCCTTGTTCGGTGTTGGCGTCGCTGTGTGTGGGTAGGGTTTTGGTTTTTTTTGTTTGCTGCGCCTCCGTGGCCGTGCCTGTGGCGTTTCGGTTTCGGGCCTCGAGTGTTATAGCTCCGCCCTCGACGTCATGACGTTTTGACGCGAGGGCGGTGCAGACACTCCAGGGCACACCGGATATTTCGGGCGCCTCAACTTCCGTGGAGGCTTCAGAACATTGGGGTTGCCTTTTATATATATAGATTTTTCAGTGAAGGCTCTGTTCATTTGATATTTATTTATTTATTGCATTTGTATGCCACATTTTCCCTCCTTTTTTGCAGGCTCAAAGTGGCTTACAATACATCATGGATAGTGGAAATGAGAGGGGATTACAGAAGGATTTGGGGTTGCATGGTAATGGAATACATAATGATAGTATAACAGAAGGCATTATTTTTTTTTTTAATTTATATATTTATTAATATTATCCAATATTTTACAATCCTCTTGTTCAGGAAAAGTATCTAATAATCTACAAATTATGTAAAAATAATAAAACAAACAGGAAAAGAAAGTGAAGCTTAAGCTTCACATTAACAGGAAAACTATACTCAAGTCCATACATGTGATCCAAGATTTCAGGAAAATACTGGAGACAAATTATCTAAAGGTTAATCAGAAAAAAAACAAATTATACAAATACTGTTAAGTAGAGCAAACACTTGTAGTTAACGCTTATCCATTTTCACTGAGGTTATGAGTGAAGATACATGAGACGGCTCTGTAAATACATATTTTTTATCCCTAAACCTTATTATACACTTGCAGGGGTATCTTAAAAAAAAGGTACCCCCCAAGTGCAAAACTTCAGGCCTAAGGAGCAGGAATTGTTTCCTTCGTCGTCGTGTCTCCTTAGAGACATCAGGAAAAAGTAAAACTTTTAACCAAAAAGGGTTTATCTTTATTTCGGAAAAAGAGACGAAAGATCCAATTCTTGTCAGGTAATAGTGCAACTGTAGCCACCAATGTAGCTGCAGTTGCTAATTCAGTATCAGAAGTCTCAAGCAATAGAGAGACATTCATCGGAGCTTCGGGTTGACAAGTTCCTTTCCCAGGAATATAATAAACCATAGTCATTGGTGGTAAGTTCTGTTCAGGAATTAGTAAATTTTCACGCATATAGCGTTTCAGCATATCCAAACAGAAGGCATTATTAACATTACTGGATATATGTATTCACATGTTTTGATCTTTGTGGTATGTCTTGTCGAAGAGATGGGTCTTTAGTAGTTTGCGGAAGCTGGTTAGTTCATAGGTCGCTTTTAGGTTACGTGGCAGTGCATTCCAGAATTGCGTGCTCATATAGGAAAAGGTTGACGCATGCATTAATTTGTATATAACGTAACTGGGGGGTCTATGCCAACGAAATCTAAACTTTTTACTGAGCTTCCAAATGTTTTGTACATATCAAACTCACCATTATTCCTTAGCCGATAGAATCCCCCAATCAATCAAATTCCCATTGTTAGTAGGGAAGCTTTTTTAGTGACTGCTGTATTCCCTAACTGTCCTCTCTGCTCCCTAAACTTTTGAACAATAACTTCTGTCACATTGAAAAGGGCCAGCAGCATCACCCTGAATTTATGAAAGAAATGTTGAAGTTGTAGCCATGGGAACACCAGGATCAGAACCCTTTGCTTCATTTTGAACCTTCACTCTGCTAAGAAATCAATCATTTTATTCAACCCTTTGTCACTCTTCCACTGAAGGCACTTTCATAGCCCAGATGAAAGTTAGCATCATTCAGAACTGGGGATATAGGAGAAAGGCTTCTTTGCCATCCCATAAGTACATAAGTATTGCCATACTGGGACAGACCAAAGGTCCATCAAGCCCAGCATCCTGTTTCCAACAGTGGCCAATCCAGGTCACAAATACCTGGCAAGATCCCCACAAAGTACAAAACATTTTATGCTGCTTATCCCACAAATAAGCAGTGGATTTTCCCCAAGTCCATTTTAATAATGGTCTATGGTCTTTTCTTTTAGGAAGCCATCCAAACCTTTTTTAAACCCCACTAAGCTAACCACCTTTACCACATTCTCTGGCAACAAATTCCAGAGTTTAATTACACGTTGAGTGAAAAAAAAATTTTCTCAGATTCATTTTACATTTACTACTTTGTAGCTTCATTGCATTACCCCTAGTCATAGTATTTTTGGAAAGAGTAAACAGACGCTTCACATCTACCCGTTCCCCTCAACTCATTATTTTATAGACCTCTATCATATCTCCCCTCAGCCGTCTTTTCTCCAAGCTGAAGAGCCCTAGCTGCTTTAGCCTTTCCTCATAGGGAAGTCATCCCATCCCCTTTATCATTTTCGTCGCCCTTCTCTGCACCTTTTCTCATTCCACAATCCAGTATAAATACTTTCCCAGTTTAGCATACTGGTCCAATCAGTGGATGGGTCCTTAATGTACCTCTTGTTAAGTCCCAATCTTCAAAAACTAAGGAGCTAAGCTCATTATGCGTGGTTGCATTATTTTACATACTAATCCAATATTTATCATAGTTACCAGTATACCAAACTTTACCTATTTGCAATTGTGAGGCAAGGAATTATGGATAAAAAGGTTGGTGTTAGACATTCAGGGGCCCAGGGCAGAAACTGGGAAGGGGGTCCCAAAGCTGGTCTTCAGCCTATGTCTTTCTTGACCTTGAGGCAGGTTTGGGAGCCCCCTGTAGTAGTGGCCCAAGGCAATTGCCCTGTCTGCCACCCCCTAATGCCAGCCCTAGATAAAAATCGGGTAATGATATCCTCTCTTTGTCCCGGTGCCATATTAATGTAGTAATCACAATTCTACGTTATTCTCCATGCCTCAAGCAGTTGTAAATATTTCAATTTTGATCCCTAAAGAACTCACTTGAAACCTGACAAGGTAGTATGGAGAACAAAAATAGCAGACTGGGAGCCTTATTCATCTTTATAAGACTAACTCTTGTTAAAAATGAAGAGGGTAAGTGTCTCTGTCTACCTAACTTCTCTCAGAATTTCTTTAATGGGGGCAGTAGAGATGCATATCTACATTTCCCAAGGTATTTATGCCTTCTATAGTTCATTGAAAAGGATAATGCGGTTTTAAACATCTTTCTAATATTCTGTAACCAATAGAAATCAAACAAAATAAAACATGGAAAAGAAAATAAGATGATACCTTTTTTATTGGACATAACTTAATACATTTCTTGATTAGCTTTCGAAGGTTGCCCTTCTTCGTCAGATCGGAAATAAGCAAATTTGGTAGATATATATAAGTAAAACATCCAAGCATTTCTTTGACAGTCTAACAGGGTGGGGGTGGGTAGGAGGTATGCATGTAAAATTGACAACTAATATCACTACTACTACTGCTTCTTATCATTTCTATAGCGCTACTAGACATACACAGCACTGTACACTGGACATGACGAGACAGTTCCTGCTCGACAGAGCTTACAATCTAATCAGGACAAACAGGACAAATAAGGGATAAGGGAATTACTAAGGTGGGAATAATAAAACAGACATACTGAACAAGTGAATAGGATTTAGAAGTTAAAAGCGGCATCAAAAAGGTGAGCTTTTAGCCTAGATTTGAAGACAGCCAGAGATGGAGCTTGATGTACCAGCTCAGGAAGTCTATTCCAGGCATACGTGCAGCATGATAAAAGGAACGGAGTCTGGAGTTAGCAGTGGAGGAGAAGGGTACAGAGGAGATTTACCTAATTAATGGAGTTCCCAGGAGTGTAGGGAGAGATAAGAGTAGAGAGGTACTGAGGAGCTGCAGAATGAATGCACTTGTAAGTCACTACAAGAAGTTTGAACTGTATGCAGAAACTGATAGGGAGCCAATGAAACGAATTGAGGAGAGGGCTAATATGAGCATTGCGATACTAGTGGAATACAAGTCATGCAGCAGAATTTTGAACAGATTGAAGGAGAGAGAGATGGCTTAGAGGGGGACCTGTGAGAAGCAAGTCTACAGGTAAGAGAGAAGTGATAGGAGTGGCCTAGTGGTTAGGGTGGTGGACTTTGGTCCTGAGGAACTGAGTTCAATTCCCACTTTAGGCAGAGGCAGCTCCTTGTGACTCTGGGCAAGTCACTTAACCCTCCATTGCCCCATGTAAGCTGCATTGAGCCTGCCATGTGTGGGAAAGCACGGGATACAAATGTAATAAAAATAATAAGAGTGTGGATAAGGGTTTTGATTTAGATTCATTCATTTTATATCCCAAAATTCTGCTATATAATTTATATTCCCTCATAAATACAGGTAAAGATGTAAATGGGATCTCTGTGAAAAAAAACAGTGTCATCTGCATGTAATGCCACTTTATGGACATCACCTCCCACGTCATTCCACAATATCAAAAGTATGGCAATTCACCTGAACAAATGGCTACAAGGCCAAGGCAAAAAGGAGTGGGGAGCGAGAGCAACCCTGCTTGGTTACCCATCATAGCTCAAAGGTTCTGCCATATAAAGCTGCACCTGCTTTAATAAACCATCTCCAAAATTTAAATGACGAAGACAGAAGGAATAAGGCCATTCTAACCTATCAAAGGATTTCTCTGCATTCAATGCCAAGAAAACTGCAGGATGAGTAGCGGACCAACAGGTAACGTATAATCTTAAACGCTTTCCTGACATTATCTGAACCATTTCTTCCTCTTATAAATCCAGTTTGATCTCATCGAGCCTCTTAGTTAAGATCTTTGCATCAATATCAATAAGCAAAATAGACTTACGGTCTTAGAAATACCCCTTTTGAGTTCTAGCACTGAGATAGGTGTTTCTAGTCTGTCCTTATGACTCTTGTCCAACTTGGACAAGAAAAGATTTAGGTCTTATTGTAAACAATACATTTGAAATCTTCTGCCCAGTTTGTGGTGGCAGCCAAAAAAGCAAACAGAAAGCTAGGGCTTACTAGGAAAGGGATAGTAAATAAGACCAAGAATACTATAATGCCTCTGTATTGCTCCATGAAACGACCTCACCTTCAGCATTGTTTTCGATTCTTGACGCTGTATCTCAAAAAAGATATGTCAGAATTAGAAAAGGTTCAAAGAACAGCGACAAAAATGATAAAGGGGATGGAACTCCTCTTATGTAAGGGAAAGGCTAAAGAGGTTAGGGCTCTTCAGCTTGGAAAAGAGACGGCTGAGAGGGAGATAAGATTGAGGTCTACTAAATTCTGAGTGGTGTAGAATGGGTAAAAGTGAATCGATTTTTCCTAAAGACTAGGTAGGGGCCACTCACTGAAATTGTATTGAAACACCTTTAAAACAGATAAGAAAAAATAGTTTTTTCACTCAAAGAATAGTTAAGCTCTGGAACTCGTTGGAGGATGTGGTAACAGTGGTTAGCTTATCTGGGTTTAAAAAAAGGTTTGGACAAGTTCCTGGAGAAAAAGTCTATAGTCTGTTATTGAAATAGACATGGGGGAAGCCACTGCTTGCCCTGGGATTGGTAGCATGGAATGTTGCTACTATTTGGGTTAATGCCAGGTACTTATGACCTATATTAGCCACTGCTGGAAGCAGGATATTGGGCTAGATGGACTATTAGTCTGACCCAATATGGCTATTATTATGTTCTTATGTAAGCATTGGTTCTAAATTGTAAATCATTGTGTCATTTGGAGGGTCTTGTTATAGGGACTCCCTGTATTTCTGCAGAGACGGTTTCTTCTAGTAAAGGGTCACCAAAACAGATATCATGTTATGAGTATTAGGTGCTTAACAATCAGATTATTTATAACTACAAAAAAATTTTTAAATCATTAATTAGGTTGAGACCTGGGAGAATTTAACATCTTTTTTTCTGTGCCTACATCAAAAGAAAAAGATGGCAAGTGGGAACTTGCTCCTTTTGTTTTTATGGAATGCAGTGCTATATTATAAAAATGCACTTGCCTTTTTTATTACTATTTCACAGACAGGTATTGAATAATGAGGAAAGGGCTTCCTTCATGCAGAAGTTCTGTCCAAAGTCAATCTAAATGTGGCAACATTGACTAGTTCAGAACACTATTAGCTGCCAAGTTCATACAAAGTTAATTAGGTTCAATGGAAAATAAATCTGTTGGTTCAGGCTACTTGCTATGTGAATATTCAATCATTGTTTCATTATTGCTACCAAGTATTACATATTAAGGGCATTTGCTTTAAACTTTGTTTTAATTAGTTTATCCAGTCTTTAAATGCACATGGTTTAGCTTTTTAAACCCAAAGTGGGTGGTTGAACAATTAGTAATAAACTGTGTTGTTTCCGATTTTACTTTTTTGGTTGCTTTGGGTCCTACTGATCTGTACATCTGCTGTCTAGAATTTTGGAAGATGGAAATGAGAAGATAAAAATTAAGTTTTGGATGTACTCTGTAGAAGTTGTTATTTACTTTTGTAATGTGCGTATGGATGCCTGTTCTAGTGTGCGCATGTCTAGACATATGGCAGTTGGGTATATATGCTAATCTCAACTTTGTTAAATTTTCTGACATAGCCATCTACTTGCTCCCAAGATGTAATTGAATTCTATTGTTCTGTCTCACTGTATTTTCAAACATAAGCCACATTGAACCAGAGTTTGCTTGGGTTAATGTGAGCTATAACTGTAAAAAAAAAAAAAAAATCCTTTAACCTCCACCTTTTAAGAAACTGCCTATCCAGGTGGATGGTGATGACACAAGGAAAGCAAGTTTGGTCCAGTAAAGACTAACTCGAAATAACCTGTTCCTTAGCTGGGCTCTAGTATTACCATATTGAAAATGTGTTGATCCACAGGAGTTCGACTTGTCTGGCTTTTCCACAATAGGAAGCATATTGCAGTACAGTATATTCACTGCTGCCTTTTAAAAGTGGAGTGGAGGAGTGGCCTAGTGGTTAGGGTGGTGGACTTTGGTCCTGGGGAACTGAGGAACTGAGTTCGATTCCCAGCACAGGCAGCTCCTTGTGACTCTGGGCAAGTCACTTAACCCTCCATTGCCCCATGTAAGCCGCATTGAGCCTGCCATGAGTGGGAAAGCACGGGGTACAAATGTAACAAAAAAAAAAAGGTACAGTTACTGATATTTCCATAAGTTTGCATGTGGTGGATGCTGATGCAGGACAGACTGTTTACTTAGAAATCCATTATCAAGTGCACTCTAAGGCATATTTAGGAGTATACCAAGTACTTATGACTAGTGCCCCCCCCCCCCCCCCCCCCCCCCCCCTGTTAACTCTGGGCTCCACAAAATGTCAGGTCTGGCTAAGCCCCTGTCCCAAGAGCACTGGCAAAATCAATCGGGAAGGGGGGGGGGGGGTAGCCTGAGGGAAAGCAAGTAAGTTGCAGGAGGAAGGTGGAAGAACCATCAGAGCACTGCAGAGGAAAGGTGAGAGTGCAGCAGCAGGACAAAATGATTCCTGGGCATGTGCAGAACACGGACACTTACCGAGAGACTGTTCTGCGCATATGCTAGGTGCTTTTCCCTACTGAGCCGCTTGCAGAATATCCACGCACCTCATTTGCATGCGATTTCCTTTGCGCATCAGTTGCTGTTTAGAAATCGGTAAGTTCAACTATGGCTATAAACGCACATGGTATTTAACGGTGACTTTTGAGCATCGGGGCCTGAGTGGCTTTCCTGCCAGAACTGATGCTGCTGTGATGACTGGGGTGGAGGATTGAGGTCTAAACAGGTAAAAACATCTGGGCTGATGCAGAAAGCAACCGTGGGTTCAGCCGCGGGGTTCCCACGTGTTAACTTCAAGCAAAAGCCACAAGTTGTATTAAAATGTATGCTGATGAGCTACTTTAGGTAATCTTTGCTATGCAGAGAGTATGCCACGCACGTTTTGACACATGCACAATGCGAAAAAATTTTCTAAAGGGTCCAGGGTAGCCTAGAAGGTTTTGTGGGGATTCCTTGCCAGTCAATTACATTTAAGTGCTGGTTTTGCCTTGTTATGTAAGCCGAAGGCAGAGGATAAGTCACAAACATGTGCATGTGTCCGAACCAAACTGAAACTGAAAGCACACATTGGTGCCTATTCTTCTACATCCAAACGTGAGCCTGTGAAAATTTTCAAGTGCAGACAATATTTCAAAGGCTCATATTTAGGTGTATTGGCACTTCCAGTTTTGGTTCAGACATGCACAAGAAGCCATGCTTACTGGGAAGCCTTGTGCACGTGCATCCGGCATACTTCCCCCATTCTTGCTGCACATAAAATTTGCATACAATTTGCATTCCATGGTATTATGCCTGCAGTAGAAGCCACACGTTTAGACAATCATGCACGGTCCTACTGCAAGCCTTTCTGCCTCTCTCCCTCTGGAAGCCACACACATATATATATATACAGTGGTGGAAATAAGTATTTGATCCCTTGCTGATTTTGTAAGTTTGCCCACTGACAAAGACATGAGCAGCCCATAATTGAAGGGTAGGTTATTAGTAACAGTGAGAGATAGCACATCACAAATTAAATCCGGAAAATCTCATTGTGGAAAGTATATGAATTTATTTGCATTCTGCAGAGGAAATAAGTATTTAATCCCTCTGGCAAACAAGACCTAATACTTGGTGGCAAAACCCTTGTTGGCAAGCACAGCGGTCAGACGTCTTCTGTAGTTGATGATGAGGTTTGCACACATGTCAGGAGGAATTTTGGTCCACTCCTCTTTGCAGATCATCTCTAAATCATTAAGAGTTCTGGGCTGTCGCTTGGCAACTCGCAGCTTCAGCTCCCTCCATAAGTTTTCAATGGGATTAAGGTCTGGTGACTGGCTAGGCCACTCCATGACCCTAATGTGCTTCTTCCTGAGCCACTCCTTTGTTGCCTTGGCTGTATGTTTTGGGTCATTGTCGTGCTGGAAGACCCAGCCACGACCCATTTTTAAGGCCCTGGCGGAGGGAAGGAGGTTGTCACTCAGAATTGTACGGTACATGGCCCCATCCATTCTCCCATTGATGCGGTGAAGTAGTCCTGTGCCCTTAGCAGAGAAACACCCCCAAAACATAACATTTCCACCTCCATGCTTGACAGTGGGGACGGTGTTCTTTGGGTCATAGGCAGCATTTCTCTTCCTCCAAACACGGCGAGTTGAGTTCATGCCAAAGAGCTCAATTTTTGTCTCATCTGACCACAGCACCTTCTCCCAATCACTCTCGGCATCATCCAGGTGTTCACTGGCAAACTTCAGACGGGCCGTCACATGTGCCTTCCGGAGCAGGGGGACCTTGCGGGCACTGCAGGATTGCAATCCGTTATGTCGTAATGTGTTACCAATGGTTTTCGTGGTGACAGTGGTCCCAGCTGCCTTGAGATCATTGACAAGTTCCCCCCTTGTAGTTGTAGGCTGATTTCTAACCTTCCTCATGATCAAGGATACCCCACGAGGTGAGATTTTTGCGTGGAGCCCCAGATCTTTGTCGATTGACAGTCATTTTGTACTCTTCCATTTTCTACTATGGCACCAACAGTTGTCTCCTTCTCGCCCAGCGTCTTACTGATGGTTTTGTAGCCCATTCCAGCCTTGTGCAGGTGTATGATCTTGTCCCTGACATCCTTAGACAGCTCCTTGCTCTTGGCCATTTTGTAGAGGTTAGAGTCTGACTGATTCACTGAGGTCTGTGGACAGGTGTCTTCATACAGGTGACCATTGCCGACAAGCTGTCTGTCATGCAGGTAACGAGTTGATTTGGAGCATCTACCTGGTCTGTAGGGGCCAGATCTCTTACTGGTTGGTGGGGGATCAAATACTTATTTCCCTCTGCAGAATGCAAATAAATTCATATACTTTCCACAATGTGATTTTCCGGATTTAATTTGTGATGTGCTATCTCTCACTGTTACCAATAACCTACCCTTCAATTATGGGCTGCTCATGTCTTTGTCAGTGGGCAAACTTACAAAATCAGCAAGGGATCAAATACTTATTTCCACCACTGTATATATATATATATATATATATATATATACAGACAACTCTTCCACTTTGGGCCCCCTGTCATGCATTGCAGTGAGAAGGCCTAGGTTCGGACTGGATAGTAAAACTATACAGAAAGATCAGTCAAGCTTTTACTGTACATACAGGAAGGAAATAAGTCAGAAGTACAATTATATGTATCTTTTAACTGCCAGCTGTTAAGTAGGAGGCTTTCCTTCAAAACTAATAAATTAATTTGTAAAAACACTGGTAGTGCCTATATGAGTAAAAAGTAAAATAAACACAGTAACCCTCCCTCAACAGCCCAGCTCCATAACAAACTGAAAACACAATTCTCAAAGGGAAAATACAATGCACGGCTTGACCTTTGGCCTTCATCTAGTTGGCTTAGTACAGGGGTGGACAACCTCAATCCTCAAGGGTCACACCCCAGTTGGGTTTTCAAGACTTCCCCAATAATATGCATGAGATCTAGTTGCATGCATTGCTCCACTGTATGTAACTAGATCTCATGCATATTCATTAGAAAAATCCTATAAACTGAATTAGGTTGCAACCCCATCAAGACTGAGGTTGCTCACCACTGGTCTATCCTCATCCTTCTCGATCTATCTTCTGCTTTTGACACTGTTGATCACCTTCTACTCCCTTGATACGCTGTCTTCATTTGGATTTCAGGGCTCTGTTCTTTCCTAGTTTTTCTTCTTATCTCTTCCATCATACTTTAGTGTATACTCTGGTGGATCCTCTGCCAATTCTATTCCACTATCAGTTGATGTACCTCAGGGATCTGTCTGAGACCTCTTCTTTTCTCCATGTATACTTCTTCCCTTGGTACTCTGATCTCATCCCATGGTTTTCAATATCACCTTTATGCTGATGACTCCCAGATCTACCTCTCCACACCAGAAATTTCAGCAGGAATCCAGGCCAAAGTATCAGCTTGCCTGTATGACATTGCCGCCTGAATGTTTCACCGCGATCTGAAACTAAACATGACCAAGACTGAGCTTCTTATATTTTCCCCTAAACCAACCTCTCCTCTTTCCTCATTCTCTATCTCTGTGGATAACACTCTCATCTCCCTGTCTCATCAGCTCGTAACCTGCGGGTCATCTTAGACTCCTCTCTCTCCTTCCCTGCACATATTCAACAGACTGTTAAAACCAGTTGTTTCTTTCTCTATAATATCAACAAAATTCATCCTTTCTTTTCTGAGCACACTAACAGGACTCTATCCACACTCATCGCCTCTCGCTTAGACTTGCTTCTCACAAGTCTCCCACTAAGCCATCTCTCTCTCTCCTTCAATCTGTTCAAAATTCTTCTGCATGCCTTATATTCCACTAGTGTCATTATACTCATATTAGCCCTCTACTCAAGCCACTTGATTGGCTCCCTATCGTTCCGCATACAGTTCAACTTCTCTTATGACTTACAAATGCATTCACTGCTGAAGCTCCTCAGTACCTTTCCACTCTTATCTCTCCCTACACTCCTCCCGGGGAACTTCCATTCACTGGGTAATCTCTCTAATCTCACCCCTTCTCCTCCACCACTAACTCTAGACTCTGTTCCTTTTATCTTGCTGCACCATATGCCTGGAAATAGACTTTCTGAGCCGGTACGTCAAGCTCCATCTCTGGCCGTTTTCAAATCTAGGCTAAAAGCCCATCTTTTTGATGCTGCTTTTAACTCTTAACCCTTAACTCACTTGTTCAGTACCCATGTTTTAGCATTCCCACCTAGTACTTCCCTTATCCATTACTTGTCCTGTTTGTCTGTCCTAATTAGATTGTAAGCTCTGTCGAGCGGGGACTGTCTCTTCATGTACAGTGTACAGCGCTGCTTACGTCTAGTCGTGCTATAGAAATGATAAGGAGGAGGAGTAGTGGTCTTCTATGAATCAGGGAATCAGGGAATGTAGGGCTTCTCGAATCCCAGGAATGGCTCTCTTTGCTTCTGTTTCCATGTTTTTCCTGCTTTGTATGTGAGCTTTCAAATGCATTATGGCCAAAGCAATTATCCATCTGTTAGAAAGAATAACTTGGCTCTTCTTTGTAAATGACAGAACTAAAAAGCACAGGTTTCTCATGAAAGTGCTTTGTACACAGATCATATCCTGCTTTCTGTGTGTGAACCAGAAGCTGCAAAGCCTTCTGTGCCACAAAGCAATGAAAACCTTTATCCCACAGATTATATTTTCTGCAATCGAAGGTCACTGTTTATCTGCAATCCATGTGGCTGAATGGAGGGGAGGGGGGGGGGGGTGAATTCGTTTCAGCAACAAGAACTGAATCCAAAACACTGGAAGCCACATCAGCAGCCACAGCAGCACAACAGACAGCTGGTGTTTGGGTGGTGGTAAATCACCCTGAAATGAGCCTCTTCCCTATCCTCAATGAGGCCTGAACAACAAAGGAAAGCACAGCTTGCAGCCGGACAGTCTGCTAGCCAGCCACAGACAGACATGACAGCTTCATTCAGGAGCCTGGAGTTCATACAAAAGCTTCGAAATCAATCCGACATCCTGTGACCTCAAACAAAGCTCCAAATCTTCTCAGAATTTGAGCCCCCCCAAAATGGGGGATGGCATTCAAGGGAGATCAAACCACAGGGCTAGCACTGAAAGGAAACCCAAAGAAGAAGAATGTTCTGGATGTATTAATGGTGTGGTGTGGTCTGGCTGCTGGCTTCCAAACCACCTCAGGCTCCATTGAAGAGGGGCCGTGCTTTATGTATTATCACAATCAAAGCAGTGTTTTCATCAGCTTAAGCCGGATACAACTTTCCTTTAAGCATTTTTGCCTTCATGAAAAATTTCACACGTATACCCACACCCTTGCCCTCCCACACCTCAGATGTTGATTTCACCCCCCCTTGATCACTTACCCTCCTCCCCAACCTGCAAATCTTATAAACACGAAGAAAGCCAAATACGTTAATGTCTCCGTATAACCTCTAAGAAATGGCACCTGCTAACTACAGATGACATCATTTCAATTTTGTAATCCTCTTACTGAATCTTTAAAGTCTGTTTGGTTGTGGTGTTTACTTGTTTGCTCTCTGTGCCAGGGGTTTCTACTTGCCAAGAACAGACTCCCATTTTCTGAGCATGTGACCTGCTGATATCCTGTGTAGCGTATGCAGATCTGCAACTGTCAGCCTGTCAGCCCTATACAAAAAAAAAAAAAAACAATACAAAGAGCAGCCCAAGACCTCTTGGTTCAAAGCAGTTACTGAAGAAAGTAAGGAGTGGAATTAAAAACGGGGCTTCGTGCTGGTTCAAAGCAGCATGAAGAAAACATGGTGCGGACAGTTCTATACAAGGATAGGTGTTACCATACGTCCGGATTACCGGACATGCCTCTTTTTGAGGACATGTTCGGGCGTCCGGACGGATTTGGCCAGCCTGCCCGTTTGTCCGGATTTCTGGACAAACGGGCTGGTGGGCGCGGGACTCCTCTCCCCTACTCTACTATCCTGGTGGTCTAGAGGTACCTCTTCGTCTTCGGGGCAGGAAAGAGCCCCCCTCTTTCCTGCCCGGAGCGCTGCTGCTAGCTGCCCTGCATACTGTGAGTCCGGCTCTCGGCGGTTCACATTGGCCGCCGAGAGTGAAGCAGCAGCCTCATGAGACTTCAACTCTCGGTGGCCATTTTGAAACTCCGAGAGCCAGACTCACAGGATGCAGGGCAGCTGGCAGGAGCGCTCCGGGCAGGAAAGAGGGGGCTCTTTCCTGCCCCGAAGAATATGCAATCAGGGGCGGGGCAAGTGCCCTCTTTTTGAGGACAAAAAATGGTAACCCTATACAAGGATGTGTGAACCAGTATGAACTGAACTTTCAGTGGAATTTGGCCTGATCTGGGTTTCCAAAATCAACTCACTTCTTCAAGATCTGTGTGGAAACACTTTTTTCGATTTTCATTTCCCCAGATCTCCTGCAAATTCTGAGTGGGAGCAGTGGGAAGTTAAATGTAGATTTTTGTGTTGATCTATGGCAGCTTCTTCCACAGATCCTTAGAGGATGTTTGTCAGTAATGAGCCTGACCGGTTAAAAGAAAGTTGCCTGAATCTCAGGTAAAGAAATTGGCATATTTCTAATTCTGAATAAGGATGGGCTGTTTGTGACAATATAGAAAATGTCAACGACATACACCCACGTCATTGCATGTTGTTAGACAAAAGTGAGCAGAAAGAAAACTCATTTTGTGTTCTTTTGTTTGCTATTGGGTGTGATGTGGATCCTATATGATTTCCTACATGAGCACGCAGCTCTGGAACGCGTTGCCACGTAACCTGAAAACGGTCCATGAATTGACCAATTTCCGTAAACTATTGAAAACTTATCTCTTCGACAAGATATATCACAAAGATCACATGTGTAACTGTACAATCGTTAATATATCCAAAATCCTATATAATAAAACTCATACCCTCAACGTTCTGAGGACACTGACGTCACTGTCAGTTCTTCCTGGCACTTCCTTCCGGTTCGAAGGGGTTCATGGTTGGTGAGCTACCGAAATCACTGTGTTTGGGGCCCTTCCCTCGCGTCAAACATGATGACGTCGAGGGCGCGGAGCAATGGCGTCAGTGGCTTCACAAACAACGATTCAGCACATTGAAGGTGTGTTGGCCGTGCGTTGACGAGGTCCGCAACAATGGTGGTCAGTGCCTTCACAACGCCGAAGGGGTGAGCAGGGGAGGGGGGGTCGGGAGGAAAACCCTTGCTAGCGCCCGTTTCATTTGCGCCTGAAACGGGCATGTTTTAATGTCCCTTGCTTTAACACAATCATGTATTTCACCACCATGTAACCCAAAAACCCTCTGTAAAACCAATGTATATTCTCTTCTATTTCCAGTATCCATGACGAATTGGAAGCCACATTGAGCCTGCAAAGAGGTGGGATAATGTGGGATACAAATGCATAAATAATAATAAATGTAAATGTCAATTTTCTAAAATGGCCTTTACATGGGTCTGACCATCTATACATGCAAAAGCTGCTATTTTTCCCATGGGAATGCTTCAAAAATTAGGCCTCCCACACTCTCAGCTAAAAAGACTGAAAACACTTCACAATTCAGCTTCCCGCTTCCTCTGGAGGGCCAAGCGTTCTGATCATGCCACCCCTTTGTTCCTGCGACTTCACTGGCTCCCTTTCCCCTATCGATCCTACTTTAAAATATTCTGCTTGGTTCATAAGTCATATCATGCTGGTCTACCGTCTTCTCTTTCATCTTTGATTATCCCTGATCTCCTAAATCTGCACATCTGTGGAGTGGAGGAGTAGCCTAGTGGTTAGCGAAACCGGTCTTGCAATCCAGAGGTGGCCAGTTCAAATCCCACTGCTGCTCCTTGTGATCTCAGGCAAGTCACTTAACTCTCCATTGCCTTCAGGTACAAACTTAGATTGTGAGCCCCCTGGGACAGAGAAATATCCAGAGTACCTGAATGTAACTCAACTTGAGCTACTAATGAAAAAGGTGTGAGCAAAATCTAAATAAATAATATTCATATCTGGAATGTACTCAACACTCTGCCTCTTACTGTCTTGGACTACAACTGTGGAATGATTTTACCCCCTTCCATTCATTCTGAACCCTCTTTGAAATACTTTAAGGCTCTACTAAAAACACACTTTTTTCTCTACTGCGTTGGTACTAACTCTCAGCGAGGTTTTGTTTCTTGAGCGGGATATTTGATATTTAGTACTTAAGTCCTGTTTGCTTTCTTTTGCATGATTATCCTTTCCTATTTTTAATGGAATTCTGTTTCTTTTCTCCTTTTCTACGTTATTTTATTTTAATAGTATTATTTGTATTTTAGTTTTTGTAAACCGTCCTGACCTGTTTATTCAGATAGAGTGATATAACAAATTTTAATAAAGAACACACGTCATGCATGCACAGGTTGTCAGGAAAAAGTGTGCACTCTGTGTAAACAGTGCATACTGTTATTTACTTTGCTGCCTGAAACAAGAATGACAACTAACATCTAGAATTGTTAGGTATTATTAGGAAAGGAATGGAGTGGAGTCGTGGCCTAGTGGTTAGGGTGGCAGACTTTGGTCCTGGGAAACTGAGTTTGATTCCTGGCACAGGCAGCTCCGTGTGACTCTGGACAAGTCACTTACACCTCCATTGCCATGTAAGCCGCATTGAGCCTGCCATGAGTGGGAAGCGTGGGGTACAAATGTAACAACAACAAAAAAAATGAGGATCTTATAATACCTTTGCATCTGCTCCATGGTGCGACCTCACCTTGAATATTTTGTTCGATTCTGGTAGCCGCAACTCAAAAAAGATATAGTGGGAATTAGAAAAGGTGCAGAGAAGGGCGACGAAAATGACAAAGGGGATGGGACAGACTTCCCTATGAGGAAAGGCTAAAGCGGCTAGGGCTGTTCAGCTTGGGAAAGGTGGCTGAGGGGAGATATGATAGAGATCTATAAAATAATGAGTGGAGTTGAACAGGTGCATTTAAATCGTCTGTTTACGCTTTACAAAAATACAAGGACTAGGGGGCATGCGATGAAGCTACAATGTAGTAAATTTAAAATGAATCTGATAAAATGTTTCTTCACTCAACGTGTAATTAAACTCTGGAATTCATTGCCAGAGAATGTGGTAAAGGCGGTTAGCTTAGCGGAGTTAAAAAAGGTTTGCCCGGCTTCCGAAAGGAAAAGTCCATAGACCATATTAACTGGACTTGGGGAAAATCCACTATTTCTGGGATAAGCAGTGTAAAATGTTTTGTACTTTTTTGGATCTTGCCAGATATTTGTGACCTGGATTGGCCACTGTTGGAAAGCAGGATGCTGGGCTTGATGGACCTTTGGTCTTTCCTAGTATGGCAATACTTATGCACTTATGTACTAACCACAAACAAAACAAATGTACACATGACATGGGAAATGAAATAAAACAAGAACTGTTGGACTGTGTTAATTTTTTAAACTATAATGGACTACATTCAGTAAATGATGCCCAAAATAGGGTGTCGAAAAAAATCTGCACAAGGCACTATTATATAACCGGCGCTCTTAGTTGCCCCACCATTTACAGATTAGTGCTTAGAGGCCAATTTCCACTCCAAACTTTGGGCGTGAGGATTTACACCAACTGAAACCGTGTAATCCTCAACAAAATTTAGGTACGGATTCCTGCCATTCTGTATACTGCACAAATCTTTAGTGAATGCCCTTGACCTGCTACCCCTCCATGGTCACACCCCCCTTTTCAGTTGCACACTAAAAGATCTGTGAGATCTTTGTAGAATAGAACTTTGCAAGATGCGTGTCGCAAATCCAAATTGTGCCAATAGCGCCAATAATTTTTAGCACCCAATTCTTGGCACTAATTAGTTCACAACATATATCATAAAGATCAGCACGTATAACTGACACTATCTCTCACATATCAGAAATGTTCTCTAATGTCTTCTGCTTTAAAACTATCATGTATTTCACGTATCTCTAATATCCAGAAATGCTCTTTAATGTCTTTTGCTCTAAAATCATCATGTATTCACCACCATGTACCCCAAAACCCCTCGTTAAATCAATTGTATGTTCTCTTCTACCTCCATCACCCTTGAAGAATTGTAGCCACATTGAGCCTGCAAAAGAGGTGGGTATAAAGGTGGGATACAAATGCAATAAATAATCAATAATATAATAAAATAATTTGGGCTGCATCTCAGAATAGTGCACGATTTGCACGCAGAAATTTCCACACCAATAGCGACTCTTTCAGAAGATTGATTTACTCTTGACTCACCCAGCTCTTCATTGGTCAACACTTCTTTAATTGGAAACTCTATTTGTATCATTTTGTATTTTTCTTAAAATGCTATTTAAAAAAAACTCTAATGAAATGTAACATGCCGCATGACGGAGAACCGGTCCCTTGAGCAACTGTGTTTAAGTTAAGTACACCTTATTCAAAAAAATTTTAAATAGCATTTAAGAAAAATACAAATGATACAATAGAGTTTCCAATCAAAGAATTGTTGGAACTAATGAAGAGCTGGTGAGTCAGGATTGAATCAACTCTTGTGAAAGGAGTCGCCTGTTGCAGAGTTCAGGCTTGACATGGAGGTGGGGGAGGATGAAGGATGTGCTTTGCTACTGGACTGCCAGTAACACCAACTGCACTTACCATCTCCTCTTGAGGTGCCAGTAACTGCAGCCATGCTATCATGACAGCTAGTGCGTGATACCAACCCATGCACGTCACACCCAACCATTCCTCCGCCTGCCCATATCATGCCCTAGCTCCCGCTGTCTACAATTGTGCCCATGTTCATGCTCTCATTCATTTTGTCAACTGGTGGTCGGACCCTGGTGGCTGTGATGGACTGTCTGCTTGCTGTTTCCCATGTTCCAGAAATCATTCCGGTCCGGATCTTCCCGCCTTCCAGACTGTCTTGGGACTTTTGGACATTAAGCAGCACCCTTACCTGCTGGCCTCCCTGGTATTTTGCCTTTATTAACCACCTGGAAACTTTCTAGTTTGCCTTTGCAACAGAGGTCCTCAGAAGAGTTTTCATCTATGAGAGTTTGTTTGCAGTGCTAACCTTGCTATTTCAGTTCAGCTAGACCCTGCTTGTTTCCTGGTTTATTCTACTGTTTGCTGCCTGCCCAAGACCCTGCTTGTTTCCTGGTTTAGTCTACTGTTTGCTGCCTGCCCAAGTCCCTGCTTGTTTCCTGGTTTAGTCTACTGTTTGCTGCCTGCCCAAGTCCCTGCTTGATTCCGGTTTACTACTGATTGCCGCCAGCTATAAACTCTGTTGGTTCCTGGTTTCCCTTCTGCTTGCTGCCTGCCAGTAAGACACTCTGCTTGATTCGTGGACTATTCTCCTGCTTACTGCTTTTGCTTCTGTTCCAATCCAGCTGCTCCACCTTGCTGCCTGTTTGGGTGGTTTTCCTGCCGCTGCCAGTTATCGGTAGTGGCCCAAGGGCTCACTTTTCCTGACCAGTGTGACAGATTGTGACACCCGCTCACATCCAGCCTTAACCAACTAATGTGAAGATTTTATTGTACTGGCAGTTTTAGTGCAGAAGATGTGGTAAATCTACCCCCAGGTTTAATTTAATATTTAAAAGTATGATGTCCTATTCTGCATTTTTACAAGATTGTTCTGGGAGTGGTGGTGTTGGCGTGATCACAATTATTATGAAACTCTCATGGGGATCCTATAGGCAGGAAAGATAATTGAAATGGGAAGAGGGGCACAAGGCTGGGCCCAGAAGCCATTTTCCTGGATCCTTGTTTGCTGGAACCTATTTGATCTCTAAAACATGTGCTATCTACTCCTTGGAAAGATGGGATCTACAATCCACATTAAGGTCTAGAATTCTAGATCTTAATTTTTTTTAAATGGTTCCAGAGGAGATTCCGGGAAATTATGGACCAGTGAGCTGACGTCGGTGACGGGGCAAAATGGTAGAGATATTTTAAAGAACAAAATTACAGAGAATACTCAAAAGCATGGATTAATGAGACAAAGCCAACATGGATTTAGTAAAGGGAAATCTTACCTCACCAATCTAATTACATTTCTTTGAAGGGGTGATCAAAACGTGGCTAAAGGTGAGCCGGTCGACATTGTGTATCAGGGATTTCAAAAAGGCATTTGACAAAGTACTTCATGAAAGATTCCAGAGGAAACTGGAGAGTCATAGGATAGGGTAGTGTCCTATTGTGGATTACAAAACTGGTTAAAAGATAGAAAACAGAGAGTAGGATTAAATGGTCAGTATTCTCAACGAAGAAGGGTAAATCGTGGGGGTTCCCCAGGGGTCTCTGCTGGGACCACTGCTTTTAACATATTTATAAATGATCTAGAGATGGAGTAACTGGTGAGGTAATTAAATTTGCTGGATGACACAAAGTTATTCAAAGTTGATAAATCACAAGAGGATTGTGAAAAATTACAAAGAGGACCCTTACCGAGACTGAGCATCCAAATGGCAGAGGACGTTTAATGTGAGCAAGTGCAAAGTGATGCATGTGCGGAAAGAGGAACCCAAATTACAGCTACATAATGCAAGGTTCCTACATTAGAAGTCACGACCAGGAAAGGGATCTAGGTGTTGTGTTGATTTTACACTGAACTCTCTGCTCAGTGTGAAAGCAGCAGTTAAGAAAGCAATAGAATGTTAGGATATATTAGGAAAGGAAATGGAACACAAAATGAGGACATTATAATGCTTTGTATTGCGCCATGCTGTGACCCGCACCTTGAATATTTTGTTCAATTCTGGTCACCGCATCTTAAAAAAGATATAGTGGAATTAGAAAACGTACAGAGAAGGGCAACAAAAATGATAAAGGGGCTAGGGACGACTTCCCTATGAGGAACAGGCTAAAGCGGCTAGGGCTCTTCAGCGTGGAGAAAAGATGGATGAGGAGAGATATTATAGAGGTCTATAAAGAGTGGAGTGGAACGGGTAAATGTGAATTGTTTGTTTAATCTTTCCAAAAATACTAGGACTAGGGGGCACACAATGAAGCTACAAAGTAGTAAATTTAAAAACGATTCTGAGAAAATTTGTCTTCACTCAACATGTAATTAAACTCTGGAATTTGTTGCCAGAGAATGTAGTAAAAGCAGTTAGCTTAGCGGGGTTTATAAAATGTTTGGACCAGCTTTCTAAAGGAGAAGTCCATAGACCGTTATTAAAATGGACTTATGGAAATACCACTGCTTATTTCTAGGATAAGCAGCATAAAATGTATCATACTTTTTTTGGATCTTGCCAGGTACATGTGACCTGGATTGGCCACTGTTGGAAACAGGATGCTGGGCTTGATGGACCTCCCAATATGTCACAGTATGGCAATACTATGTACTTATTTATGAATAAAAAAGCTGGGATCTTACCATGTATAAGAGGTGAGCTGTAACAAGCTAGAAGGCTGGGCTACAACAGGTCAATGAACTCCAAAATCATTGACTTGTACCCCTTTAAAAAGTCAGAGTGTCTTTAATTTGTTTAGGTTCAAATGCCATTTCACTTGTGTTGCAGAGGAGTGGTCTAGTGGTTAGGGTGGTGGACTTTGGTCCTGAGGAACTGAGTTCAATTCCCACTTCAGGTACAAGAAGCTCCTTGTGACTCTAGACAAGTCACCTAACCCTCCATTGCCCCATGTAAGCCGCATTGAGCCTGCCATGAGTGGGAAAGTGTGGGTACAAATGAACAAAAAAAAAAGGTAAAGGATCCACAGAGAACTGAACAATAAAGAGTTAGGGGTAGTTTGAAGTGTTCTGAGGCAAGATAATATCCTGTGCTTTGTCAGTTTGTGTCTCCCACATCAATCATGACTGGAAGCACATTTTTCACGTATGATAGGCATTTTCATCTTTTCTCTCACTACATGACCGACAAGACTTCCTATCCTAAGTGACATGGAAACATGGAGCTAATTTACTGCTTTGTGTTTGGAATGCAGGCAGGGCCTCCCAACCCCTTTCTCCCCATCCCCCACCCCCACTCAGCCACACTAAAAGCCAGTGTGGGAGGAAGGGGAGAACCTTTGCTCTTAGGCCTCACTTTACACTGAGGGGCCTCCATCAGCCAACAATAGTAAATTGAATCCAATTTCCCCCATCACGGTTTGTTTTTTTTTGGTTAAGGCTTTTTTTTTATCCCCCTTCGGCCTTTGTAATTTACCTCCTCCAGTCCACTTCTCAGCAGGAGCTGAAATTAAACAGGCTACCCATATGCCATACCTCACTCGTCTGTTCCTCTCACTGCCATCTGGTCTATTTGCACAGCCAAAAAGGGGAAAAAAAAAAAAAAAAAAAGAAGAGAAAGGCAGATACAATGAGGAGGAAGATGAGGCCGCCTCTCCCATCTGCTCCTTGGACAGACTCCCAGATAGATCAGTAATAGAGAGCACCAGCACCACTGACAACCAACCCAAAAAAAGTTCTGTTTATTTAACCTGTTCAGATAGCCCAACTAATTCCTGGCTACTCTCTGGCAAGGAGCAAATCTTCAAGGGAATGTGAAGATTTCGAGAGAGTTATCTACACATTAATTGATTTGCTTGCTTTATTTTTTTGTCTATTAGATTGTAAGCTCTTTGAGCAGGGACTGTCTTTCTTCTATGTTTGTGCAGCGCTGCGTACGCTTTGTAGCGCTATAGAAATGCTAAATAGTAGTAGTAGTTGTAGTTATCAAACTTTAAAAAAAAAAAAAAAACCTCATAAAAGTTTCAAGATGAAATCGTCCGGCCTGGCATTTACTGTATCACTTCCACCCACCCCCTGTGCGACAGGGCTCGCAGGATGCTCTCGAACAACGGAGCTCTCTCATTCCTCAAGCACAAATGAAATTTTTTTTTTTTTTTGAAATGTGAAAAACAATTATGGAGAGCAACTCTGCAAACAGACACAGTAGAAACCTGGAGATGATTTTACATGTGGTTATTTCAACACTCCGGCAGCTGAGCTCTTTCCAACAACTTTGGCAAAGCCTTTTCGCCGCTGACTTCTCTTATGCCCAACTTAGCAGGTTGCCGTGGTAACCAAGGCAATTATCGGCTCCCAGCAGTTTAAGCAATAATAATCCTAACAAATAGTAATTTACAAAAATAAAATCTGATTTTAGTTTTGCTGAATGCCACCTAGAAAAGAACAAGATGTGTAAATTACAATCTGCATTTCAGTCAGCTATCACAGATATATTAGTCAAATTCTACATCAGTCTCTCAGCTTATCAGAGATGTGGCTTTTTTTTTTCTTTTTAACAGCACAAGGTCATTAATAGTGAACATAAAAGCGTGGAATGAATATTGGGCAGAGATCCTGGTTATGTGAGCCAGCCCAAAAGGACCGAAGATCCTTACCAGCGATCACCGAATGGCAGGTTGGAGGTAGCAGAGAACATGTTAGTGTGGCCTTCAAAAAGGCAGGCCTCTCCCCTCTCCTCATAAACCAGTTTAGGGCAAAGGTGCCAACAAATGAGGTGAGACATCCCAGAGACCTTCCCAATTATCGAGGACACTTCCAATTAAAATGCATTAAACGCTCTCTCTGCCTACTTGATTGTTACCGCGCATCCCATAGACCTGAGTCACCAGGTGACCATGTTATAGCGGGAGGTCTTTTAGTCAAGCCTGGGCTGTTGAACTCACACTCCACTGCATCGAGGATTCTGTAGGCTTCTTCTACCTGAAATCAGCTGCGGATACCAGACTGCACTGGGATGAGGCTGTCAGAAATACAGGATCAGCCTAACTTCTCCTACCCTGAACTCAGTCATCTGTGAGAATGTATATACTGTATTACTAGCAGGGCTTTTTTTGAGAGGGTACTTGGGGGTACTGAGTACCAGCACCTTTTCCATTGTCTGCTAAAATTGACCCAAGGTCCCCAAGTTTTAATGAAAGAGCTGAGGCTCTACACACCAATTCTGCCTTGTCATAGATTTTGTGACTGGTTGCAGGGGTCCTGGCTATTGGGGGGGGGGGGTCTCTCAGTGATCACTCCACCC